>NC_044330.1:89039946-89342976 GCF_007399415.2 Gopherus evgoodei
GAGCCTTAAATGGACTCAGAGCCTGTTAGGCATAAATAAGAAGAAGAAAGCTTTACAAAGAAATGAAAACAATAGATCTCATTCAGAGTCAGAAATTTTCTGCTGTTGGGTACATCAGAGTGGGTTAACTTGAGAATATTTGGGGATTCTTAGAACAAAGTACTTGATATGAAATGGAAAGGACATTTCAAATCCTTAAACCAACTTCAGGCTTAAGATGGGTTTTGTAAAATAGGTACAGTAAGACAGCTTTCCAGCCCCTGTTGTATACTCTTGGCTCTTCCTTCCTTTGGCTAACAAGAAACACATTTTTGTCACCGAAGGAAAATAAGTTATCTTATTTATGGAATTCTCTATGCTAGCACTTGAGTCCCGAACACCTCACAACAGGATATACAAGTTAGACTTGATCAACCCCATTTTTATCAAGTACTAGTCTAGAGGCAACGATTTATGGTGTTTTATCCTGCAGAACTGCAGGTTATATCTGGATCAGAATAAGTATATTATCCTTAATTTTGACAAGATGATAAGATCTCTTAACTGACAATTCAGCTTACCAGGAAGAAGAGGAGAAACATTTGGCTGGTATTTTCACTTTACAATCCTGTTCAGTACCACATCTATAAAAACGATACATGAAGACCTGACCAATCCCAGGCCAGCGGCACCATTTCTGTAACTTCTCAAACGTTTTGAAGATTTTATCCCTCCCATAGTGTCTAAACTGGTTCTTAAAGGTCAGAACCAAAGAATAGGAAAAAGCTGTAGTTTTATAATATTATGGCATTGCCATGAACTCAAATTTCTGGCAATAAAATTCCATAGTTGACATCTTGTTACCAAGGAACTCCATTGCCCACTCAAGCCTCATCCTTTAGGACCTTAAGCTTGGTTCACTAGATTGATCTGAATACAAACTGTGTGGCAGGTTAGAGTGTGGAAAGCAGCTCTTGACAGAGGTGTACCACTTTGAAAATGGTAATTAAAATCCTGAATTTCATCTAGAAGTTTCCTGGCTGCCAAAGCTGAGTATGAAATATATGTTTAATATTCTCTTGCTCATAAGATAAATAGCTACATCCTGTAGTAAGGGGTGTGCCAGATACAGCCTATTTCAATACTGTAGACCACTAGTATGGATGACCATGACAAGATCTGAATCAAAGAATATTGCCATTAGTATATCTGGTCAGTGATTTTATACTATGTATGCTATTACCAGTGTTCTATTTTCATGAATATCAAAGTATTCAAAACTTTGTCTTCTCCTCACAGAAATTTCACCAGATTTGCATGGTAGGTAAATACCTGCTTATATCAATATTCTGACTGTTATCCTTGTTTTTATTCAAGCTATACTGCAAGGTTACAGTATTTTTTTAAAATAAAGTTACAAGGTCTGTGTTCTTGCTAAAATGGTTCACATTACCATCACTAAAAATATTTCATGATAAAAAGTGAGACTATGTCTATCAGTACATCTGCAGGCAGCAAGAGTCTCAGAAACATTCATTCAATTTAACCAAAACTTTTATTTGGGGGGAAAAGATGGAATAGTTAAGAATGATAGGAGCTAGATGGTTATCAGGCAATCATTAATGAAATACAGAGCCTTTCACAACTAGGTCACAAGATCAAATGTAGCCCAAGATGATAGTTGTCAAAAGTCATTATAAGCCAATGAGTGCTTAACGTCTAATGTAAGAGGAGTTGCTAGTCTCTGTCCATTACACAACACACAAAATATTACCGAAACTGTCACATTTAGAAGACAGCCAAAGATACAATGGACACTATCTAGAAGTTAAGAGAGACAGTCCCTCCAAAATATGGTGGAAGCAAACTACCATGTCAGCATGGGGAAAATCTGCACTGCCACAGCCTGTGCTATGTTTGTTTCATGGATAGAACAAGGGTTTTCGTTTCCAGGGGTACCAACTTGGCAGTTTTCACGAGTACTATATTCACTTAAATATGTTAGAAAAAAATACAATTAAGTTCCCACAAAGTAATGAATACTATTCACTATTTAAAATTTTACATAACACTGCACTGTTGTTTTTATAGTGTTTTGCAATCTACACAGAGCGATCACTCACCCATCAGCTGGACATGAACAAAGTAGAAAGCACCAGCAAAGACAGCACAAAGTTGCACCATTTTAATTAGAGGTGTGACATTGCACCAATTTATCATCTTCCCCTTTACACAAATTAATATTATCACACGTTTAGTTAAATCCATGCATCTTCTTTGTTCATACAAGCATAATGATTCTCAGAGAAAATTAGTTTCTTTTGGAATCAAAACCATGAAGGGGTTCCAATGTGAAGAAATACAGAATTTCCAGGAAGACACATGAAAAACTGTAGAGTTGCTGCAAAACTATCCTCTCCACATCCTATCCATCCCTTGCATGTATTGGGACCTATAGATATTTCTGTAGGAAATATATCATATAAAGATAACATGAAACATTGCAAAACAGAAGGTTACTACCCCAAAAACTGAGTTGTCCAAATCCATTACCACTGCAGAACCACAATGTAGAAATCACACAGCACACTCAGGAGCCAAGAAACCTTTAACAGTATAACCATTATGGGGCCCTTGGATCTGAGCATTCTAGAAAATAGTATTATAAATGGTCACATAACCCTTCTACCCATTCTCTGACCCTCACTCTTCATGTGTATTTATAGACTCTGAAGGAGGAAGGGCTGATATATGACTCTTCAGAGGCAATATATTAGGAAAACTCCATTTAACAGAAGGTAACCTTCTGTAGGGAGTGCTTATTTTACAGAATTCATGTCCTGCACAGAATATTTTATTCTCCACAGAAAATACATTCTGCTGAAGAAGTTCTGCAGTTATGTCTTTCGCTCACCAGGAGCTGCTGTGGCACTGGGACAACAGTTGCTTCCAAGAGGGAGCAGCCTCAGCTGCACATAGGGAAAAGAAGAGGCTGTGTTCCTCATTGCACCCTGCCTGTGGGGCCAGGTCAGGAAGCATGGGATATGGGTGGACGTACAGCATCGGGCACATGGGGCTGACATCTTCAGGAAGAGGACACAGTCCAAAAGAAGGATGTTCACATATTCAGGAGCAAGACCCCTCTGTCGGGCCCATGAGGTGAAAAGGTTCCACATGGCCCTGTAGGACCACCTTCTGGGCTTCTCTCTGCTACTTGAGAAGATTTTTTGTACTGCTGATGAATATTCCCACACTAGCAAAGATGTCCACCCAAAAACCAACCTCTGAGGTGAAGTCTGTAGATCGGATGCCGGATCCTCATGCCATGTTGAATAAGGAGTTCCAAAAAAGTTGGCAGTGGAAGCGAGGAACATGCTAACGTGGAGAAGGGGAAATCAGAAGTAGCAAGACTAGAACAGGCTGATCAGAATGACAGTCACTCTCTCCCATCTGATCTTGTGTAGGACACGCCTCAGGAGCAGTAGGGGAGGAAAGGTGTAATAGATCTGGTCCAACCAGTGGAGGACAATAACATCGCCTTGGGAAAGGGTGCCAAGTTCCTCCCCACCCCACCCCCCAAAACACACACAGAGTAGTACTGGCTGCATTTGCTTTTGGCATGGGAGGTGAAGAGGTCCAAGCAGAGTCCTCCAGTAGTCGAAAATGTTGATGACTATGGAGTCGTGGAGCTCCCATTCGAGGTCAGTCATGAATTTCCTGATGAGAGTCTGTAATTACGTTCTGAGTCCTGGAAAGATATGCTTCCGACTAGGGATGTAAATATGGTTTAAAAATAGTAACCATTAAAAATATTAAAATTCCATCAGTTAAACGATTAACCGTTAAGGATCCAACATAGGCGGGGAACTAGGGGTGCAGTCTTATGCTGGGCCCGGCTAGTGGTCCGTGCTGGCAACGGAGCCTTGGATGCAGCGCGGCAGCAGAGCCCCTGGATGGTGGGCCGGAAGCTGGGATGCCGGGCAGCAGCAGAGTTTAATCATAGAATATGAGGGTTGAAAGGGACCTCAGGAGACAATCTAGTCCAACCCCCTGCTCAAAGCTAAATCATCCCAGCCAGGGCTCTGTCAAGCCTGACCTTAAAAACCTTTAAGGAAGGAGATTTCATCACCTCCCTAGGTAACCCATTACAGTGGCTTCACCACCCTCCTAATGAAAATGTTTTTCCTAATATTCAACCTAAACCTCCCCTACTGCAACTTGAGACCATTACTCCTTGTTCTGTCATCTGGTACCACTGAACAGTCTAGATCCATCCTCTTGGAACTCCCTTTCAGGTAGCTGAAAACAGCCATCAAATCCTCCCATTCTTCTCTTTTGCAGAGTAAATAATCTCAGTTCCCTCAGCCTCTCCTCATAAGTCATGTGCTCCAGCCCCCTAATCACTTTTGTTGCCCTCCGCTGGACTCTTTCCAATTTTTCCACAACCTTCTTGTAGTGTGGGTCCCAAAACTAGACACAGTACTGCAGATGAGGCCTCACCAATGTCGAACAGAGGGGAATGATCATGTCCCTCGATCTGCTGGAAATGCTCCTACTTATACAGCCCAGAATGCCACTAGCCTTCTTGACAACAAGGGCACACTGTTGACTCATATCCAGCTTCTTGTCCATTGTAACCCCTAGGTCCTTTTCTGCAGAACTGCTGCCTAATCACTTGGTCCTTAGGCTGTAGCTGTGCATGGGATTCTTCCATCCTAAGTGCAGGACTCTGCACTTGTCCCTGTTGAACCTCATCAGATTTCTTTTGGCCCAATCCTCTAATTTGCCTAGGTCCCTCTGTATTCTATCCTTATCCTTCAGCATATCTACCACTCCTCCCAGTTTAGTGTCAACTGCAAACTTGCTGAAGGGTGCAATCCACGCCATCCTCCAAAACCGGCCCCAGGACCGACCCTTCGGACACTCCGCTTGATACCAGCTGCCAACTAGACATGGAGCCATTGATCATTACCCGTTGATCTAGCCAGCTTTCTATCCACCCTATAGTCCATTCATTCAGCCCATACGTTTTTAACTTGCTGGCAAGAATACTGTGGGAGACCGTATCAAAAGCTTAGCTAAAGTTAAGGAATAACATGTCCACTGCTTTCCCCTCATCCACAGAGCCAGTTATCTTGTCATAGAAGGCAATTAGGTTAGTCGGGCATGACTTGTCCTTGGAGAATCCATGCTGACTGTTCCTGATCACTTTCCTCTCCTCTAAGTGCTTCAGAATTTATTCCTTGAGGACCTGCTCCATGATTTTTCCAGGGACTGAGGTGAGGCTGACTGGCCTGTAGTTCTCTGGACCCTCCTCCTTCCTTTTGTTTAAAGATGGGCACTACATTAGGCTTCTTCCAGTCATCCAGGACCTCCCCCAATTGCCATGAGTTTTCAAAGATATTGCAGAGCCATTGGCCATTCACATCCGCCAACTCCTTTAGCACCCTTAGATGCAGCACATCCAGCCCCATGGATTTGTGCTGGTCCAGCTTTTCTAAATAGTCCTTAACCACTTCTTTCTCCTCAGAGGGCTGGTCACCTCCTCCCCGTACTCTGTGCTGCCCAGTGCAGTAGTCTGGGAGCTAACCTTGTTCGTGAAGACAGAGGCAAAAAAAGCATTGAATACATTAGCTTTTTCCATATCCTCTGTCACTAGGTTGCCTCCTCCATTCAGTAAGGGACCCACACTTTCCTTGACCTTCTTCTTATTGCTAACATACCTGAAGAAACCCTTCTTGTTATTCTTAACATCCCTTGCTAGCTGCAATTCCAAGTGTAATTTAGCCTTCCTGATTTCACTCCTGCATGCCTGAGCAATATTTTTATCTTCTTCCCTGGTCATTTGTCCAAACTTCTACTTCTTGCAAACTTCTTTTTTGCATTTAAGATCAGCAAGGATTTCACTGTTAAGCCAAGCTGGTTGCCTGCCATATTTACTATTCTTTCTACACATTAGGATGGTTTGTTCCTGCAGCCTCAATAAGGATTCTTTAAAATACAGCTGCTCTCCTGGACTCCTTTCCCCCCCTCATGTTATTCTCCCAAGGGATCCTGCCCATCAGTTCCCTGAGGGAGTCCAGGGTCCATATTCTGCTGCACTCCTTTCTTCTTCGTGTCAGGATCCTGAACTCAACCATCTCATCGTCACTGCCTCCCAGGTTCCCATCCACTTTTGCTTCCCCTGCTAATTCTTCCCTGTTTGTGAGCGGCAGATCGAGAAGAGCTCTGCCTTTAGTTGGTTCCTCCAGCACCCGCACCAGGAAATTGTCACCTACACTCTCCAAAAACTTCCTTGATTGTCTATGCACTGCTGTATTGCTCTCCCAGTAGATATCAGAGTGACTGAAGTCCTGCATGAGAACCAGGGCCTGTGATCTAGTAACTTCTGTTAGTTGCCTGAAGAAAGACTCGTCCACCTCATCCCCCTAGTCTGCTGGTCTATAGCAGACTCCCACCACAACATCGCCCTTGTGGCTCACACTTCTAAACTTAATCCAGAGACTCATTGGTTTGGGTTAACAATGAGATGAAACCTGAAAGACTGAAGCTTATTGGTTAACTGGTTAAATTTTTACATCCCTACTGCCAACAACAGGATCTTGTGGGCAATGCACCAATCTTAAAGACGAACTGCCTCCACATAAAGTGCAAGCCCCTTGTTGGTTGATATAGCAAACCACTGTGGTGTTGTCTGACATGATGAGAACATAACAGGAGTGGATAGATGGGAAATGCAGGACATGTTCTCTGCACGGCGTGAAATTCCAGAATGTTTATGTGCATCCGGGATTCCAGAGCAGTCCAACTCCCTTGAGTCATGTGCTTACTCATGTGGGCGCCCTATCCGACGAGTGACACCTCTGTGATGATTATTGTGTTTGGTGAGGATGGAAGGAATGGTATCCTGGTGAAGACTTGGTCTGGGTCTGTCCACCACTTGAGGGAGGAGAGAACCTTGTGGGAAACAGTCAGTAGGAAGTCCATGGTGTGACGTGAGAGAATAGGTCCTCTGGAGCCACAACCGTAGGCAGCAAAAGTGGAGAAGAGTGAAGGCGGTAACATATGTGCCAGCTGCCATCTTTCTCCTCTTGGCCACATAAGTCTTGGCCTGAACAGAAGGACTCAAAATCACCTTGGAAACTCAGCTCTTGTAGGCTCTGGAACCTGTTCTCAAGTAAGTAGGCGCATGCCAAGATTGCATGGATGTAGGCCCCAATGAATTTCAGGGACTGTTTAGGAGCCAAAGGCAATTTTTCAATGTTTACACTCACCCCAAAAGAGGAGTGGAGTGGGAGCAGCACGGAGGTCAAGGCGCAACACTCCCCTTTTCATTACGCTGCGAGCTGCCAATCATTGAGAAATGGGAATATAAGGATCCCTTGGCACCAGAGGCGGACCGCCAGTACCAAGAAAACGTTGGTTAAGACCCATGGAGCAGTAGTGATTTGGAACGGTAAAAATCCTGTACTGGAAGTGACAAAGGCCTGCAGTGAATCTCAGGAAACATCTGTGGATAGAATGGATATCACGTACAAGCAAGCATCCTACAGATCAAGGGCCACAAACAACATGCCTCTTTCTAACAAAGGAATGGTGGCTGCTATCGTGACCATATGAAACTTTGGCTTGCATATGAAGCAGTTGAGATGACAGAGATCTAAGATCAGTCATCTTCTTCAGCATGGGCAGCCGGTGGAACCCACAATTCTGCCACTTCCAGCTGCTGCCCCCTGGTTGCAGCCGGAGAGACAAGTATCCCCTCCCCAAGAAGCCCCGAACATGTGTGTCCCTTCCACCACCACTCCCTTCCCAAGAGCAGCCCCGGGCTGGCTGAAGCCTCGAGCCCTCCTCTCACTTGCTTGGTGCACCTTGCCCATGCTCAAAGAAGCCCCAGGGCAGCTGTAGCTATACCTCCCCTCCCCAGACCGCAAGCCGCCCCAGGAAAAAGTGTCTCTCCCAACGCTTTTGAATAGCGCACAACGCCTCCTCAGACACCCTGGAACCAGCATGGGCATAATAAAGCAAAAACGTCACCACCAAACAGCGCAATCAGGGGTCTGGTGGCTGGGACAAGGGAGGCAAAGCCTTTCCTGGCCTATTATACCAACCGCCTATGTTCTTGGGGACTATGAAATAAGTGAAATAGAGAACCATGTGGCCAGACTAGTCACAGGAACACGTTCTATCCCTCCCCTTTGCGGTAGGAAGACCACTTCTAGAGCAAGGATACTGTAGTGAGAGTGGTCCCTGAGGCGAGGTCAGAGGATGCGGATGAGGTAACATGAACTCAATCATACAGCCACGTCAAATGATATCCAGGACCTATTTGTCCATTGTTACTGCACTCCAAACTGGAAACAAGTGTGCTAGATGCTCCCTGAAGGGTGTGGGTCTGAAGTATAGCATGAGGTAGGGTGGTTGCTGGCTCTCTAGGTGCCCTCAGAAGTATTGCTTCTGCAAAGACAGAGTATGATATGCTGTAGGTTGTGAAGAAGAAACCGGAGGGCGGGGCCATGGGGTCTTGCCGTTTGCAAGGCAGCTCACAGGACTTCTGATGGAAGAAATGGGGGGCTCTAGAACGTTGTACGAGTTGCAGGTGGTAAAACATGCACTTGGGTGCTGGTATGTAGATACCCAGAGATCGCAGAGTGGCTCTGGAGTCTTCAAGGGAGTGGAGGGAATCATCAGTCTTCTGACTGGAAGAGATGAGATTCATTGAAAGGGAGGTTCTCTGTGGCAGAAGTGCCCAAACTTTTCCTGTTACATCCCCCTTACCAGTAATGGAATGTGTCTATGGCCCACCACCAACACCATTACTGCATCTTTGGCTCATTGGATGAGATTGGACTGAAGGCAGAGCTGGAGTCAGAATTGGGGATAGGGGAGGAGCTGGGGTTATAGGCGGAGCTGGCCTGGGGCCAGACCTGCGACTGGGTGGTGCTTCCTCCCTATCTCGCATGGGGGCTGATACAGGCCCCACCATGCGCCCCCTCAAACATTCCTCCATGTCCCCCCTGGGGGGGCATGCCCCACAATTTAGGAGCACTGATCTATGCTATTCTGGACTTCCCCTGAGAAACCTGACAAAGGCAGGCATGACTCCCTCTGAATAGCGATCCCCACAGCCATCATCTGCAAAGAAGTGTTTGCTACGTCCAGGAATCTTGTTCTCACAACTAGTTTCCCCTCCTGTAGGATATCCTGGAAGCGATCTCAATCCTGCCGGGGAAGTTTGTCTGCAAAGTCTGCCAACTTCCTGTAGGTAAGGAAATTGTATTTAGCTAACAGAGCTAAGTAACTAGAGATACGAAATTGGAGGCTGGCAGAGGAAAATACCTTGCAACCCAGGAAGGACCAATCAGGCAGATCCAGCAGTTGCTATGGAGAGCTCCAAGGAGCAGAGTACCAATGGCTCTGTTGCTGGGGAAAGGAAGGATACTGCTATTGAGTTAGCAGAACCTTGGGGTACTGATATTGGCATTATGGGAGGGGCAGACCTCGCACTCTGTCCGAGTCCTCCAATGCTGAAAAGTCAGTCTGGTACAAATGGTGGTGCCACTGGAACCAGTGGAACCATGGAAGCCATAGAGTAACAGGCAAGTCTAATGAAAGAGAGCGTACTGCCCTAGAAGGCGATGGCACTTGAAAACATGGAGATCTCACCTCCTCCATGACAAAGAGCTCATGAGGCTCAGGGGCCAGTTCAAGTCTCCCTGGTGTCAGCAGTACACACTGTAGTCGGAACCAGAGCCAGAACGGGAGCCAAACAGAGGACTGCCTCAGAACCGAAGTTTCCATTGACTTCAGCAGTGCCAACCTGGAAGGTGTATGTGGCTCAGTGAATGGAACCAGCATATCCAATGGTCTCTGAAACTTTTTATCACGCTTGGGAGCTTTGGAACATGCCGCTTCCCTGTGGAAGAACTCATGGACAAAGCAGTATCCTTCCTGGGCCTGGAGGAAAACTTACTTTCACGCTTATATTCATTCACGACTAGGCCCCGGACTGGGGTTCACAGCACTGGTACCAGAAGAACTGGACTAGAGCTCCGCGGTAGGAGGCACGCTCCTCAATTGCTCAGACCAATCTACGAGGGGGTTCCCTGATCTTGATCCAACTGTAGCTTCATGGCAACCTCCATGAGGTGCTTCTTGAGGTGGAGAACCCAGGGTTCTTGGGTATGGATTGGGAAGGAGAGGCAGATACTGCACTTGGATACAATATGTAAAGGCAGTGTTGGTGCTTGTTGCTGACTGAGAACGAGCAAGGGCAGAAAACGCAGCTCTTGAACCCCAGTGTCTAGCATAATCCAGTATCCAGGCATGGGTGTTAGAGGAGTTGAGGGAGACTGGCAAAATGGCACCCCAACGTCCTTAAAATACTAAAAACTACTAGTAACACTAAAACTACATAAAAACAACAAAAATACCATTTACAAGAATAAGAGAATCTTTTTTTCCTGTGTTTTAAAAAGTACGTCACAAGAGACAAGAGACCAATAGAGGCTCCGATTCGGACCATGTGGCCGTGAGCAGGAATGACCTCAGTGATCACCCTATGTCACTTCAGACAAAACCATGAGATTCTGTCCTGAAATGTACCATCTAATAATATAATTAAAAATAAACCATGTGGCCCTTCAATTAGCGGAAAGATCAATGTTCAAAAAACAAAAAACAACCCCACCCTAAAAACCTCACACATGCACACACAAAAGAGCAAGTAAACTTTTTCACAGTCATTATTTTTGGTTCCCATTAAATACCCGAACTACATATGAGGAAGTTATTTATATAAACTAATATACTAAAAAAAGGAGTAACTAGGCTGGAGTAAGATACTGATTACTATTTTTCTTATGTGAATTACAAAACTGCCTGTACTATAAGAGGGCAAAGGAACGTAAAATTTTTATGTTTTTTTCAGAGTAGTTTATGCATGGCCTCTTGCTTGTTCCTTTCTGTTTGCCAAGTCCATAAAAGATGAATTTATATTATCCATTAACATCTATGTGCTTGCATATCAATTCTAGTAGAGGTCGAGGAAAATTGGCTGGCATAACAACTTTCCGCAGATGACCTAAGGTATATAACCAATAGCCAGAGAAGTGCCAAGAAATTAAATTCATCTTCCTCACCAACTAATGTTCTGTCTCTGCTTACATGTCTATGGATTTCTTAGAGCCTCAGAAAATACATTCAGTGGAATTCCAACATCATTCCCTAGCAGTGGCATGCATGACATTTTTACTAAGGCATGCATTATACTTGCATGCCTTAAGAAATCCAAAATTGCACCCTCCACACACTGTCTTCAGATGTACCTTATGTACAAGGTCTCACTATGCAGAGGATGCCATTTTGTTCTACAATGTGTGTTCAGGGGACAGATGGAACTATCCTGCAGGTGAGATTCAGCCCATAGGCTACCAGATCGACCATGGTTTTTTTTAATTTGGGGGTATGCAACTGTTCCCTAAAAAAGTATATGGCAAAATAGCAGAGTGGAATCAAACTCTTGGGAATAGAATGAAAGAGATTTATACAAAATACCTAATGAAGCATGCTTTGGTTACCCAAGGCAGGAGATTTTACAAAAGCTAATCTTAGCTTTCAGTGCTGCACTGCAGAAACAGCAATGGAGGCCAATTTTAGCAGGACAGAACCCTTGGTGAACTAAAAGCCAGAAGAGTGGAGCTATTTTTAGGAAATATGTACAATTTTTGGATGTACCAAATGTGGCTATAAACAGCAGTTTAAACCCATTTTAAACATGTTATAAAATGTATTTACCTCCACGCTTTTTGGGAGCTTCAGGTTTCATTTTAACGATATTTCTGCTTCTAAATTCAGGCCCTTTAAAATCATCTTTGTCTTCATTCAGCACTGGCTCTGGTTGTACAACCACTGTACCTAGAATGATTTCATTTAAAAGTTGGAAACCATTACATAGCCAAGTGACATTCCAGTGAAGTGCAAGCCAATACTGCATATATTTCCCCCCAACAAGCTATATGACGACTGACTGATAAACAACACATATCCTACTGCACATGTGTCCATATTACAAATATCAATACCACCGCTCAAACTGGCACTGATATTGCAATTGTAGGACAGAGATAAAAAACTGAATGGACCCTGGAGAGCGAACTATTCTCTCTACCCCCAGATGCAGTCCACGAAGAACAGAATAAAGCATAACAGTGAGACAATGTGGGTGAGCTTGCAATGCAACTGTTCTGCGGCTCCAGAAGTTTTAGGACAGCTAACTGAGCATCTCTCAAAAGCCACAGAAATTTCTTCCCTCCCCCACCAACAGGACAAAATCTTTCTCTCTCTTTTTTTTTTTTAACAAAATTCTTAACTTTACTAACGTTTAAACAAAACCGAACAGTGCTAACCAAAGTTTACAGGAAGAAAAAAAGGTCTAATTTCATATTTAGAGCAGAGTTTCAATCCTGTGTCTCCTGGGAACTTGCAGTAATACAACATTCTGTAAAAATAATCCTTTGACTGCTTCTGACGCAAGGAGCAGTAGTGGTCTCTCTGTGATACTATTGCTTTTATAGAGCTAAGAAAAGCAAGCTTTTTTGCTGTTGTTTTTAAACTATGCTAAAACTAAAAGTATAGTGTAGAGGGTGTTTTAAAGATATTGTACCTAAATATAATAATAATGACAAGGGATTTTTTTTGTTTTGTTTTTAAACATATTTCAACATCTGGCCTAACCTATGATACTTTTAAGCAAAGGGTAAATTTTTCAAAGTGAGTCACTTATGAGAACTAAATCCCATTTTCAAATGGGACTTAGATACTCATGAAAATTTTACCCAGAATGTTTACAAAAAAATAAAACCAAAATACCATTTCCTGTTTCATGTTGTCTTTATTTCCACAAAAATACGGATTTCAATGCATATTTTGAATTTAGTAATCAGTGCATCCTGGTAGATCCAGTGATTTATGTATGTGAGGTTCAAAGTAAACACTTAAAAACAAAATATTTTAACCTTTTGTATGCTATAATCATAGTAGGTCCTCAATATCCTGCTGGCTAAGGTTGGCACATTACAAAATATATGAATAAAAAAATAAAACCAGACTAAGTATACAACGTTTCCCTTTATGGCTATTATGCCTATTCCATCATAGTCTTGACACTAATTCGCAGAATTCAGACACACAGAAAACACATGATCTACCTTTAGGTAAGCTTTTCATATCAACATCATTTTCTGAGTTTTCATTTGAAACATCTTCCTTTACAGTTTCAGGTAAGGTTTGTTCATCATCTGATCCAACATACTTTGTTACAACTGTAGGTTTCCTGTATGAATAGAAAAAAATCCACATTTGTGATAAATATTTTATAGCATTTTAGGTGTATACAGTGTTTTGCAATCAAACACTATCTCCTTGGACCAGGAACCTTGTAATTTTAAATTCTATTTTTAAATCTAATTTAAACTGCAAGAGATTATGAAGCAGAAAGAAACAGACTGGGCAAGAATGACAACAGTAAACAACAGGAGAGGAATTTTGTTCTTAGAGGTACATAGGGTTTCTTTTTTCCCCTCAGAGAAAAAATATGTTGTTTTGTTTTACATATTTTAAAAGGATCTAAAGGACAGAACTGTAAGGTTTACCATAAGACAGCAAAAGACAAAAAGGAATGTGATCAGTGTAAGGTTGCTAAAATGCAGTTATTTTTGGCCACACTGAGAATTTGTTTTCTTTAGGCACTAACTGATAAGCAATTACCTTACTGTATTACTTCTTGAAAGAGAGCAAACAAAAATTAATAAACTGAAGTGCATCAGATTGGCAGTGTATGCCTGAAACACCCCATACCGTTACCAGGTATTTATTTTATTGGTAAAGAGTAAACTGGCTATTACTGACTCACTGAGACAGGGTAAACTCATTACTCCACTTGGATACAAAGAAATGACTTTTCCAAGGGAAAAAAATCCTTTGGTGTGGGGTGAGTAGTCCTGAAGGAGGAACCCAATGAGCATTTATGCCTGATGAGCCTTGAGATAGAAAACAAGTTACCATGAAGACTTTGTTAACAAAGCCATACTCCAGGAAGGGGGTAAATTTGGACTTGACACAGTGAGCCTCCTCAGCTGGTGTAAATCAGCCGGAGGTTACACGGCTCCATGCCCATCTACACTTTACGGTAATCTGGCCCTGGATAGATTGTTTCTGTAGACCAAGTTAGGGAAGGAACCTAGTTACAAATAGTATTATTCATATTTTCCTTTTCAAACTAACCTTTTTGAACGTGATGATCCTAAAGATTTGGATCTTTCTGAAGAGCTATTGCCCTAAAAACAAGGAAAAATTTGAAGTCACAAACATCTGTTGGTGTGTGACCAAAACATACATCAACAAAAAATTAAATTCTTGGATTCCTAGGTATACAGCAGCAACTCAGAAGTCAATTTCTACCTGGGTTTAAACCAATCATATCCCATTTCTTGTTAATACTACATTTCATATCAAGGGCGGCAGAACAAAAATTAAAGTTATGCTTGTAAATGTAGTGTTGTAATTAGCTGGGTTCAATGATGAGACTTTTTAGTTTATAAATTACGACCTGGATTAAGATCTCTACAAATTAACGCATACTTTGAACCCCACCAAGCATACACTGCATCAGAAATTATAAAGGAATACTATTGTGATCTGAGAAATTCACAGAATCATACATCATATTTCTTATGCACCAAATTTGCAGGAAATTGAGGAAGTATTAAAAATAATAGAGGACCTTTGCATAAGATTTTATTTCCCTGCAATCTCCCATCCCAAAGGGTCCATTTAACAGTTAAGGCTCGTACTTCACAACTTTCTGGGCTAAAGACTGGGTGTGGCTCACTCAAGAGCATATCATCAACATTCGTGAGTCACCTGAGGATGTGATTAACTGCCTTGTTAACAACAGAATATCAACTGATATTATATATATTTTTGGATTTATTTTTTTTTTTAGATTTTCAAATATATTGATTTCAGTTATAACACAGAACACAAAGTGTACAGTGCTCTCTTTATATTATTATTTTTGATCTGCACTGTAAAAAAGGTAGCAAAAGATACTGTTTTCCAGTTCACCTTATAGAAGTGCTGTAGTTCAATCTCTATCATGAAAATGAAACATACAAATGTACATTTTGTTTTGTTACATAACTGCACTCAAAAACAAAACAAAGTAACATTTAGAGCCTACAAGCCCATTCAGTCCTACTTCTTGTTCAGCCAATCACTAAGACAAACAAGTTTGTTTATATTTATGGAAAATAATGCTGCCCGCTTTAGGTGTGAGATACGCAAAACCTTCGCATGTCCCTTCATGCTTCGGCCACAATTCCAGAAGACATGCTTCCATGCTGATGATGCTCATTAAAAAAATAAAAGTATTAATTAAATGTGACTGAACTCCTTGGAGAGAATTCTTCATCTCCTGCTTTGTGTTGTACCTGCATTCTACCATATATTTCATGTTATAGCAGTCTTAGATGATGACCCAGCACACTGTTCGATTTAAGCACACTTTCACTGCAGATTTGACCAAATACAAAGAAAGAACTCATGTGAGATTTTTAAAGATAGCTACAGCACTCGACCCAAGATTTAAGAATCTCAAGTGCCGTCCCAAATCTCAGAGGGACAAGATGTGGAACATGCTGTCAGAAGTCTTAAAAGAGCAACACTATGATGCAAAACTACAGAACCCGAACCACCAAAAAATAAAATCAACTTTCTGTTGGTGGCATCTGACTCAGATGATGAAAAAGAGGGTTACTCACCTTTGTAACTGCTGTTCTTCGAGATGTGTTGCTCATATCCATTCCAATTAGGCGTGTGCGCGCCGCGTGCACGTTCGTCGGAAGATTTTTATCCTAGCAACACTCGGGGGGTCGGCTGGGTCGCTCCCTGGTGTGGCGCTGTTATGGCGCCGGATATATACCCCTGCCAACCCAACAGCCCTTCAGTTCCTTCTTGCCAGCTACTCTGACAGACGGGAAGGAGGGCAGGTTTGGAATGGATATGAGCAACACATCTTGAAGAACAACAGTTACAAAGGTGAGTAACGGTCTTTTCTTCTTCGAGTGCTTGCTCATATCGATTCCAATTAGGTGATTCCCAAGCCTTACCTAGGCGGTGGGGTCAGAGTGAGATGTTGCAGAATGCAAAACTGCTGAGCCAAATGCTGCATCATCTCTGGACTGCTGAACCAATGCGTAATGTGAGGCAAAGGTGTGAATCAATGACCAGGTAGCTACATGACATATTTCCTGGATGGGAACATAGGCCAGGAAGGCAACAGATGAAGCTTGAGCCTGAGTAGAATGGGCAGCGGGGTGGCTAGCCGGAATGCGAGCCAAATCAAAGCAGGCACGGATGCAAGATGTCACCCAAGATGAAATTCGCTGGGAGGAAACCGGCAGGCCCTTCATCTGGTCTGCTACTGCTACAAAGAGCTGAGGCGACTTTCGAAAGATTTTTGTTTGGTTGGTTTTTTCCCTCCCCCGATATAAAAGGCGAGAGCCCTGCGGACATCTAGAGAGTGCAGCTGTTGTTCCCGACGTGATGAGTGCGGCTTCAGGAAGAAGACCGGAAGGAAGATCTTGATTGACATAAAGGCAGACACCACCTTAGGGAGGAAGGCGGGGTGTGGTCGCAGCTGTACTTTGTCCTTGTGAAACACCATATACGGGGGGTCCGCTGTCAGGGCCCAAAGCTTGGATACTTGCCTTGCCGAAGTAATAGCAACAAGGAAGTCAATCTTCCAGGAGAGGTACAGCAGCAAGCAGGTGGCTAGCGGTTCAAAAGGACCCATAAGCTTGGCTAGAACCAGATTGAGGTCCCAGGTAGGGGTAGGGCGTCTAACCTGCAGGCACAAACGTTCCAAGCCCTTGAGGAACCTCAAAACCATGGAGTGAGAGAAGACTGCCCCCCACCCAGGGGAGGACGGGCGATCAGAGATGGCTGCCAGATGCACTTTTATGGAAAAGACCGCTAGGCCGTGTTCCTTCTGGGTCCAGAGGTAGTGCACGACAGTAGGAACTGGTACTTGTGTGGGGACAGTGTTACATTGAGCGCACCAGCAGGAGAAACACTTCCACTTGGCCAGATATGTTAACTTAGTGGAAGGCTTCCTACTGCCCAAGAGTACCTGTGGGACCGAGACAGAGCAACATAACTCGGACTGGCTTAACCACGTAGCAACCATGCTGTGAGGTGAAGAAACTGTAGATCTGGATGGTGAAGTCTGCTGAAGTCCTGAGTTATGAGATCCAGCCAGAGTGGTAGGGGAATTGTGTCTGCCACTAAGAGGTCGAACAACATGCTGCACCAGTGCTGCCTCGGCCACGCTGGAGCGATCGTGATCAGATGGGCACTGTCCCTGCGGAGCTTGAGAAGGACCCCGTGGACCAGCAGGAATGGTGGAAAGGCGTAGAGTAGACGGTTGCTCCATGGTATCAGGAATGCATCTGAGAGAGAGCCCGGGGAGCGCCCCTGGAAGGAGCAGAACACACGGCATTTCCTGTTTTCATGAGAGGCGAAGAGGTCTATGTAGGGAAAACCCCACTTCCGGAAAACAGAATGGATGACGTCCAGACGAATCGACCACTCGTGAGACAGGAAGGATCTGCTGAGGTGATCTGCCAGAGTGTTCTGAACTCCTGGGAGAAAGGACGCTATCAGATCGATCAAGCGGGCTATGCAAAAGTCCCAGAGCTGAATGGCTTCCTGACAAAGGAGGGAGGAGCATGCGCTGCAGTGCTTGTTTATGTAAAACATGGCTGTTGTGTTGTCCGTGAACACTGACAGACAATGGCCTCTCAAGGCACCTGGTACGCTAGACGAACTGCCTTCAGCTCCCGCACATTCATGTGTAAGGTTAGTTCTTGAGCTGACCAGAGGCCTTGAGTGCGGAGGCCCTCGAGGTGGGCACCCCAATCCAGAGATGACGCGTCCGTGGTTAGGGCCATCAAAGGTTGCAGTGGGTGGAATGGTATCCCTGCACAAACTAGAGTGGGAGTCAGCCACCAGGTTAGAGAGCCTAAAACATTTGGGGGAACAGCGAGTATCAAGTCCAGGCTGTCCCAGCCCAGCCAGTATACTGAGGCAAGCCAGGTTTGAAACGGACGGAGGCGTAGCCTGGCGTGTTTGGTCATGAAGGTGCAGGCGGCCATATGACCGAGTAGACTGAGACAAGTGCGAGCCGATGTTGTCAGGAAGGTTTGGAGGCCTTGAATAATTGTAGCCATCACCTGAAAATGAAGTTGCGTCAGGCAGGCTCTGGCCAGAGTGGAGTCCAGAATCGCCCCAATGAAGTGTATTCTCTGCACGGGTATCAGAGTAGACTTCTCTATGGTGATCATCAGGCCTGGGCTCCTGAAGAAGTCTTTGACGATGTACAGGTGATGTCTCACTTGTGACTTAGAGGTCCCTCGAATGAGCCAATCTTCGAGATACGGGTAAATGTGCACCCGACGACGCCAGAGGGAGGCGGCGACTACAGCCATGCATTTTGTGAATACTCGTGGAGCCATAGAAAGGCCAAATGGAAGGACCGTGAACTGAAAATGTTGATGGTTGACCACAAAATGGAGGTATCATCTGTGTGGTGGGTAAATAGCTATGTGGAAATACGCGTCCTTCATATCAAGGGAGATGTACCAGTCTCCGGGATCCAAAGACGGGATAATGGTCCCCAGGGATACCATGCGGAACTTCAACTTTATCATGAATTTGTTGAGTCCTCGCAGGTCTAGGATCGGTCGCAGACCTCCCTTTGCCTTGGGGATTAGGAAGTATCGGGAATAAAACCCCTTGCCCCTCAGGTCTTTTGGTACCTCCTCTATGGCTCCAATGGTTAGGAGCGACTGGACCTCTTGTAAGAGGAATTGCTTGTGAGAGGAGTCCCTGAAGAGGGACGAGGAGGGAGGGTGGGAAGGTGGGGTTGAAACAAACTGAAGGTGGTATCCCAACTCCACCGTGCGCAGGACCCGACGATCCAAAGCTAGGTGGGAGCACGCAGGGAGGAAATGGGAGAGGCGGTTGTAAAAGGGAGGCTAAGGATCCAGGAAAACTGGTGGGCCATCCTCGGGTGTCCCATCAAAAGTTCTGTTTGGGCCCCGCCGGTGGTTTGGGGGGGGGGGGCCTGATTTTGCCCCCCTTGGGGACCAGACTGCCTCCGTCGATTCCTTCGGCCACGCCTTCTGCTGAAGTCCTGTCGTGGCCAGGGCGGGGGGTAAGTACGGTGAGGCTGGGGCCGGAAGGTCCTGCATTGGGTCACTGGTGTGTGCATCCCCAGCGAGTGCGTTATTATGCGACTGTCCTTCAGACTTTGTAATCTGGGATCAGTCTTGTCTGAGAAGAGCCCCTGGCCTTCAAAGGGCAAGTCTTGAATAGTTTGTTGTAATTCAGGAGGAAGGCCTGATACCTGGAGCCAGGCGATATGCCTCATCATCACTCCTGACGCCAGAGTCCTGGCCGCAGAGTCCACTGCATCCAGAGAACCTAGGAGGGAGGTTCTCACCACCTTCCTACCCTCCTCAAGTAGGACCTAAATTCCTGGTGGGACTCCTGGGGAAGAAGCTCAGTAAACTTCCCCAAGGACATCCACGTGTTACAGTTATACCTACTTAGGCGGGCTTGCTGGTTTGCCACCCTAAGTTGAAGGCCCCCAGCCGAATATATTTTGTGGCCTAGGAGGTCCGTGCACCTAGCCTCCTTGGGACAAGGAGCTTGCTGGCCCTGACACTCCCTCTCGTTTACCGACTGAACTACTAAGGAAAAAGGAGGTGGGTGTATGTAGAGATACTCGTACCCTTTGGAAGGTACCATGTATTTTCTCTCTACTCCCCTGGCTGTGGGGATGAATCGAGGCTGGGGATTGCCAAATGATGTCCATGTTTGCTTGAATAGTGAGGATAAACGGCAGGGCCACTCTAGTAGGTGTGTCTGCAGATAGGATATCCACTACAGGGTCCTCTATTTCAGGGACCTCCTCCACCTGCAGATTCATATTCTGCGCCACCCATCTCAAGAGGTCTTGATGTGCCCTTAGGTCAATTGGGGGAGGGCTGGAGGAGGATGCTCCTGCCACAGCCTCGTCTGGCGAGGTAGAAGAGGAGAGGCCAGGGACAAGAGGGTCCTGTGGGGGCTCCTGTTCTTGAGGAGCGGCGTCAGACTCCGGTGGGACCTGGGTGTCTGCAGGTGGTACCGAAGCCTCATCTGTACCCATGGGGGGTGGGGGTCTTAAGGTTGCCTCTGGTGCCCGGTGTTCTTACGGGGCAGACCGTGGTGCAACTGAGGGAACACCTTGGGCTTGGTGGTACGCCCACGGTGTCCAGAAAGACCACTGATGGGGTCCTTGCTCGTGGCTCTGGCTCTCAGGAAACATATGGCTGGGGACATCCGAGCCACGATCCTGTGGATAGGAAATGCTACCAGCCTGTGATGACACTGAGATGTGTCTTGACGGCCAAGGCAGTTCTGATAGACCCTGAGAGGGAGCCACATCTTGGGTTGGTCTTTCCTGGGACGGCAGTGGGGAACAGTACCGGGAGCTGTAACAGTACCGCAAGGGAGACCGGGACCTACGACCGACGTGGTGCCGGGAGGTCGACCCGGATCTCGAGTCCCTTTGCCTGGAGCGACTGCAAGATGCGTGGTTCCGTGAATGGTGCCGTGAGTTGGATCAGTACCGTGAGTATCTGGCAGCTGAATGGGAGGCCAAGCAATGCTGCGAGTGCGACCAGTACCATGATGGAGAGCAGTGCCGGGACTGCGAGTGGCGTCGGGACCGGGATCATCGGCGGGACTGAGATCTTGAACCATGCCTCTCGGTGGCTCTCACAGAGGACGGCCTCAGCAAGGCAGGTATGCCAATAGATTGGATGACCCGCACCAGCAGTGCCGGGTGTTGAGGCAGCGTGGTCTCCGTCATCGCGATCAACTCCTGTGCCGTGGAGAAGGTCTCCGGCGTGTATGGGAGAGCGAGCTCGACCTTGGTGTGAGCCGGGGAGCTTTCGGGCACCGGACTCAATGGCCCTTGTGCGACTGGAATCAACGGTGCCGCACTCGGCGGTGCCACGCCAGATGAACCGTCGTCGACAGTTGCTCCTTCTGTGAGTGGTGTCGAAGCAGCCGGAGCTCTGTGTTGCTTCCTGGGCTGCGGGGACAGGGAACGGTGCCGAGCAGACGTCTGTGCCGGTGAGGGTCGGTGCCGTGGCTTCTCATTGACTAATAGACTCTAGGACTGGAAGGGACCTCGAGAGGTCATCGAGTCCAGTCCCCTGCCCTCATGGCAGGACCAAATACTGTCTAGACCATCCCCGATAGACATTTATCTAACCTACTCTTAAATATCTCCAGCGATGGAGATTCCACAACTTCCCTAGGCAATCTATTCCAGTGTTTGACTACCCTGACAGTTAGGAACTTTTTCCTAATGTCCAGCCTAAATCTCCCTTGCTGCAGTTTAAGCCCATTGCTTCTTGTTCTATCATTGGAGGCAAAGGTGAACAAGTTTTCTCCCTCCTCCCGATGACACCGTTTTAGATACCTGAAAACTGCTATCATGTCCCCTCTCAGTCTTCTCTTTTCCAAACTAAACAAACCCAATTCCTTCAGCCTTCCTTCATAGGTCATGTTCTCAAGACCTTTAATCATTCTTGTTGCTCTTCTCTGGACCCTCTCCAATTTCTCCACATCTTTCTTGAAATGCGGTGCCCAGAACTGGACACAATACTCCAGTTGAGGCCTAACCAGCGCAGAGTAAAGCGGAAGAATGACTTCTCGTGTCTTGTTTACAACACACCTGTTAATGCATCCCAGAATCATGTTTGCTTTTTTTTGCAACAGTATCACACTGTTCACTCATATTAAGCTTGTGGTCCACTATGACCCCTAGATCTCTTTCTGCCATACTCCTTCCTAGACAGTCTCTTCCCATTCTGTATGTGTGAAACTGATTGTTCCTTCCTAAGTGGAGCACTTTGCATTTATCTTTATTGAACTTCATCCTGTTTACCTCAGACCATTTCTCCAATTTGTCCAGATCGTTTTGAATTTTGACCCTGTCCTCCAGAGCAGTTGCAATCCCTCCCAGTTTGGTATCGTCCGCAAACTTAATAAGCATACTTTCTATGCCAACATCTAAATCGTTGATGAAGATATTGAACAGAACCGGTCCCAAAACAGACCCCTGCGGAACCCCACTTGTTATACCTTTCCAGCAGGATTGGGAGCCATTAACAACTACTCTCTGAGTACGGTCATCCAGCCAGTTATGCACCCACCTTATAGTAGCCCCATCTAAATTGTACTTTCCTAGCTTATCTATAAGAATATCATGCGAAACTGTATCAAATGCCTTACTAAAGTCTAGGTATATCACATCCACCGCTTCTCCCTTATCCACAAGGCTCGTTATCTTATCAAAGAACGCTATCAGATTAGTTTGACATGATTTGTTCTTTACAAATCCATGCTGGCTATTCCCTATCACTTTACCACCTTCCAAGTGTTTGCAGATGATTTCTTTGATTACCTGCTCCATTATCTTCCCTGGCACAGAAGTTAAACTAACTGGTCTGTAGTTTCCCGGGTTGTTTTTATTTCCCTTTTTATAGATGGGCACTATATTTGCCCCCTTCCAGTCTTCTGGAATCTCCCCCGTCTCCCATGATTTCCCAAAGATAATAGCTAGAGGCTCAGATACCTCTTCCATTAACTCCTTGAGTATTCTAGGATGCATTCCATCAGGCCCTGGTGACTTGCAGGCATCTAACTTTTCTAAGTGATTTTTTACTTGCTCTTTCCTTATTTTCTCTTCTAAACCTACCCTCTTCCTGTAAGCATTCACTATACTAGACATTCCTTCAGACTTCTCAGTGAAGACCAAAACAAAGAAGTCATTAAGCATCTCTGCCATTTCCAAGTCTACCGTTACTGTTACCCCCTCCTCATTGAGCAGTGGGCCTACCCTGTCCTTAGTCTTCCTCTTGCTTCTAATGTATTGATAAAAAGTCTTCTTGTTTCCCTTTATTCCCATAGCTAGTTTGAGTTCATTTGTGCCTTTGCTTTTCTAATCTTGCCTCTGCATTCCTGTGTTATTTGCCTATATTCATCCTTCGTGATCTGACCTAGTTTCCATTTTTTATATGACGCCTTTTTATTTTGTAGGTCACGCAAGATCTCAAGGGTAAGCCAAGGTGGTCTTTTGCCACATTTTCTATCTTTCCTAACCATCGGAATAACTTGCTTTTGGGCCCTTAATAGCATCCCTTTGAAAAACTGCCAACTTTCCTCAGTTGTTTTTCCCCTCAGTCTTAATTCCCATGGGACCTTGCCTATCAGCTCTCTGAGCTTACCAAAATCCGCCTTCCTGAAATCCATTGTCTCTATTCTGCTGTACTCCCTTCTACCTTTCCTTAGAATTGCAAATTATATGATTTCATGATCACTTTCACCCAAGCTTCCTTCTACTTTTAAATTCTCAACAAGTTCCTCCCTATTGGTTAAAATCAAGTCTAGAACAGCTTCCCCCCTAGTAGCTTTTTCAACTTTCTGAAATAAAAAGTTGTCTGCAATGCAGTCCAGGAACTTATTGGATAGTCTGTGCCAATAAGTTCCTGGACTGCATTGCAGACAACTTTTTCATGGTACCGGAGCCGAAGGAGCGCTCCTCACAGATGCAGGTTGAGTGCTCGGTACCGATGTTGCAGGGCTAAGTGCCACCTCCATGAGGAGCTGTATCAGTCGAAAGTCCCGCTCCTTCTTCGTCCTCGGTTTAAATAACTTACAGGTGCGGCACTTTTCAGGAAGGTGGATTCCCCTTGGCACTTGGGGCAGGAGTCGTGGGGATTCCCTATCGGCATTGGCTTTTGGCACGCCGAGTACGGTTTGAATCCCGGTGACCTGGGCATGAGCCTGGCGGCGGGGTGGAGGAAAGGGGCTCATCCCCGATCCCCCCTCAACCAAATACAATAACTATACATATACATAACAGCTAACACTAACTACAACTGTAAAACTCGAACTATAAACACAATTAACAGTAAAGAACAATGAGTAAACTAGGGAAGTGGAGATCAGCAAAGCCACGCTCAACAGTTCCAACGACCATCATGGGCGGTAAGAAGGAACTGAAGGGCTGTTGGGTCAGCAGGGGTATATATCCGGCGCCATAATGGTGCCACTCCAGGGGGCAACCCAGCCGACCCACCAAGTGTTGCTAGGGTAAAAATCTTCCGATGAACGTACACGCGGCGTGTGCACACCTAATTAGAATCGATATGAGCAAGCACTCGAAGAAGAAATGAACGTGCATGAAATAGAACCCATCATTAGCACGGAAGCATGTCCTCTGGAATGGTGGCCAAAGCATGAAGGAGTATACAAAAGTTAGCATATCTAACACAAATACCTTGCAATGCCGGCTACGAAAATGCCATGCGAACTCCTGTTTTCACTTTCAGGTGACATTATAAATAAGAAGTGGGTAGCATTATCTCCGATAAATGTAAACAAATTTGTTTCTCTTAGTGACTGGCTGAACAAGAAGTAGAACTAAATGGACTATGAAGGCTCTAACGGTTTACATTCTTTTGTTTTTGAGTGCAGTTATGTAACAAAGCAAAATCTACATTTGTGAGTTACACTTTCATGATAAAGAGAATACACTACAGTACTTCTATGAGGTGAAATGAAAAACAGTATCTTTTGTTTACCTTTTTATAGTGCAAATATCTAATAAAAATAATATAGGGTGAACACTGATCACTTTGTATTGTGTTGTAATTGAAATCAGATTTGAAAATGTAGACAAACATCAAAAAATATTTACAATAAATTTCAATTTATTCAACTGGTATTCTATTATTGTTTAACAGTGCAATTAAAACTGCAATTAATCACAATTTTTTTTTAGTAGTGATAAGGGGGTTTTTTTTAGTTAACTGTGTGAATTAACTGCGATTGACAGCCCTAATACTTCCGTGAAAAGGGGTATAACTAACTGTTATGCAATTTGCCAATCCTCAACCATGAGAATTCCCAAAACTGCAGCAGCTCCCTACTTCTCAGCAAAGATTTAATAGTGGTTAGAAGCCCGTGATACCTTTCACAAAGTATACATTTACTCATGCATTATGAAGGACCATAGGAAAAATACAGAAATAGTCAAGACTATGAAAGCACACTTAATTTATTATTTTACTTTTTATTTTTAAATTGTGAATGCTTAATTGCTGCTAAGTCATAATGGATATAATTCATATACATTTAAAAGGTTATATTGTGTTTTTAATTCAAATTTTAGGAAAAAAGTTCCCTAATCAACTTTCACATTCAGCAGATATGGTAGTGTAATCCAATATAGATTTTAATTCAAATTTAATCAGTATCTTCTATACCAGCCATTTTTGCATTACCAGCATTACTGTAAATCAAATGCACCATATACTTTATTCCTACCTCTTCCCTGTTGTTTTCCATTGGAGTTGGACTATTTTCAGGCCCACTACTTTTACCTAGACGCGGGGGGGGAAAAAGTATAATTCACTGAATGGTAGAAATCACTAACAATTCTTTAAATTATAAATGATAGTTTGGTATAAACATTTTATCAGCATTATTAAAAAACGTTACTAAATGGATAATTAGTCAGTGGGGATGAGGAGATTTATATCATCACAATAAAAGCTTTGCATAAAACCACAGCATCATTTATTGCACATATGCCAAATTTAAAAAAAAATTATTTAGAATTTATTTTAAAACGTTATTGCTACTATTTTTCAACCTTTTCCCACCAATCAAGAACTCATATTAGAGGTGCCAGAGGGCAACTATATATGCTCTACACGAAAAGCAGTAACCACCAATATATTCCTGAAGCCTCGGTACATAACATTGTAACTTTAAGGACTGATATATCATGAACCTAGCTAGCACAACCAAAAATAAGTGATGTACCCCATTTGATATTGTGGATTCTCCTTTTTCCAGATATACTGACCTATTTCTAGCCCTAATGGGTTGTGGGATATTAAACCTTAAACATGTCATTTGTCCAGCACTGATTACTACCTGTTCTGCACCCCCATCTAGTGTAATTCTGAGAGAAATGTTACAGATTTTTTAGGGGGGAGAAGGGAATATTTCCGTTTCAGCATTCTTTATAATTTAGCTATATGAAATTGCTCAAAGGCTTAGAATGTTAGAAGCAGCCTCACAGGAAATGGATTAATGGGATGTACAAAAATGTTATTTTTCATACAGATATCATGTGATTATTATAGATTAGGCTCATAGCACTCTCTACATTGTAAGACTTATTTTCAGCTCCTTACAACTTTGCAAACTTTTTGGGTTGAATTTTTCCACACTGACTGTGTTTGCCTCAGGCTTAATGTTTTTTGGAAAATTTCAGCCAATACAATGCAGGTGTTTATGAAAATGAAAGTATGTTTTCCATGTATTAAATTCTTCAGACCATTTCTCTGAAGTGCTCTCATGTTCCTCTGTTCTGCAGCAAGATGTTTAGCTGGATTTTTCTTGCTAACATCCTCATGTTCTGATCATCATGTGGCGTCAGGAAGGAATTTTCCCCCAAGTCAGACTGGCAGTGACTTTGGAGAGGAGTTCACCTTCCTTTGCAGCATGTGGTGCATGTCATTTGCTGGAGTCATCTGGGTATCTCTCACTTAATCAATTCCATGCCATTGCAGAGGTTTAAGGAATTGGTGCACCTCAGTCCCTCCTATTCTCTGCCTGTGGCACTTAACAGTTTAGCGTCCTGTGGGCCGTAACATTTTGGTCACATTTCAATTGCTGGGTTTAGCATGTGGGCGCTGGGTGGTGTTGGTTGCACGTGTCATACAGGAGGTCAGGCTAGCTGATCTGGTGGTCCCTTCTGACCTTAAACCCTGTGACTATTGTGACAGATATTGTAACCATATGCAGTGTCTTTGGGGGAACATATTCTATCATGCTTATGTGTATCACTGCGGGCCAGGAATTATAGGTTATAATTGTGTCCTACTCCATGGTGCTGAATTACTACAGCTGCTTCAGGAACTAAAACACTGTAGGGTGATTAAGGAGAATCAGTCACTGTACCAGACAGGTACCACCTGCTGGGGTATTTGCATACAGGGACTCAAACTGGGTTGCAAGAGACTAGGAAAACCAAGAAAGGGCTTTTGGCTTAAAAGAGCTGCATTTAAACTGACTTCTTTCTGATCTAGCAAACAGACAGAACCTTCTGTCCGAGTGGGCCCGAACCCTTGTGGAAGGGTTGGAAAGACTCTGGCCTACTAGGGCCCTATAAGAATAATGGGTAACCTATGGTAAGCTTTTAGCATGCCTAAAGGAACTCCTCCCCCTCCCCCCCCAAAGCTTTTACCTTAAGAATAAACATGCTTGCTTAGAAAGAGCAGTATGGTAACTTGTAACTGATGGTTATATGCTGTTCACAGCCTTCCGACAGAAAATAAAGCACAGGTAGACTGGCTTTTAAGTAGATTGGCTTGCCAGGGATATCAAAGTGCAGGGATTTGGGGAGGGAAGCCTTAAAATCCCCATCAAGAGGCAGAGAGATGCAGGTCTCCACTTATAGACTCAGACTCATAGACTCTAGGACTGGAAGGGACCTCGAGAGGTCATCGAGTCCAGTCCCCTGCCCTCATGGCAGGACCAAATACTGTCTAGACCATCCCTGATAGACGAGGCGACAGCTGAGTACTGAAGAGAGGCGACAGCTGAGTACTGAAAACACTAAGTGTGTGCTCTTAAGAGACCAAGAGAGGGGTACAAGGTACACTCATGCCAAAATTGTGACAACTAATGACTTGAAATTTGGCTGAGGGGTGACGTGCTAAGGATGTCCCTCTTGGCATCCCCATTAAAATTTGCCTAACTTTGGTTAAATTGTAACAATTTCAGTTTGCACATGCTCAGTAGAGAATACTTTGATTTTAGCAGATAAAATTTCTGAAGAATCCATCTTCACTGAGCATGCTCAAATCTCACTGTATCTTCATGTGACTGGACTCTCCCCATGCCCAGAGTGACTGAGCTTGTTGCACCCCCTCGCATCACAGTGCTGACCAGACTGAACATGTCATCACCACACAGCAACTGAGCATGTTCTCTCCAGTCTAGGGGTACAGAGCTGAGCACGCGCCAGACCGGGGAATTGAGAGCAGGGAGCCTGTCTTTCCCATGTTCTCAATGGCACCTCTACTCCCCTGTAACAATATGAAGGAGGAAGCTGCCTGATTCAAATACACAGGAGACAGAAGCCAGACTGGGCAAGAAAAAGAGTATGCTGGTACACAAAAGTCTGGTGAGACTGAGACAACAGTTATGCAGTTGGAGGTGAGAGGCTGGAGCAGGAAGCTGGGAGGAGACTGATTTGCTGGGCAAGACGACTAGGTGTTAGGGTGGGGAAGGGATAGACAAGGGATAGACAGACTGGCTGGACCAGGAGAATGCAGTGAGGAGCAGGAGTACGGAGGACAGAGAGTGGGCAAGGACCTCAAAAGGGAGTGAAATCAGAACTGGCTGGGCAGAGACCATGACTAGGTTTGGGGAGGGGATGAGAGAATGATGAAGTCAGAGATCCGAACAATGACAGCAAGCTTGGAGGGGGGAAATAAGAACTTGCTGAGCAAGAAGATGAACAAGAAGCTTGAGTAAAGTCTGGGACTGGGAAGATAAGGATACTAGGACTGGTGCAAGGAGCTGGGGAGAGGAAGGACTGAAACACCTTGAAAGGGATGAGGCAGAAGGCGGTCAAGTTTGGAGGAAATGGACAGAAGTGGCTGTGACCACTAGAAAACACTCCCCTTCAGAGCCTGGAATGGCAGATTCCTGAGTCTCACTATTCCTCCTCTGACAGAAAAAATATGTGAAAAGCACTGGTTAAATGTGTGTTTGATGTCCCTCTAGTACTAATCCACATAGAGGATAACTTACTATTGCTATCAGTTATTCCACTAGTTCAAGTGGCAGAAGTCTATGTAGTGTATCTAAAGGTTCCACCCATGTGGTGTTGTGATGCCACATGACAGCAAACTGAAAAAACAGAAGTTCTTCTTAAATAAAAAAAGAGAAAAAGTTACACACACAAAAATTAAGTTAAAAGACCACTCAGGTTGCATAATCAGGCACACAAAACTTAGGAACTTCCAAGATTAAGGTTGCCAGTATTTTTCTACAGGACTGCAGTCTCATTCAGTTCACTGGATAAACAGTGATTAATGATCAGCTATTCAATATTTTGTTTTCTCCTCATTGTTCAATTTATTGTAGACTGTTCAAATCCTGTTATAAAGAAAAAAATATTTCCATATGGGCTTTTCTATGGTGCTCATCACTATAGTAAGCTCAGTAATTCAAAGAAAAATTAATTTGTCTTCTCAAAACTTCTCTGAGATGAGGGGGTGATATTATCCCACTTTTACTGAGGAACTCAGGCACAGAGATTATGGCCAAAAGCATCCACTAATTTTGGGGAACCAATTTGAAAATCCTAGGATCTGATTTTTCAGAATACTTTCAGAATATGTTCAAAAGACAACTCCTATTGATTTCAATTATGAGTGTTCAGCACTTCTGCCAATCAGACGTCAAGATATCAAGCTAGGCACTCAGAAAATGAGACACACACAATTAGCAAGTACCTCAAAGGTTTGGTTTAAGTGACTTGTTTAGCACCACACAGGAAGTCCGTGGCAGAGGCAGGGCCAAAATCCAGTTCTCCGGGACAACAATGAAGACTATGAGACCCTCCTTTCTCTTTCTGAAATCCTCTGCCTCTTTCACTAGACACCTTCCAACAAATGAGGAAGGTGCCTTTAAAGAATCTTTTTTATTACACAATTCATCCCCAGAGCAGGGCACTGAATGAGGCAGAGGTCCTATGGAAAAATAGCATGCAACGAAATGAGTCAAGACTATCATTATTCATACGCAAAAGGGAACAGTAGTTTTTTGTAATTATATATAATAGATGTGTGTGAGGTATCACAAACACACCCTTGACATTTGGCAAAAGGGCTACACAATTGGTGTATCTCTGCTCCACAATAATTCTGTATTTCATGGATAAGAGCTAGAGTCACATTTGCAACTACACAGGACTGGGAAAGAGGTGCTGCAAACAGTATCCTCCTCAGAACAACTTCACAACGACAGATATTATCCGTTTATCCATGTCACAGTTTGCTTTTGTCAAAGGTGCCCTGAAAAAGTATTCAAGCACCAAAGAGAAACTGAATTGTACACTCAGTGTTGACATTACAATACAGTAATAAGGGGACAATATTGTCAGAGATGCTAAACTTAAGATGAAATTTTAAGCAGAACTCCATTAAATCAAAGCAATATTACAAAGTATAGCAAAAGTTTGTGACTTTAACAGAAGTTTTACATAACCCAATATGAATATAAAGATCTTCAGTTGATGTAAATTGTCTTAGCTCCATTGACAACCATGCTGAGTATCTGAAAGAGCACTTTTTGTACAAAAAAATAAAATTTTATTTCAAATATTCCTAAACAACATTAGAAATGCAAAACAGTTGCATCCTATTATTCAAGAGAAAAAGAAAGCTGAAGTAACTACAAAAAGTGAAAATGACCACTCTTATTTCACTATATGATCTGAGAAGTACAAGAGAAAAAACACAGGTGGTAATCAAGTAAAATTAGATTTTAAATTTCTGTCAATTTTAATAAGGTAATGCGTTGTTAGTGAAAAGTTAACTATTTCTCTTGACAGCGTCCCTTTAGTGATCCCATGGATCTGTCTGCAAATAGAAGAAAATATACTCCTCAGCTAATACAATCCCAACTTTCCTCACATAGTCACTTCATAACAGTTTTAAGTTCATTGCTATGGAAAGCATTTTAAGAAAGTTGGAGTCTGAAAAGGTCTAAATCTATAACAAATCCAGATTCCTACTATACATTAGAATATTATTTTCTCCTGTGTGTTTATTTTAAAAGATTTCATTATTGGACAGTAGTTAAAATGAAGTTTGTTTGTTTTTTAAATCCAGCACTTACCTATTAGGTTTTTGGAGATAGCAATAATTTTCAAGAAGAAACCTAATCATTTACTTTAGAAGAGCCCTTTTGTTTTCAGTGGTTTCTGACTTAATTGTGAAAACACTTTGTGAATTAACATGAAAGCAACTCCCCCACCTTCTGTTTCACAATTGTGAGGGTCAAAAGATCTTAACTTCAGCAGAAAAACAAGATATGTCTATTACACAGTGTTAATATAGGGAACCACGAGAAATCTGAACCAAAAGTATCCCAGAGGAAGATACAAACATCCCAAACCCCAACAGCACACAGTTTAACTTCCATGAAACAGAATACTGAGGAACAAATACTGGGATACTTTTTTGTTGTTTTTATAATGTTTTAACATACAGAACATTTATATTCACAAATGAAATGCAATTTATACCAAAAATCTACTGTATACTTATCCAGATATCTCCACTTAAGAAGGAAACAGTAAGAACAATATTGCCTATCTGTACATCAAAATGCATTTTATTGTACTACACTCCAAGATGTTGAATAAAAGTATACATTTAAAAGAGGGAAAATATATATATTTTTACCTATACTTTTGCTCACAGATAGTCTTGGAGGGGAGTTTGCGTCCTCAGATTCTTCGGATGAGTGAGCCAAAAAGTCATGAAGCTTCTGCACCAACGTATTCAACTTGCTTTCACTGATAAAACACAGAAGTGTCACTTGAAATTAGTCTCACTATCTTATGCTACTTTATTAATATATAGTGCAAGCATGAAATGAATGTTGTTTGTTCTTAAGTACTACATATCCATAGAAGAACTGAAGATCTTCCAAAGCAAGGCTTTGTTTTTACCAAAGCATCTATCTCAAAACGAGATACCAAAATAAGCAAAAATAACCCACTTGTAATTTCGAAAAAAAAAAAATAAGTGCAGATTTGGCACTGAAATATAAGCATTTAGGACTACATTAGTATAAAGTTAACAATAAAGCATGTATTTCATGTCATTAAAAAAATGAAAGATTTACAAAAGCCAAGAAAAGGTCATTGCTACTCAAAGAAATTAAAAGGAAAGAACATAGCTAAAACATTGTGCTTAACTAAGAGATTCCTTATATAATAGCTAAAAATTTGCATCTCATATATATTTCTGTCTGTGGATACATAGCCCAAACAGCAATTGCTAGCAGTTTCTCTACATGGCCTAAAGGAAAAAAAAAATGTAAAGATGCGTGGAATCAGACAATATTTTAACTTATCCATACAAAGATTACATCAAACCAACCATACCAATTTATTTACCAAGTGTCTCAGAAGATAACCAGCAACATCTGTATCTTCTCAAAAGACAATTGTGTAGGATCACACGATTGCTTGATCTCTTTACTTGAATTAGTTTACTGATACAATTGCCAACAGAATTTTAAGTTAGCCAGTTTTACAGAACAGGGACCATTGGTCATTTCTCTACCATGTACACAAGTTTTCTTATGAAAAAGACAAGGCTCCAATTCATCAGTTACCTTATTAGCACTGCCTGTTTAAAAAGGTTTCTTGTCTCAGGCCCTCCAAATATTTTTCTCCCACCTCCTACAGCAGCGGTCACCAATCGTGATCGACTGGTCGATCCTGGAGCCTCTGCCAGTGAATCGCCGGCTGCTAAAAGTCTGGTGGCACAGCAGGTTTCAGCAGGCTGCCTGCTTGCCCTGGCCCCATGCCACTCCCGAAAGCGGCCAGCATGGGTCTCCGCATGCTGCCCACGCCCACTGCCCCCGCAGCTCCCACTGACTGCAGTTCCCAGCCAATGGGAGCTGCAGAGTCGGCACTGGAGGGCGGGGACAGCGGCACCACGCAGAACCACCTGCGGGCCCTTGGGACACAGAGACATGCCAGCTGCTTCCAGGAGCAGCGTGGGGCCAGGGCAGGCAGGCAGCCTGTCTTAGCCCTCCTGCACCACTGACCGGGAGCTGCCTGTGGTAAGCACCTCCCAGCCGCAGCCTGCACCTCGCACCGCCTCGTACACCCCAACCCCCTGCCCCAGCCCTGAGCCCGCACCCCAACTCCTTCCCAGAGCCCACACCCTCACCCCTACCACACCCCAACACTCTGCCCCCGCCCAGAGCCCCCTCCTGCACCCAAACTCCCTCCCAGACCCCACACCTCTCACCCCCTCCTCCACCCCAACACTCTGCCCCAGCCAGAGGCCCCTCCTGAACCCAAGTTCTCTCCCAGACCCCAACCTCCTGCCCCAGCCCTGAGCCCACATCCAAACTCCCTCCCAGAGGTTGCATGCCTCATCCTCTCCTGCACTCCAAGCCCCTATCTTAGCCCAGAGCCCCCTCTTGCCCCCCCCAAACGCCCTCCCAAAGCCCATACTCCTCACCTGCACCCCAATACCCTGCCCCAGGCTCAACCCCAAGCCCCCTCCCACACTCCAAACCCCTTAGCTGCAGCTCAGAACCTGCACCCTCTCCCACACCCCAGTCTCCTGTCCCAGCCCGGCGAAGGTGAGTGAGGGTAGGGGAGAGTGAGCGACGGAGAGTGAGCAGAACGGGGCCTTGGGGAAGGGGCAGGGTAGATCCTGGGTTGATCTTAAAATTCATAAAGTGATCTTGTGCATAAAAAGGTAGGAGACTACTGTCAAAAGCTTTCCTGTGCTCATATGGCTTTTTCCAGGTGTTTGTACAGTAACTGAAAAATCATACATAATCAGCTACACTAACCTCTGTGTTAGATAACCTCTCAACACTGCCATTAAAGGGACACATCCAAATTGTGCCTTTTAAAAACTATTTTCAGGACATTGAATTTTCTGATTGTGTACACTTTAAATGGTAATTTAAAAAAATTTCTTAATAAAAAAATCAGAAATAAAATAGAACCATTAGGTCTTACAGTCTATTCCTTTGCCATGTAGCATTGTTCCCTACAGTATATTTGCTAATGACCTGCATTCACAGTCGTGTTTTAAGTCTTAGTTTTATAAGGGTAGCACAGCATAGGATAAAAATTTTTTAATGTCAATTAAAATATTTTAAAACTTTAGCATAGACAGAGAACGTTAAAATACACTAGAGTTTTAAAACATGTTAAAGTGCCTTACAAACATTTAGGGTATATCTAGACTAAGATAAATGAGAAAAAAAAATTTCCTAATCTAGATAGATGCCAAAAATTTTGAGATCCTTAGATGGAAGTGCTTTAAAAATACAAAACTATTAATTTGTGACCTTCCAAAATGTACTATTTAGAATTACTTTCCTCAAGCATCTCCAAAATAGAAGTATGGACTGCCTCACAATTACTCACTCACTCTAACTATAAATTTCTATTTACTCTTCCTTTTTACTAACCTACTTCCACATTCCTCTTTGAAACCCCATTCTTTTTAAGTTATCCATACATATAACATATTGAATTTTGAATGGTTCCTGACAATCAATGGTGTAGGAACCGCTGTTAAATTAAAAATCTTTCAAAAACGTCTCTTTGAGAGCAATTTTTGCGTTCATTAGTTTACTTTATCAGAACACTAGCGCACATGTCTGCAGATTCTTTAGTCAGTTGTAGCTTTTTTAATATTTACTGTGACGAAGTTCCTCCTCTACCTTGGTGGGTCCTGCGCTTATTGGCAGATTTGCTCACCTCAGTGATCTCCCCCACAGTCTGGATCAACTCCTCCTGCGTCTGATCAGGAGTTGGGAGGTTTGAGGGGAACCGGGGCCCGCCCTCTACTCTGGGTTCCAGCCCAGAGCCCTGTGGATTGCAGCTATCTATAGTGCCTCTTGTAACAGCTGCATGACAGCTACAACTCCCTGGGCTACTTCCCCATGGCTTCCTCCAAACACCTTCTTTATCCTCACCACAGGACCTTCCTCCTGGTATCTGATAACGCTTGTACTCCTTAGTCCTCCAGCAGCGCACCCTCTCACTCTCAGCTCCTTGTGCCTCTTGCTCCCAGCTCCTCACAAGCACTTCCTCTCCTCTGGCTCCTGCCCACCGGACTGGAGTGAGCTCCTTTTTAAACCCAAGTGCCCTGATTAACCTGCCTTGATTAGCTGCAGGTGATCTAATCAGACTGTCTGCTTTAATTGGTTCTAGCAGGTTCCTAATTACTTTAGTGCAGCCCCTGCTCTGATCACTCAGGGAACAGAAAACTACTCATCCAGTGACCAGTGTATTTGCCTTCTACCAGACTCCTGTACCCCACTGGTCTGGGTCTGTTACATTACTTAAAGTACACAAGATTTTCACTACCTTTTTTAGGCAACTATAAAAAGTGTTAAATTATCACTTTCCACTTTAAAAGGTAAAATGGTATCTTGCAGCATAACAAGCACTCAGTGGCCACAATTTAAGTAGCTCTTTACTGATTCAAAAATCTGTGCAGATTTTTTTTTTTTTAAATTACAGACAGAGGTTGGGTAAATTGTCATAAATAGGAGTACTAATTCACTTTACTCTCCCATCCTCTATAACTTCCATTTCACAAAAGGGAGAGACAAAGTGGATGAGGTAGTATCTTTGACCTGAAAAAGTGCACTGTGTAGCTCAAAATCTTGTCTCTTTCACCAACAAAAGTTGGTCTAATAAAAGATATTACCTCACCAACCTCGCCTCTTTCAAATCCCGCAATTTCACACAATTAAAATTCTGGGGAGTTAGATGGCTAAAGTGAATGGTAACAAGAGTGATTTTCTTCACCTCAAAAATCACTGCTGCGTATAGCCTGTGTCAATAGTGACCAATGTCTGTTCAGTATTAAGTATTTACAATATTGAAATATGTTTACTTCCAAAAATGTCAGTTAAGTGGTAAATTACAATGTGATGGACTTTGCATCTGTGAATTCATATTTCATCTACAGTTGGGATTCTGATAAGACGGAATGACTAAAAGAAATATAACTATTTCTTTAAGGGGCTGAAAATTAACTGATTTCAAAGTTAACACTTTTTGTAAGACAAGCACACAAGAGATAGAGGAGATGCAAACAAGGGCTGAAAAATCTATTATGGCAGGAAAGCACCTTCCAATAAATATATGAAAAAGAAAGGCAAAGTAAATAAAATAAACCCCCTCGAATCGGTTTAAACAAGACCAGTGGACATTAGAATGCATGACTTTAAAATATACAATTGTTATTTCATAAAAGCAATGATGACCCCATCAGAGAGAACATTTATGTAAATAACTCTGAAGTGTGCCTGGTATGATAAGCTAGCCATAGCCAGAGTGAAAGGGGAGAGAGTGGAAGAGTGGGAGAAAGGAAAAGTGAAAGAGACCCTGGGGTTATGTTTCCAAAATGTTCCCTGATCTAATAGCAGACAAAAATTGAAAGTATTCTTATTTCATTTTAAGTAAAACTACAGTGAGGCTACCCAGTTACGGTTTTCAGTTTAAGACTGGACTGTATGCATACAGTTACTGATTTTAAAATGTTGTTTTCTCTCTCGTCTTTATGAATCTTGTTTTATGAGAACATTTCTGAAAAGACTGTCTGAAAGTACTTTCACATAGATAACCCTGAAGAGATGCTACACCCAGAAGAAAAAATGCCTAGAGCCTTACCCCAATTCAGAGGTCCCCATCAAAAGGGCAGAGACTACAGAGTACTCTCCCATAAAATGTGTCAAGGCTGTGGTGTGACAGTTGTACACGTGAAAAATGACTTAAGAACATGAAACAGACACACTGAAGGGGCTGAAGTAGACAATGTATACAATTAAATATTTTACTCATTTACTGATAACCAGTCATAGCAGAAGTGAATAAATCTGCCTTGCACTAAGTACTTACACCATATAGTATACAAACAGTAGTCCAAAATACACTGTAAAAAAATCAAAACCATCCTATAACAGAAAAGGTATGTTTTTACTACTATATAAAACAATTTCAGTTATGCCCTTTGTGGTAGTTAATCAATGTTCAAAACTCTAACAGTTTTCAACTGGGGCAGCAGTTGTGGTAGCTCAAAATATTGGGCTAAAACTGAACATTTTTGGAAATGATTTCAAATGTATATGCTAATTAAGCAGTTTCAAGTCAGTCTTTGCTTACATCTGTGACTCAATTACCAGGACAATTTAAATTAAGTTTAGTGTGGTAGCAACCTGAAAATTCAAACATGAATATCTTCAAAAATAGCAGACTATCACAACACTGATTTTTTTAAAGAGACGGCGCAGGCACCATGTCCCATATACTGTATTATATCCTGAGGTGCTATTCTTAGATTTCATTAACTTATTACTTGATTAATATCTTATTTTGGTAAGAATTGACTTTATAATCACCAGGGTCTAATCAAAGGATACCCAGCAAACTTGAGGACACCTGGGGACATGAATGAAATGCCCTCGGAGTATAATGAGTAAGGAAAGCATCCCTCGCGAAAGACTCTCTAGAGACACTAATTGTTCATAAGAGGGAAATGGAAAACAGGTGAACAAAAGTTCACTAAGAGAATCTGTACTCTATTGGAGGAAGATTAAACAATTTAGTTTTATTCAGACGGTATCCAAACTGACAATAGCATGGGTTTTCCTGAAGGTTGCACTGTTGCACTAAAAGGGTGAACATTTTTCTATTCAAATAACCAAACTGAGAAGTTGATAAACTAGGAAAACTACTTAAGACAAGCTTGAGAATAGAAAAAAACAGGTAGAGAAAACAAGTGTAGGAATGTTACGCATAAAGAGAGCTTTGATGGGTAAATATACCATATGGCAGCATGTTTCTCAGTCTGGGGGTTGTGACCCTCACAAGGGTTACTGGAGAGATTTAGGAGGGTCACAAGCAGGGCTGGTGTTAGGGGGTAGAAATCTGGGCAACTGCCTGGGGCCCCCACGCCACAGGAGATGCTGCAAAGCTAGTTTACATGTTTTAGCCCCATGCTGGACTGAAGCCCTGAGCTGTGAGAAGCTGAAGTCCCAAAGCTTAATGTGTGGGGGCGACAGGGAGACAATTTTTTTTTTAAATGTCCAAAGGAGGTTGCCAGCACAGAAAGGTTAAGAAACATTGCTATATGGTAATGCTAGATTCCCCCACCCCCCACCCCCAAAAGCATAATCAAAGCAAAAGTCTAGCATAAAAAACCAAACAAGAACAGACAGGCAATAGTCATTTTCATGTAAAGCAGTTTTAGATATACAGAAGTAAGGATTACATCCAATGGCAGATAAATACTTAACTGATTTAATACAAAAATTGCTTTTATTATTTTCTGTTTTTTCCTCTAAACTGTTTGCAACAAACTCTATGCTGCTGCATCATTACCTCATTTTGAATGAAGGCCTCCCTAGGACGTTGCCAAATATCTTTGTCATGGACTAGCGACAGCCAAATAGGTCCGGCAAAGGGTCCCAGGTTAGTGTTTCCTCACATTAAAGTCTAAAGGTTGGTCTGTATTTCATTTATGCCTGAAACAAGGACACACCAGTCTTAAGATATCAATTGTCTTGGTTTGCTCTATTTTCTCTCCAGTTTACTGCACAATTTTCATTGCTGCTCAGTTTTCTTGGAAGCCCTATGTTTCTGTTAAACGTGCAACTGCTGATAGTAAACAAGCCATAAAAACTGTTTAGGCAGAGGCACCTTTGGTCCGCATAATGTTTATTTCACAGTCTTATCCAGGCTCAAGTCTCTTCACTTCACCTGAGTTTGGATAATATACACTGACCACCACAATTCCTCCCTTCCCCGCCCTGGCCCCAATTTATTTTAGTCTTTAATACAGTACACATTTGCACTGAGCTTAATTTCATCCTAAAACCATACACACTTCTGCCTCTGAAGAGTTTCATTCTTCAAATCAATGCTTCAAAAATTAGCATTTCAGTGTAAAACAAAAAAAAGATAACAAAGGCAACTCAGATACTATTTTGAAGACTTCTTCCTATTCAGATTTTCTGAAGACGTCCCCCAAACAAGATTAAGTTTATTCTATCACATTCTTTGTGAAGACTGTTACTGTTAAATTCATTTAATTACGTGTCTGAACTGATCTTGCTCTCCTATCCTCATCCGGTGCTCCAGAACTGCCTGTTTCCACAAAGGTGACAACCAATTCATAGTCCACAAAATAAATATGACCTCTTTCTCTCAGCTGCGCATTCCTGAGTTTTAGTTATCATTTCACTAATACATATAGGACTAAGGTTTCTTTTCAGAGTACAAAAATCCACATTTGAGGACTTGTAATTCTTCTCAATATTCAGCCTGTTGAAAGAAAAGGGGGAAGCTAAATGGACATAAAAACGGAAATTCTGGACGTGGAAAGTTATGTTCTTATACTTAGTGTGCTTTTATCCATCTGAATTGCCTTGGTGGTGATGTGCAATTCTTTCATACATACCCTCAGTTACAACCATTCTTCCTGACTTCTACTTTCTCTTCACCTCTTTCAAGTAGAGAAGCACCTCCTTCTTGTTAAACTGGGTGCAGACTATACTATATACACTCACAATTCCATCTGATGAATGAACCTGCTTTGCTGATGAATGATATTTCAGACAAAATGGAATTGGGGCGATACAATTCTACTTCACTTCCAATAGAAAGGCAGTTTTGATTTAAAAAAAAAATCGCCACTGAAAAGAAACCTGACTTACGGAAATAAGGGATGAAGGTGAGATTAAAACTTCCATGGCTTCTGCAACTAAAGATGGCTGGTGATTCCTTCAGAAGACAGACAATTCTCTAGCAGAAACTCCATAGACAAGTTAGTTGTGGGTCTTGGCCCAAGAGCAGTCCATCAGTTTTTTGCAATGACCCAATCAGCATCAGCACCATCAAGAGTAAAGACAATAGCGGTAAACTTCTTTCCACAACTATGAGACAGTAGAAAAACAGTCTAATAATTAAGTCATAAGATCTCTTCAAAGGTGATTTATGAGTACTTGATAGTCTGATAGCCTCCTAAATTCCCTCAAAGAAGATAAAAATGACTGTGATGGGATCCCCCGGGTGCAGCCTGGGACTGAGAGACCGCTGTGCCCCCTGAACTCTCTTCAACCTGGGCTGTCTCTCATAATGCCTTGCTAGTGACCAACAGCAAACCCCTCCAGGCGCTGTGATCTCTCAGCACAACCATATGTGGAGCCCCACAGCCAGCTAGATTGCATGAATGCTCCCAGAGCCACTCATGAATTACACAGAGAAAAGCACCAGAGCCAAATCCCCCCAGCTCCCAGCACTGTACCTCAGGAATATACCATCTTGCACTGCTCATCTTGAGCAGTGCAAATTTATTAATTGGTTCACCACTTCATCAATGGAAAGTGGATCTACACCAGCCTTTGCAAAACCTGAGCAGATTTGCCACACACTTCATACAAACTCACTGGTAAAGATAAAGAATAAAACAAATGTATTGATTGCAAGAGACAGATATTAAGTGATAGGCAAAAAGTCAGAGTTAGTTACCAAAAGAAAAGAAAATGTAAGCATGCAGTCTAAACTCTCAACCTTATTAGTCTGGGCAACATCTACATTAAGCAGCTTTTCTCACCCCACAGTTCATAATACATTTGCATATAGTACATTTACACAGATTTCACCCTTGAAATCTGTGCCAGTCCCCTCAGTTGGAGTCTTCAGTTTTGTGAGTGTCCTTATTGCTTACAGTGTAGGTGGGTGAAGGAGGAAGGCCAAGCATGAGCCCCTGTGTTCGGTTTTATACCCTCAGTCCATGTGCGTGGAAAACACAAGTCCAGGCATGTCTGGGTGAGCACTGCTGAGTCTCCAGACAAGGTTGAGCAATCTCCCCATGCAGATGAGTCATTGCATTGTAGCTCCTTTGCTGGACAATGGCTGGTGATGGGTTGTCTGACACTCCACCCTGGTGTTGGCTACTTTCCTTTCTATTGCCTCTGAGGAGAGTGCCCAACTTATAGCATGTTTTAGTGACAGCCATACAAAACAATTCTCATAACTTCATAGGCAATAATGATATATGTACATGGATAGAGAAATGACTTCCCGCAGATCATAACCTTTCCCCTGATACTCACAGGGCCTGCTTTATATGCAAAATCACAATCATATAAATGAGAAATATGGGAGTTCCAGGGCGTTCCCCCAAGGTACAGAATGTCACCTAAGGTTTTCTTTGCACTTTGGAAGAACAAATTTTCTAAAGAATGTTTCTACCCTGTTTGTGCAGGCAGAATCATTCATATTTTGCCCTGAAATAAGTGTTCAGTGGGTTCAGGTGATCACAGATGTCAAAAAGGTAGGCTAAATATACCACCTATATTAATTATTTAGTGTCAGCAAGGGTAGTGTAGGAGGTTGGGTTCGTCCCTGCCTGTCCATCTGGGACGGAGGCCACATCCCCTTGCTATAGGCGTGAAGTTCAGGGGGAATTAGCACTGGCAGCCTGAGCTTCCAGCAGGACAGAACAACAAACAGTTAAGTAGCCGTGCCTTGCAGTCAGGGCAAAGCAGCAAAGGAGTCTAGGGACCCTGCCACTAGGCAGGGAGGAGTACCAAACAGTTAGGTGTTCAGCTCTCTGGCTGAGCAGACAGCTAACAAACAGTCTGATGTCCTAGCTCCGGCAGACAGCAGACTAATGCGGGCATCTTGGCCTGAGATAGGGTGGCTGCCATCCCAGAGGTGGAGTGGTATGGGGATCTGAGACCACTCAACTTAATCGGGTCCCAGCCAAGGGCTGGATGGAGTGTTCCGTCACTGGTCAATGGGGATCTGCTCAAAACATGCTGACCTTGTTTCAGGTCACAATACAACCAGATCATAATCTGGTTCCCCTGGGCTACTTCCTACACTCCCATTGTGCTGTACTCAGGTCTCAGGGTCATCATCAGTCTTCCCGGAGTAGACAGCTAATAGCAGCCCTAACAGCTCCTCAGCATCCTCAGCACCTGGCAGCTCCTCCAGGGCTTTGGTGCTGTAGTGGTGTCCGTCAGGCTTAATCTCTAGCAGCAGGTGGGAGAAGTCCTTCTCCTCTGATGACTCTCGCCCAACTGAGCTTGAGGGCCTACCCATTATACTTCTGGTTCCTGTTCTGCCCTTTTATTTCCAGTTGGGCGGGTGTCGATGCCCTGGCTCTGCCCACCAGGGGCTAGGTGAGGAAGTTTCCCTGTCCGTCTGGGAGGAAGGCCACACCCCCTCACTACAGGGAGATTGTTGATTATTATGGGAAATCTCCACTTTTGCTTGTAATTAAAAGAATCAAGTTAACACTTCACTTGTCACTACATCTCTTTGCCATGTATGAGACAGGAGGAAAATAGTCTCACAACTCTTCAGTCTGAAAGCATTGTTGGTAGTTACAGAACAATGCAAAAGTTCTGAATTCATCTATGACCTGACACAGATATTCAGGCATTTTCTTATCAACAGTTTAGCAGTTTATGAAACAGTGAGGCAGGGATGTATTTGGTGTGATGTTCTGGATCAGCGGACTAGTACACTACCCTTATCTGTCACCACTTTGGCACTATGCATCCAGATTATCATACATAGCTCCTGCTAAATGTGGAAGTCTAAATACATTTTGAAATATCTTGAATGGCATTCTACTGTTGTGCTTTACAGAAGATCAAGTCTCCAACAGAACCATCAGAAACCTGCCTTACAAAAATTAGCTGTGTAGCACCAGAGATATCAAACCACCCCTCAGATCAGGCAGTATCTTAGGGCTTGTCTACACTATGCAGCTTTTAGCAGCAAGGCTGTCTCGACAGAGCCTTGTCATTAAAAGTCAGCATGTGCAAATACTCTGTCAGCATTTTGTCAGTATTTTGTTGCACTTTTGCCCACCAAATACTTCCAGCCCCACTGGCGATGTTAGCGTTGTCAGTAGGAGACAAAGCTGCATTCACACTGCCATTGCATTAGCAAAACTTTTGTCTTTCGCGAGGGGGGGGGGGGGCGCGGAGGTGGAGGGAGAGTGGGGAGAGGCTTGAAGTATCCTTCCCCGTGTAGAGATATCTTCAGACTTCTTTTGACTCATCCAGCTGAACTGCCAGCTAGAGACTTTTCCAAAGTTATGAAAGCAGTTTCTCTCATATTTTCACCCACGTCACAAACATGAGAAACCACGTTATCTGGTAGATGTTTCTAACCCTAACAAAATTCTGAAACAATCATATACACCAGGGGTTTCAAACACGCGGCCCGCAGGGTTCTTTCATGCAGCCCGTCAAGCTCCCCGTGCTCCCCCTCCTGCGCCCCCCCCCGCCCCTCTGCCTGCCACATGGCAGTACGAGCCCCGCCAGCAGCTGGAACTATGGCCCTGCAGCCCCAGGCAGGGTGGCGGGGGGGGGGGGGGGGGAGTAGAGGGCTCTGTGCTCTCCCTTCTAGGCTCCACCCCCTGCAGCTCCCATTGGCCAGGAACAGGGAAACAGCCAATGGGAGCTTTTAGGGGAGGTACCTGGAGGACCAGCAAGAGCAGCACATGGTGCTGTTTTCCCCTGCTTCCTGGAGCGGAGCAGAGTGGAGCCGGGCCAGGGCAGGCAGGCAGAGAGCCTGCCCTGGCCACAATGTGCAGTGCTGCCACCCCAGAGTCGCTCTAGATAAGCGGCGCCAGGCCAGAGCTCGCACCCCTCCTGCACCCCAACCCCCTGCCCTGAGCCCCCTGCCACACCCCTCACCCCTCCTGCACCCCATACCTCAACTCGCTGCCCTGAGCCCCTGCCACAGCCCGCTCCCCTCCTGTACCCCCTGGGGGAAGGGAGGGGGCAGAGTTGGGGTGAGGACTTTGGGGAAGGGGTTGGAATGGGAGCAGGGAAGAGACGGGGCGGGGCCTCATGGAAGGAGTGGAGTGGGGGCAGGGCCAGGGGCAGCCAGGGGTGGGTGTCAGTGACGTGGCCCTCGGGCCAAAGCACTAGTCCTCATGCGGCCCTTGTGGTCATTTGAGTTTGAGACCCCTGATATACACCATACACCACTGTGTGGTTTGCAGACACACCAAATAAGTTGCCTGAAGGGCACTGGTGTTGACACTGCTAGTCTGAGTAATCAAGCCTTGTTGATTTTTCAAGGCTTCAAGCTTTCTCTGAAGAAAAAAAAAAAAAAAAGTCTTAGTTTTATCTTTCAGTGACAGCTGTCTGGTCTCTAAATGTTACAAGAACTTTGAAGGCACCATATACTCTGCAGTTAGAACTTCAGAGCACACTACATACCACGGTTTCAAATCAGTGTAAAACAATACATCATGTTTGCCATTATATTTCTGTATTTTTTTTTTCCTTCTTAGCTATCATTGGAACAACTTGCCACTGCCCTATTCACAAACCAGTTTATCTTTCTCTATCACCCATTAGCCAGAACTGAGGTCCAATGACATGAAATATGGTCATGTGAGGCTCAGCATTACACTAAGGCCTTCATGATTACTGCAGATATATCCAATATTCCAACTCAGTGACATGTTTTGTCATGGACTATGTGCATTTGCACCTGCACTTTGCCTCACACAAAATACACTTTTAATAAAGAATGTTTTTTGCTAAGATAAATCCAGGCACAGATAGATACAGGTTTCATGCGGTTTCTTCCGCAGCGAGTAACACACACTTACTCTGCACTAGTCTACAATGAAAATATGCTCCTCTCCTTGTTTGAGCTGCTACTGTTTCTACCTTTTGTTTTTCTTCCTTTTTTACCCTTCTTTCTCTGTTTCTCTCCTGCTGCCTTGTCTTTTTGTATCTCCTCTACTTTTTCTCGTCTTTCCTTTCCTGCAGCAACTTCTATTCCCTGTACCCCTCCTGTGAGCTTCACTCCCATCCATTTCCATCTGTTAAAATAATCAGCAGTGCAAGAGCTAGTGTTCGCATTAAAATGTTTTTGTTGCCATTCCATTGAGATTAATAGGGGATATGGGAGTTCATTGTTCTAAGCCATTGTTTTAGATTGTTTGCAAATTTGAGAAGGCATTATTACATCTCTTTACTGCTGTTTTTCACATTTAGAAGATTTTCTTCAAAACCGAGAGGGCTATAAACTTTTTTTTTTTTTTAAATGAAAGCTGGTGTTTTGCACAATCTGAATGTCACGTAGGCTACATAAATACATCAGTTGGGCTGGTTCTGGCCCATATGTTTGATGCCAGTCCTAAACTCTAAACAGCAAGAAAATAAGCAGTAAAGTCATTCAATGCCCAGCTCTGATCCACTTATTAACTCCCCTTCTCAGCCTGAACTACCTGCTTTTCATAATCCGTAGCCCAAATATATTTCATCTTGAACAACTTGCAGCCTTTGTTCAATGGGTAAGTAGGGTTGTGTATGAGGCATGAAGTTGTAGGACACCATGGAAAGTAAGCAGGGAATATGATTAAAAAATTGGTCTTAAGCTGACTTGAACCAGGAGAAGAGGTGGAGAGGAGAGCAGCAGTATGAGGGTAGCCCTTGATGTACTGTCTTGGCACAGAAACTGTGCCACTGTACTAATGCCTTGGCACAGAAACTGTGACATGGGTGACTCTCCCTTTTAGGGGCGGCTCTAGGTATTTTGCCGCCCTAAGCACAGCAGGCAGGTTGCCTTCGGCAGCTTGCCTGCAGGAGGTCCCCAGTCCCTCGGATTCGGCGGCATGCCTGCGGGAGATCCGCTGAAGCCGCGGGACCAGTGGACTCTCCGCAGGCATGCCGCCGAAGGCAACCTGCCTGCCGTCGTCGCGGCGACCAGCAGAGCGCCCCCGTGGCTTGCTGCCCCAGGCACGTGCTTGGCGTGCTGGTGCCTGGCGCCGCCCCTGCTCCCTTTAATCATCCCTGCTTAACCCCATTCTCTCCCACAAGCCCCGTTCTCTCTCTCTGACTCCTGCATCTCTGCTCACTGCTTGGTATCACCTCACAGTCCACTCCAGTGCCTAATGCTGTCCAGCAAGCTCTTCTGGTTCATCTTTTCTGGTACAGAGCACAGCTGGCAAGTCAGGGATAGAACTGATTGGAAACCCAGATAAAAATGAAATTTTACTGAAAACAGATTTTTTTGGGGTCATGCTTTTGTAACCCAGGTTGCTAGTGTTTAAAATGAAAGTAACTGAGCAGTTCTGCTGCTAATCTTGGGGAGGCACTAAGGTTATGACAAATAAGGAGAACTAACTAACTAGATGTTTAATGTTAAACATTCAGAAGTGGCCTACGTCCAAGATATTCCCAGAACAGATGTGAAGTTTGAGTAGACTATGAGGAACTCAAAGAAATATGAAGACAGAGAAAACCGTGAAAGGGAATTATTTTAAAATGTTTCTTCTGTAGTTAGAAAAGACTTCGTACAACACCTTTATAGAAAATTCACCTGTCTTCTGCTGAGTAAATGGCCTTTTTTCAAAGTAGCCTTAATGATGCTACAGATGAATAATGCATAGTTCAATAGAACTAACAACTTTGCTTTAGCTTTTAAGATAATACATTAAAGATTTGTCTTGTACAGAGCATATGTTGAGAGATTTGCCCTAAAATCTTGGTGGGAAACTTGATCTCACTTTTCTTTCTTAAGGTAAGGCATCCGTTTACTCTGAATGAGTGATGCTGCAGCATGACATGATGCATGTTGTGTAATGCAGCAATAATTTAATTTGAAAGAAGCCAGCAGTAGGTATTTTCTATTCCATAAACTCTCTTTAATATTGTTTGACTTTTTGTAAATATTTTGTAAATATTTCTAAGTACATTCCAAAGTTGTCAATTTTTCACCCCATTCTACCAGCACAGAAAAATTCCGTGACTAATTTCTTCCTTTAAGAAAATAACTTCAAATTTGTTACACCCTCCTATACCAAATCTCTCACATCCACCCACCCAAACCAGTGTGTTACCATTACTCATGAAGGATCCTTTAAGACAGTGATTCTCAACGAGTCTTCCAGGGCTCCCTGGGAGGCCGCAAGCAAGCCTCAGAGGGTCTGCCAAGTAGGGCCAGCATCAGACTCACTGGGGCCCAGGGCACAAAGCTGAAGCCCCACTGGATAGGTCTGAAGCCCAGTGCCCTGAACCCTGAGCAATGTAGCTGCATGGGGCCCCAGGCAACTGCTCTGTTTGATACCCCCTAATGCTGGCCCTGGCTTTTATATGCAGAAAAACAGTTGGTGTGGCACAGATGGGCCGTGGAGTTTATATAGCATGTTGAGGGGGACTCAGCAAGAAAAAGGGTTAGAACCCTTGCTTTAAGAGATAATTTGTTCCAGTGACTACACTGCTTCTGTTTTATATTCTCATATTGAACATTTCAAACCAGTGTTTCCCAAACTTTGGAGATCATGACCCAAAGGCTCATGGAGAGTGTTTGGGGAGAGGGGTCTGAGGAGATCACTCCTTCTGTAAAATAATAAATCAATTAATTTAAAATAAAAAAATGTATATACAACGCAGACCCTGTGATGGTGTATCCGTTTAAGGTCACCCTATTTTATGTTAGGGACAGCTTGTTTGTTGTAGTTTCTCCTCCTGGATTTGGTCAACCTGCTTTATGTTAACTGTGTTAATAATTTTGTTTACACTGCTAGAGGCCTTCAGGCACAGCTAATTAAGAAATTAAAAGGCTCTCAGGGCAGGGAATATAGAAAGGGAGAAAATTACCATTCCTATCAGTACTGGCAGAAACTCGACTGGGAGTTTATGGTAAATTATGAACAACTACCCAAACAAGGGAAAGCAAAGGAAAAAATCAGCTCCTCCTTTTGTTCTGACTGAAAAATAATACAAACAAATAGAAATGTAATCAAACCCAAACTTCACTAAGAGGATGTTGTAATATTAATGTGCTACCAACTGCAAAGATGTCAAAAAGAGTTTAGCGCTACAGAGCAAAAAAAATCCATGTACACACCTAAGACTACTTAAGAATCTTTACTGAGGATCATAATACAAGTTCATGTGATGCTACTTTTCCTTCAATTTTTGTTTTGATTTTGTGGACAAGGCTAGTCAACAATCATGAAGGTTAACTGACAATCATTTGTTTATTATTCATATCATGTCTTAAGCATTCAGAGTGCTGTGCAGTTGATGGACCATGCTCCTTGGTCACCTTCCCCTGAAATGTCTGTATGCTGTAAGGCACAGAAAACTAAATATGTATTAATAGTAAAACATAGCACCTTTCTGTCAGCACTGAAGCTGATCTGTGGCCTGGCACAGCATAATTTACTGTATGCAGCAAGGAAGGAATTAAACACAGCAGACAAAAGTAGGTCCTAGAAAGCAAAGAACTGCAAGAAGCCTCCCCTGCTGGGAGGGAAGAGAAAACGTTTCCAGTCTGCAAGCTAGAGAAAAGTCTGTCTAGAATGATGCTTAGGGTGAACACCTTGTGTGAAGATCAGCTTTCCTGCGGTGGCAGACACTGATTGTGATGTAAACATAGATCCTTTACTGTGGAGGGGCAGTAAAGGAGAAGGGACTTTCACTGTGGGATAAACACGTTGGGGAAGAAGGGGAGAGGAGGCAGGACCACTATAGTACCAAGACATTCGCTGACGCAAAAACCTTTATCCAGGGCTGGGGGTCAGGAGAGGGCACCGCTCCTCCACCTGCTCTGCCAAGCCAGGTCTCGCTCCGGCTCTCTCCGGGCAAGACAGAGAATGGAAACGAAGCATCAACGCCCCCAACCTTGAGAACGCAGGCTTCGGAGCGGGGACCCCTCCGCCCCGCGGTGGGACTGGCAGAAGGACCAGGCCGTGCGCCTGCCCCGGCCGAGCCAGTGGCGCAGCACTGCCCCCAAGCCCACCGGCGAAAGGAATATAAGCGCCCACGGGCCCCTCTTTCCCTCAGCCCGGCCGGGGTAAGTTCCGCGCACGCAGGCAGCAACCAGACCGCACTTAACCTCCGTTCCCCTCCCCCTGCCCGGCCTCTCGCCGCGATCCCTTAGTCAGCCCAGCGGCCTTCCCTGCCGATGCCTTCCTTCCCCAGCCTCCCCCTCCACCCTCCTGCGGTACCAGCCTGCAGCGGGGAGCGGCGCTGCCGCCTCTACTCCACGGGTGGGAGGAAAGCGATTACAGTATCCGCAGCCGCCTCTCCTCAGCGGGGCTAGTCAGACCCTGGCGGGAGGGTGTTTCGGGCCGTACCTCATGGGTTCCGCGGTCATGTCGCCGCTGCTCGGTACCCCCGGCCAGGCCGGAACCGAGCTCAGGCGCTGAACGGACACAAAGCCGCTAGTACCGCCAGCGCCGCCGCCATCTTGTCGGAGGGAAGATGAGGGAGACGACCGGCCTCCTGCCGCCTTCCTCCCTCGCCGCATCCCATTGGCTACCTGCCACCCCCATCGATTTTCTAATTGGCCCGCTCCGAATGGGCCTGTTGCTAAGGTCGTTTACGTCATCTTTTCAGCTGTGATTGGCTGTATAATGGTTACGTCATCCTTGAGTGCTTGACGTCAGACATGGAATGGTATGACGTTACCCTTGAAAAGGAGAAGAAAGCTTGTTCACTTTGTCCTCTCTGTGGCTATGTTGGTAAGCTATCTCATTCGCCCAGGGAGCTGTAGCCGCAGGCACTTTGCAAGGCAACATTGTGTCTGTCTATAGCTATTTTTTGCATGCAATCATCACCAGGATACTTAAACATAGTGTCATTCATGACTGAAGTAGAGAACGTCCTTTGCTACAGTGATGGGCTTTTGAATGTGTCAAACATCAATATAGAAAACGTCCCTGCACTGCAGCATTTACAGATTTAAAAATTAAAACAAAATAAAAAAATGGATTGACACTTCAAGTCATTACATCACTCTGCTTGTATGTTATGTCCCTTTCCTCACATTTTGCATACATTAGGCTCTGAGATGACCATTTACGTACATGATTAATTTTACTATTGTACAATCAATGCAACTACTCACCACTGTAAATTTAAATGAGCAAACACATGGAGAATCAGGACCTTAGACTGTAATCTCTTACACTTTGTATAGTACCCAGACCTATGGCTCTTCAGCTCAGTGTAAGTGTCTAGGCATAATTGTAATATTAATAATTTCTTGGGAACACAAAATATTTTTGTGACTCATTAACAAGCCACAAGTTAGGTTCACAAGAATTCCCAAATTAAATCAGTTTGAATTAATGGACTATAGAAATATGACATCTGCAAGGGAAATCCAAATGCCACTTTATTCACCAACACTAGAGATGGTAATTAGCTGTCCTCAGTGTTAACTGTGGGCATCTTCTCCTGTCGATTCAGAAATCAGTGACAAAGAGCAAAATCACGGAAATAACATGAGCCAATAATATATTTACTTGGATTTCTTTGATGGTCTATCCCAGTAGTTATAAGTATATAAGTATGTTTGTAACATTTTAAATATTCAAAGGTCATAAACAGAATCCAGCAAGTACCCATTAAGCTGTATACAAAAGCACCCTTCCTAAAATACTTGCCCAGCATCATTAAGTAACTTCAGCTAAGGATAACACTTAAAATAGACAGTCAGCTGCAGCTTTGTAACTTTTGATTTGCTGCCAGCCTCTCACCCTTTGATGAGAGTAACAGACTTGTTGCTCTGAACTGGTATCCGGGACAGAGTGAAGGACTCAATCTTGTACCTATTGGAAGTCAATGGTGCAGGATCAGGCCTTAAAAGAACAGATGATTTTTCTAAAGCTGAATAAAAAAAGTTGAGAAACAAGGGGCATAAACCTGTGAGAAACAAGTAATAGCCAGGTGTGACAGGATCCCCAGGGTGCAGCCTAGGACTGTGGGACTGCTGTGCCCCCTGAACTTTCTCCTGCCTGGGTTGTCTCTCACAATGCCTTGCTAGTGATCAGCAGCAAATCCCTCCAGGTACGGTTATCACTCAGCACAACCATATGTGGAGCCCCAGAGCCAGCTAGATTGCATGAATGCTCCCAGAGCCACTCATTAATCACACAGAGAGGTACCAGCCAGATCCCCCCAGCTCCTAGCACTATACCTCAGGAATAGACCGTCTTGCACTGCTCAAGATGAGTAGTTCAAATTTATTAATTGGTTCACCACTTCATCCATGGAAAGGTACATATACCAGCCTTTGCAAAACCTGAGCAGATTTGCCACACACTTCATAAAAACTCACTGGTAAAGACAGATAGTAAAAAGTGTATTGACTACAAGAGATAGATTTTAAGTGATAAGCAAAAAGTCAGCATGTTACCAAAATAAAATAAAATATAAGCATGCAGTCTAAACTCTCAACCTTGTTAGACTAGGCAACATCTAGATTAAGCAGTTTTTCTCACCCCACTGCATATTGCAGTCCTTAATATACAGATTTGTCCTTTAAATCTGTGCCAGTCCCCTCAGTTGGAGTCTTCAGAGTGTCCTCGTTGCTTGCAGCATACGTGGGTAAAGGAGAAAGGCCAAGCATGGGCCCTCTGTGTTTGGTTTTATACCCTCAGTCCATGTGCTTGGAAAACACAAGTCCAGGTATGTCTGGGTGGGCATTGCTGTCTCCAGGCAAGGTTAAGCAATTCCTCTGGTGTGGCCTCATGCAGGTCGGGGCATGTCTTCACTAGACATGTTAAAGCGCTGCCGCTTTAAAGCTCTCCCAGTGCTATAAAAAACCCACCTCCATGAGGGGAATAGCTACCAGCACTGGGAGCACAGCTCAACCATGTGGAGGCCTATACAGCCACAAGGGACCTTCTAAGCTTCTCAGTACCAATATCCTCAGCAGCGCAAGAAGGTTTACACTCAGTACCGATGCTTGCAGTGCCTCCCTCATAGTACCGTTACTTCCCAAGCTTCCGCAAAGGCCAGTGTAGTTCAAGGGCAAGCCTAGGATGATATCCCTGGTACCAGACTACCCATCCCCAGTTCCAACTGGTACTGGCCCCTGTGCCCCATTGTCAGACGTTTTGGATTCTTCCTCAGTCGGACTCAGAGGTGCATTCATCTTTATGACACCCAAGACAGAGGGCATACCATCCATCAGAGATGGGAACTATACATCATACCACACTTACAGCACTGGCCTCCTCCTAAGGAGCAATTGCCCAGTCAAGGATGGGTCTCAGGTCCATATGAGTGGCCATTCTGGGCATGTGGGGCATCCCTCTTCCCCCTAGGACCCCCGTCAGCCACCTAGTTCTTTGTCATTGAGACTGCGCTCAGGTTATCGGCACCAACAGCATCATTCTCTGATACCCACTACCGAGCAGCCAGAAGTCAGCCAGCTTCCCCCAGCACAAGTCATGAAGCAGCCACCATCTCAGAATCTTGTGGCATCCTCTTCATCGGTAGATGAGGCTATTGAGGCAGCAAGGAAGCAACTACCATCAGAAGACCACAGAGCTCATTAAGATCTAATGAGAAAGGTGTCCTCTATTCTTGACATTCAGGCAGAGGAGATGCGTGGAAGCTGTCACAAGTTAGTGGACATTCTTCCAGAGTGGCTCTCCCAATTAATGAAGCCATTATGGAGCCAGTTAAGGCACTGTGGCAGACACCATTCTCCTTACCCCAACAGCAAAGCAAGCTGAACAGAGATACTATATCCCCTTAAGGGGTATGACCATTTATACTTTAACCCTTCCGTACGTTCTTTGGTGGTGGCAGTTGCTAATGAACAGGAGAGCATGCTAATGAACAAGGACACCACCCATCGACAGCCAAAGGCAAAGTTTTCAAGAGGCTGGACTTGTTGGATGCAACCTTTCTTCTACAGGGGATCTGCAACTCAGGATTGCAAACCAGCAGGCACTGCTGAGCTACTATGACTTCAATCTTTGGGACAGCATTATAAAATTTAAAGACAAGTTACCAGAGGACCATAGGCAGGATTTTGAAGTAATAGTGGGTGAGGACAACCTAGTTGGCAGAACTGCTGGTCGGGACAGTTTAGATGGCACAAACATGGCAGCTCAAACATGGCAGCTCAAACCCTGGCATCACCATATGAGATGTTCATAGTTACAGTCATCTGGAATCTTCTCAGAAGTCCAGGAGACCATCGAGGACCTAAAAGCCTAAAAGATTCCAGGGCGACATTAAAATCTATAGGGTACTATACTCAGGTAACAAAGAGGAAACAGTTTAATCCTCAACTGCCATGCAGATACCAGGATTTTGCTTCCAAGTCTCAGGATCTGCTGAGGAGAAAGTACAGGGGTTATAGAAGACAACATCCACCACCACACTCTTCAGCATCAGTGGGCTCATCTTGTCCAGCCCCTTCATCCAAACAGACATTTTGATGCATTGGTCGAAGGTGGTGTACCTGTTCTATTTGTTTCCCACCTTTTGTTTACAAATTGTTTATCCCACTTCCTAAGTGCTTGTAACATCAGATTAATGGGTCTTAAGCAGTGTTTCCTCTAACATTTTATGTCCGTATGCAGAATGAATTTTGTTATATGCACCACTACGGCAGTGATGTGTGGTGGGGGTGGGGCCAAGGGGTTTGGAGTGTGGGAGGGGGCTCGGGGCTGGAGCAAAGGGTCAGGGTGCGGGGGCAGGTGAGGGCTCTGGCTGGGGTGAAGGCTCTGGGGTGGGGCCAGGGATGAGGAGTTCAGGGTATGGGAAGGGGCTCAGGGCTGGGGCAGAGGTTTAGAGTACAGGGGGTGCAGGCTCTGGGGATGAGGTGTTTGGGATACAGGCTGCCCCCAGGGCTGTGGTGGGAAGAGATGACTCCCACCAGCCCTCTCTCACCACAGCAGCACAGGCCCAGGTGAGAGGCACCGCTCTCTCTGGCTGCAGCAGCTCTGGTGGGGCTGGGCCAGGCTGGGCTGGGCCAGGGGAGAGGTGCCTCTCCTGGGCAGTTCCAGCAAGGCTGGACCAGGCTGGCAGAGGGGCTCCTCTCCCCAGCAACTGTGGTGGGCCTGGGTAGGGGTCTCTCCCCCCGCCTGCGCAGCCCTTGATAGCCTCCTGCGCAGCCACACAGCTTACAGTGAACTTAGGTCTTAAACATGGTGTTGTTCTTTGAGATACATTGCAACTGTCCATTCTACAACCCACACTCCCTCCCCTCTCTCTATCAGTGTCTAGCCCATATGAAGGAACTGAGGGGGAATGGGGATGACTCCATCTCTTATTCTAGCACACGTGTTAAGAGAGGGTGCTCAAGCCACCCCAAGAGGTACCACTGAGGAAAAAAGTTCTCCAACAACAGTGCACAAGGTATGCACACACCTACAGTAGAACAGATAGGTGCAACATCTTGAAGAACAAGAGTTATAGAGAGGTAGGTAACCACTTTATCATAATTTTTGCTATTATGTATTTGAATAAGTTTAGAATGAGCCTTGCTATGTAATTGGATATATGTCTTCTATTCCTTGGCTGGGAGCTTCTATTCTTATATCATAAAACCCTTGGGACAGAGACTATCTTCTACAAGCAAATCTCATCCGTGCTTTAATCTTCACATCTTAGTGATGTGAAATGGAGAGGTTTGTTTGAATTGAGCCAACTTCCTGTATAACTGGGAGGAGGAAATGCTGTATTTTAGCCCCACACAAAATTTCACAGTAGGTAAGTGTTTTTACTGAAACAGTCAGTGACAATGTTAGGTTTCAGACTAAACATTCCATTAAGAGGACTGGGGAAGACAGGGGAAGAGAGCATTTAATTGAGTAATGTTCAGAAGATTATCTTCAAAAGTATCCAGCCTAAAACTTCAATGCTTAAATTCTGCAGAAACTGATAGGGCCAGCAGAGGTACTTGTTTGTGACCCCCATTTCCTGGTTCATGCTAGCCCCTGTCCATAATTGGTGAAATCCTGGTCCTATTTACTACAATAATGGTAGGAATTCACTTTTTTTTTTAAAAAAAAATGCATGTTTAGGTTCTATGCATTTGGTAACTTTTGCTATACAAACAATAAAAATAATGGCATTCCAAAGTTTGTGCTGATTTTTTTTAACCTATTACTATTTTTAATCATAAGCATATTATAGTCACTAGTTAAACTTCACAACACCTCTGTAGGTGAGCTTCTAATTCTCTCCATTTTACAGAAAAGGATATGGAAACAGTACTCTTTGATGGCCATTGAGAGAGATTATTGAAATGTAGTGTTAAAGCATAGTTGCACAATATGGTTTTGTCCTGCTTGGACAAATTTACCAGATGGAATCAGATTTAAAATCATCTAGATGACTCCCTTTTTATAGGACAATCACCTACCTTAGCACCCAAAGGACTCCCAAAAATTGCATTCAGTTACTATTATTCTAAAAGCAGTGTCTAGCATACACAAATAATTCATTCTCAGTCATTTCTTCAAAAGGAGGAAACCAGCAAGTGCTGTTCTCTGCCATACTGAGGAATCACACTTTCACTGTCAGGTCTTGTCGACATAAACAAAATCACTCCAGTTGTTCATTTTCCACTCAATTTTCTATTTCATTAGAGAAAAAACTTGACTGCCCTCCCTCCCCTTTTCTACTTTTACAATTTTTTTAATATAGTAAATTGTTCTCTTAATTGCAGCACTCCTGCTACATAAAATGCTCTCACTTTGGTTTGTGGGCACAAACTTGCTCTGGTGGCAGGGAATTTAATTTATAAGAACTCTCCCTTCAAAGCATGACTGTCTTATGCGAAGAGGAAAAAGGTAATATGAAATGTGGCCACTGCCATATTACACGTGAGCCCCTATGTTCACTGCTGCTGCATTACCCAGAAAAAGCTACTTGATTTCTCTCCACCTCCAGAGAAGTGTAGTTTTATTTTTGTTTTTTTAAAGAAACAGAATTAAATTCTAAGACTGGAAATGCTTAGTCTGACAGTCTGGTTACATGATTTGGTAAACTCAATTTGCATAGCAATTTACAGCCAAGCCTAATGTACTTGCCTTATGCTGTCTGCATAGTTTTACACTTACACATGGTCTGTAATTCCAAAATATTTAAAGATATAGCTACCACAATAGCACAGCTGAGGGCAACAGTCAACTCAGATCACACCACAACAATGCTGGAATGGAAAATTTTTGCTGAGAAGGCCAGCTCAGAGCCACTCACTCTTCTGAACAGTATAATGGATCTTTAATGTCTGCACAGAACAGACAACCCTTTGGTCTAAAGGCACACATGGAGGAAACTGACGGGGTTCAGCTGATCTAAATGAATTGAAGGGGCAAGTAGAATCTGCTAAAATTCAAACTAATGGTTCTACAGAGTAGGTATTTCAACCCTGACTGTTAGATCCATAAGCAGATCTCCTCGGCACAAGACAGGGACCTTACAGGTCTTTATTAGAACACTTACTCTTTTTTTGCTCTATTTTAATTCACCTTGCCTTCAAGTCTATGTGTTGTATTTATAGTCTTGGTAGAGAAGACAGAGAAATGTTTTATTTCTCACACCATTATTCCCATTTTATAAGTGAGACACTCAGCCACAGAAATTAAGTGGCTTGCTAAAAGTCACAGAGCAGGAGAATCTAGATCTCTTCACTTAAAGTCCACTATCTTAACCATAAATGCCAGCCTTCCTCTCTACCCACTAAAATGGTCTGGTTCACAGGTTTCCTGCAACTGCCTGAAAGCTAATCAGTCATATAACTATGTTCTCCTCTGAAGGGCCTATAAAAATGTACTTCATGTATTCAAAACTAGTACTAGAAACAAGCCTAATAACAGTTAAAGCAACAAAGATTTTACCTTCTCAGAAACAGAGTCCTAAGTGGCTATGGTTGGATAGTTTAGATATCATGACTCTAGGTTCCCAACAGTTGAAGTTCAGCAAGCTTGAAAATACCTAATGGCAGCATTCTTGAACTATTGATGAAAAAGCAACAGCTGAAACAATTAATAATTGCACTGCAAACATCTTCAAAGTTCCAGCACTCAGTGCTAGCTTGCTTCTTCCTATACAAAATGCCATACTGGATAAGACCAGTAGTCCATCTAGCCCAATATCTTCTCTCAGGACAGTGGCCAAATGCATCAGAGGGAATGTACAAGAAAATCCATAAGACCAAGATAGGAGAAAACTAGTCTTCTGGCTAGGAAACTTGAACACTGTCATATTTTGGGACTATATTTTCTGTCCTAGTCCAGTAGACCCCAGACAGTTTATCTAGTCATACTGCTGACAAAAAGTCTATTAGGTTAATGTACTAGAGTGAGAAAAATTAACTTCATTTTCAAAAGGAATCACAATTTTCTATTTTGTTAATAGAATATTTTATAATGTATGTTTAAATTTCAGACACAAGAATAAGGATCAGACTGTAAAACATTTTATTGAAAGTTGTCCAAAATCCAATCATGTGATTATTTGTGCCACTAAGGCTCATCATTCTGAGCTGTACAAAAACATATCTTAATATTTAAATTGAACCATTACCAAAAGACTAGATTAGTGTAGTTAAGGCACTTGAGATGTAACTTAATGTAGCAAACTTGCATAACAGTAACATTCTAGTTTGAATGAAGTAGTTATTTCTCATCTACTCTTCAGTCTAAAGAAAATTTCCATATCCCTTTCCCCTTTGGGAGAGGAAAGAGGACAGGAAGTGAGAAATTACCTATTTATAACATCCTCCATGACAAACTACCACCAAGCATTTGTCCTGCCCTGCAGCAGGTAGAACTATCTAGTCAAGCTGCAAGAGTTCTCACTAGTACAGGTGCTGGAATTCCTAGTCATGTCCCATTCTTAAGACTATTTGGGCTGAGGCACAAGAAGTCAAGTCTCCTCCTTCTTAGGGATGGAATGGAGAAGAAACTGTCTCAGGGGCACACTATGCTTGTTAGCGGAAATAAGAGCAGAAAATAAAGCAGAAAGGGCTACTATAAAACTAAAAAATCTCCACTGGGATAATAATGTTTATCCTAGGATCATACCTGTATCCCCCAACCCAATCTCTCTAATAAGTGAGGCTGAAGGAAACTAGAACAAGTTAACGGAGGTGGCAAGTCACAGTTCCAAGTGATAATGACTGAAAGTGCTGGTATGTCTGCTGGTTTGGCAGGATTCTGAGAATATTTTTAAACCACACTTAGGATCCCTCTGCTTTATCAGCTGAAACTGGCTCCTTTGGGCTATTTTTCAGATTAGTTTTTCACAATCAACTACTTAGAAGGAAGAAAAAAGACTAAGAACATTCCTGACATTGGGCTATGTAAACTGGACTCACGGTGCCAGCATTTATTGCGTACAGGGGAGTTTCTGTGTTAGGCAGTCAAAGAGAGTCCTCACTGGCCAATTAGTAACAGGGCAATGTGTTCGGAGGGGAAGTGGGGATTTCCCAGACCTAATAGACAGCTGAGGCTAGCAGAGACTGCAACAAACTGTGGTCATTTTATTAAAAAAATAGCAGTGTCTTTTTGATGATGGGGAGTGTTGAGCATTGAAGGGGGAAAAAAATCAATATTAAACCACTCTAGATAACTTAATTCAAGATTCTACATGCATTCACCAGTGCTATATGTTGATTACCCACACAGAGTAAGGGGAAGTTATCAGTTGCACTGCACTGCAGTTAAATACAAGAGATTCAAGATGAGGAACTGTAAGATCTGTACATTCGCCACTAGAGACTGGAGAGTGTTCCAGAAAAGAGGAAGAGGTTTCTAGGTGCATGCTGAATTTGGCCCCCTCATTCATGAAAGGGTATGACCCAGGCATCAGAGTTATGAAAAAAGGTAAAGGAAAAATGCCAGCGAGAGCAGCAATGGGTAGACAGGAAAGAGAATGCAATTAAAAAAAAAAAACAAAAACACCCCCCACAGACCTTTGAGGGGGCAGGAAAAATGAGGCAAACAAATTATCAAACTGAATGTAAGTACTGTTTCTAGTTATTTCAAAGAAACACTAGTAGTTCATATTCTAAGTTTTGAATTCCACTAGGTTTAAAGTAAAATGGTTTAACATGATGTAAAGCTTATGAAAAAAGACTGAATCTTAATACTCCATGTGACTTTCAGAGCATACTGCTTGTCATATTAAGGCACTACACATTTTCTTTGGTTCAGTGTTTAACTATCTCATTCGCTTTAAAGAGAGGTAGCATGAACCATACGCATTTAGCTCTTCAGTTCCATTACACGCAATTTCAGAGTTGACACCTTTCAAATGCTCCCAGCCTGTGGAATCCTTTAACTCATCAGGAAACTGCAACAAAACACAGGATATTTTTTTTTAAAAAGCACTGAATCTCTAGACATTTTCATTCAGAATGATTAGGGGCATATGAGAGACCGTAACATGACATGAACTGGGTATGGTACAGCTGAGGTGGAAGTAGTTGGGGAGAAGTCCCTTTACAGCAAGTCCTGTAGTAATTCATATGTTACGTTGACTGGCTCTGGAAGGAACCACATCCATCCCTTCTGGGCTACAAAGTTGATTAACATACAAAGCTCATTGATGGTAGAAGAATTAAAAGCTGAAAATGTGGGGGTTCTGACAGTCTCCTTCCATATCAGTCACAAGAAAGAGCATTGATCGAACTCTGTCCATTGCTCTGGAAGCACGCCCTCATTAGTTCCAAAACACTCTATGGGTTTTAATAGAATTTTTTTTGAAAGAACAATTGCCCTGCTCTGGCAGCGAGATGAAAATATCAGCCTACAGAAGCAAGGGCAAATCATAAACTAGCAACAGAAGAGGAGGTCAATGGGAGCTGGCTTCCTAACTCCCATCTGTACCTTTAAAATTTTTCCCTCCAAAAGGATAAAACAGTTACAAATCAAAACCTGGTGTTATATAGAGTCCTACTGATTAGGACTTCAGCCCCTCAAAAAGTGTACTAGATGCTCCATATAACAAATGCAGAGACACAGACAGCTTTGAAGATCTAAGCCCAAGAAATTTAGAACTCCAGGTAGACTTTGGGTTCCAAATTCCTTAAGCAGCTTTGGAAAAAAGCTCATCTCTAATGAGGGAACAATTAAGAAAGAGGTGATTTGGAAAAAAATCTAGGAAAAAGGCTTTAAGGTCATCAAATGCTTCACTCCTATTACCGAATTTATGGCGAGTAATGACATGTGGCATGAAAAATGTTTAATACTAAGTAATCTTTGGATTCTTACTTACTCCACACCTGTTAGAATATAAAAAGTACCATAGCACTTTTTCTTTTGTTTTTAATAGGATAGAGGAAATAGTGACTGTAACTGTTGACCACAAAAGTTTCTGGTCATTACTGCAATCAACTAGCTTTTATGCCTCCTGAAAAGCGTTTTCAGGAAAACTTGTTTACCATTTTTCTTCTGAAGTGGATTTCAGGCAAAGCAGTGTTTTTTATAGTCACCCACTTTTGTCAAAAAACTATTGGGAAGGGAAACCCCAATCAAAATGAATGTAAGGTAAGAGTTTATTCATTTTTAGTTACATTGTAAACCATGCAAGTAGCACCTCATATGGTTATAAAATCTCAATGTTTTAAGCCACTGTACCTTTATTTACTACAATACTCTGCTCTAATCAATGTAATATAGCTACATCGACACCTATATATTAAAGCACAACAATTTAAGCAGCAAAAAAAGCCATACCTGTATGGGTAGCCATGGTATTTAGATCTGAAGACAGAGAGCAGCCAGCTGAAGAATAATACCACCAGGCCAACACCAGCTACACACATTACTGTAGATAAGCAACAGAGTGCAGAATAAAATGATCAGACAGATGAGTCCACCCTGAAACCACGACTATGGATAGGGTTTTAAAAATGCTCAACAATAGCTAAATCTCCACCTGCTGCACTCTATGGGAATTTAACTGTGGATGTCAACAGGAGCAGGATTAGGTGATTGCTGAGTCCCTTTGAAAAATCCCACCCTGCGATGCTGGCAGACCAGGTGCTAGCTCTTGCCAAGGCTTTAGGCCTCAGCCGAACACTGACAAATTCACTGCTGGAAACCAGTCTGTTTTCTCCTGTGTGTTAGTATGGTTAAGATGGGCATTGAACTTACAACCAGGAGTTTAGACTTTATGAAATGCTTGTAAATCGCTGCATGTATTAATCTCACTTATATCTTTATCACGCGCTATTAGGTAATATTTAAGTTTTTGCTTTGCAACTGTAAAAAAATGTATCCTCTGAAACTGAGCCCAGTCAGGAGGAATTGTCTCCTGTCCATCAAGAGGGCCCATCAAAACTAAATGGGCCATTGTGGGATATCACAATACAAAGACTTTGGCTATGTCTACACAGCGCACCTTACAACGGCGCGACTGTGCCGCTGCAGCCGTGCTGGCGTAAGGTGCGCTGTGGCCGCTCTTTATCTCCCAGCGACAATATAAAACCATCCCCAATGAGGGGCGGTAGCTCTGTCAACAGGAGTGTGGCTCCCGACGACAAATTTGTTGCTAAAATTTGTGGTTCAGGGGGGGGGGGGGGAGGAAGAAGGTTTTGGCTGTTTTTTCACACCCTAGTGACAAAAGTTTTAGCGACAAAAGTTCAGTGTAGACATAGCCTTTGTTAATTGCCCCTTCCATCCTTGAAGAGGCTACATGCGAAAGGGCTCGTTCCATCAGCTTGAATTTGGGAAGAAGGAAACACGAATAGCTGAGAAGAAAATTTTTCATCTCTTACTGTTTGGACTCTCACAGGGCCAGAGATATGAAATAAAAGCAGAGATCTGCAGGGTCAACCTGGGTAGTCCTAAAAGACATTCAGAGCTGACAAATTACAACTCTGTCACCTTTTGAAACCATACACTGCAACTCCTTTGTTTATGTGTGTTTGCCTGCTTTCACCTTGTAATAATTCTCTCATTTCTCTTCTTAGTTGATACATCCTTAGATAGTTTACTATAGGATTGGCTACAACCATTGTCTTTGGTGTGAGACATAAGATACAAATTAACTTGGCTCTAGGAGCAACCTGAGTATTTTTTGATCTTTGGTGTATAGCAACCATCTATCACTAAGTCCAGCTCGCCTGGTGGCAAGATAGACTGGAATGCCCAATGTGACTGTAACTCCATGGTAAGACTTATAGTGCTTTAGGAGTTCACGCTTGTTACTGGGTTGGTGAAATCTCATTATAGAACATAAAACCAGTTTGGGGTCTTTGCTCTGCTTCTTGACAGTCTGTCCTGAGGTTGGCATCCTTGGTAGTGAGCCACTCCAGACAGTGTGACACACCCTATATTGATAATACAGATCCAGTATAGAAAAGTAAGCCCCTCCATCTCTTTTAATTATCAAATACTACATAGCACTTATAAAAGTCCATATAACCCAGAGTGCTGTTTTTTCTCTCTTGCACCTCACTAAGCTCCTCCAAATGCTTCTGTATGTACTATGCACAACAGGATAATTGGGCAGAAGAAAGCATCTATCTCTCTCTCACACATTGTGGAGCAGCAGAATAGGGGAAGGTAATTCCATCTCTAGGTTGGGAAGTAGCAGGGCAAAGGAGACAAAGGCTGGTGTCAATAACTCCCTGCTCCCATCCAAAGGGCCAAGTGTGCAGGGGGAGTTTGAGCAGAATTAACTGTTGCAGATAAATGAGAGGAGCTAGTGCACAGCCAGAAAAGAGTTCTTGCACATTATAATATAGAAGGTTGTGGTTGGGTCAGCGTATACTTGTCTGCTGAACCAATCGCCATGAACTGTAGAGAAGGAAATGTGCAAAACACTTCTATAAAACAGACAACACAGCCCATATACAAGCATTTTAAAAAAACTAAAGGTGACAGTGGTCCTTTAAGAAGCAGCCCACAAATAAGTGTTTGAGAACCTCTGTGATAAGCCATAACTACCACAATCTATTGGGTCAATAATCTGTGAACTGACAATAGACTGAAAGAACATTAGTCAGCTGAGTTACACGAACCAAATGTATATAATGTTACTTGAGGTGTACATGCATTATCAGGTACTAAAATAGATCTGTGGAATGTGACAAGGTAAAGGCACAGCAGCGTGTAAAGGATTAGCAGGTCGCTGCCTGTTACATTGCTATTCAGGATGAAGTATAAACAGAACGGGAAGGTGAGTCAAAGGAGAAAGCCATATCTTCTCCCCTCCTGGCTGGTTAAAGCAAGGAAAGCCTCTGAGGAAATATTGCCCAGTGTTTTCCAGCTGATTTGCTGTTTCTTGATAATTTTGTGCATAATAAACAAACAAATAAACCCTGAGGAAAGGGCTTTTCTTGGATGGTGACTTATCTGGATTTTTAGTTAAAGGCCATCTTATCAGATCAAATATCTATTTGATAACCTGGAGCTACCCTAGTGCTCATCCTTCCATTATGAGTTTAAAAGTTGAGCTTTTATTTTTTAGTAGTCTTTCACAGAGAAACGAGACAATTGTTCAATACTATCCTGCTTCTCTCCTCTGTGTTCCAAGTCCGCTCCGACAATTGTCTGAATAAAAGATGGAATGTGAAATAACTTTTAATTTTATTGTTTTGCTAGATTTCAACACTGAAGGAGGAATTAAATGCAGAGAATCTAAACTCCTTGGGGGGAAAAAAAACCAAAAACGAGCTAATAAGAGTGCCAGCACTGCAGTAAACCATCACACTGGAAACATTTCCTGAATGCATCTTTCTTTGATGGAGATTCAATTAAGCAACAAAATGCACTGCTTGGATTAAAAGCATTACTTACTTTTTCTTTTCCCCACATCCATATCAGAGGTAGCAGCTTCATGCAGGAGTACCATTCCTAAAGTAACACCACCATCTGCAAAAACTGTTTAAGGCTAAACTGACAGAGACACCATGTATTTTATTTTTAAATTTAATAAATCCATTCAATCATAATCACATATGTGGCACATACAAAACTTATTCGAAAGATTAAAGACTCCCCAACCAAGATAGACACAGTCGAAAAATTACAACATGCAGTAATGGTAATATTATTCCAGGAAACACAGAAGAGCAAAAACCAGGAAAATGTCAGAGATCTGTTTAAATGCACTAGCTACAAATCCTAATTAGACTAAGCAAGCGGGGGGGGGGGAGACGAATATCACACTTTTCCTCAGAAAGAGGGAGGTATGAATTAAGACCTTGCCTCTAATTCATATTGGTCTACCTTGTTCACCTTCCCATTCCTGATGAGAAGTGATTCTCAAAAGCTTGTTCATGTTATTTTAAACTTCTGTTGGCCTAACAAGATGATAGTTAATATATTTCTCAGTTTTTGATTAATTTGACAGATACCAGGCACAAACAGCAAAGTCTGGACTTTTCTGTTTTTCAGTTTGAACTATTATTCACCAATAAAGACTTGCTAAAATTAAGGTCAGAATTTATAAGCTGGTTATGCTGTATTTGACCATAGGGAAATCTGACACAGTGAAATTCTATACGCAACAAAACAGAATGGAAGCCCTACATAGTTTAATTGCATTGCAATATGTACATTTCAGACCTAATCCTGCTTCCACTGAAAAAGAAAGGGTTTTTATCATTGACTTCAATGGAAGCAATATAGATCCTTTGATTCCTGTTCAAATGACTCTTCAGTTAGTGAAGCTACATGAAAAAAATTACAATTATTAAATGATTCTACCAAATTGTGCCTGTTTTGAAGAACTTTAACGATTAGAAAATTTGGTAGGGGGACTGGAGACACACAGACACACAAAATGGAAGCACTTTAAAGCCCAATTTGTTTTAACATTTTGTCATTGCAATCTGCTTGACAACTCTTGATAGGTGGAATTTGACTAGATTCAGAACCAACAGAAGAGAGTAATAATAGGTAAAAAAGGAAAGAAAGAAATTCCCTCTGTCCCAAACTGGTCTTTATGGCAACACTTTTGCCTAAAAAAAACAAAAACAAAAAACTCTCTCTCATGCTGTTCAACAAATGCACTGAAATTTGGAAACCCTTTCAAAACACGGAGTCACAAAACTCTATCACCAACTTAAAACAATCAGAATAAATCAAAAGTGCAGTGAAAGAAAACGAAGATTCCTGGTGCTTTGTATCAAACTTAACATTAATTTCTTCATTCACCTGAACTGACAAGTTATATTGTGGCTACACTGTATTGTGGCTACACTGTAATACTGTAAAGAGACAAAAGACTAAGCCTGTCATTTACTGAAATAACAAGACACTCAGGGGGAGGTGGGATAATTCACAGAAGACCCATTTTGGAGCCTGATGAAACTGGATACCGGCTGAGAATTACAAGGTCAACTGTAGCTTTTGTTTTTAAACTAAGAATGTGAAACAATGAGAAAGTTGATATAAAACTTAAAATCGCATTATTTATATAATGTGTACCTCCAAAATGCTTAGCAGAATTAAACAACAAAATGGAAAGGAATTGGTGGTGGGTGGGTGGAAAATGTAGTCTACTTTTTTTTTTTGTACTAGATCTTGAAATGATTCAGTAGATGAGGAGCCAGTGCACTGGCTTGATGTTATTATGGTACATTTTCTTCTCTTTGTACTTTAAAAATGCAGGCAGGGGTATCTGAAGAGCGGGGACTTTGAGGCTGTAGAGAAGGTTGTTGCTATAGAAAAGGTGAGGAGACAAATCACCTGGACAGAGATTTCAGTAAGGAGATAAGGTAGTAGCATACAGAAGTGATGTGGAGGTAGGAATTGGTGGAATTACAGAAAGATCCTTGAGGAGGAAAGTTCCTTGAGGAGGAAAGTTCAGAAACAAGGACAACTAAGGTTACCAACAGTGGAAGGAAAAAAGTTGCACGTCTGGGCTGAGGAAAAATAGGAGAGAGAAGTTGAATTGGAAGATATTGAATTGGAAGAAAAACTTTAAAACATAGGTGAAGGCAGTGGTGACAAAGCTGTAACTTTACTCTGTCAAGACAGGAAACCAAAAGGTGTGAAACAATAGCATAATAGCTAAGGTTAAGATAATAATAGGATAACTTAGTTCATGGGCCACTGCACACTTCTAAGCATCTATGGGATTCCATTGGAGAGGAAGTCTTAGTACAGAGGAAAGAATCCACCAACAGAGAGAGAAAGAATGATGAGTTCTGCTTCCACCTACCTATTGCCAGACACCAATACAGGCTGTCTCAAAGAATGCAGTGGTCCACAGCTTCATTTAAGGGCATACTGAGTCCCAGGAGAAAGAGAAGAGAAGGGCTCTTCTAGTTAGGGCTGGCTCCAAGCACCAGCAAAGGAAGAAGGTGTTTGGGGCGGCCAATGGAAAGGAGCGGCACATCCGGGTCTTCGGCGGCAATTTGGCAGCAAGTCCCTCACTCCCTCTTGGAGGGAAGGACCTGCTGCTGAATTGCCGCCAAGGAATGAAGCAGCGCGGTAGAGCTGTTGCTGAAGTGCCACTGATCATGGCTTTTTTTTTTTTTTTTTTTTTTGGGAGGGCGGGGAACTTCGCTACTTGGGGTGGCAAAAAAGCTGGAGCCGGCCGTGACGACAGTAACCTAATCCTGTTGAACTGACAGATTGTGGGCATAAGGAAATGTTGGCTGTTGGCATATTATAAAGGCACTACTCCCGTAGTGAAGGGAGAAGGTATAGGTTTGGCAGAAAATTAAATTGCCATCAGATGTGTATATTTTATTATAAAGGATACTAAACAGTAGAACAATGTGTGTTTCAGCCACAAATTGGGCTTGGCTGCTTCCATGGATATAGTTCTGTAAAAGACAAAATTCAAGTAAGAAAGAAACTTCGGAGTTTAAAGTAATTAGTAATGGATATAAAACCTGGGGCTATATCCTGTGTTCTCTATCTCAGGAACAGAGCACAGGAGAGGTGTCCCAGGAGCAGCAGGGACAAAAGTGGTGTTATGCAACCTTTGCACCATCCAGATATTGGGCTGCTGCAGGGCCAAAGCCATCTTTCAAGTGTATGGTAGAGCATAGCTCCAGGGCTCTTTGAACCTACAGAAGTGCTACCTGGCCTGCCCTGCTGCCTAGATTCCCTTTAGTGCAGTGCAGAGTACTACAAACATGCCTTCTCCTGCCCTTGCCCCCCACCACCCTCCACTGCCACTTCCCCAATTAGTTCTCTTCCTCTCCCTCTTTTCTGGGTAATGTGAAGATGAGTTGCATGAACTCACATACATCACAACCCTATGTGATGAGAATTCTCCTCCACCACCTTGTGGACCCTACATGTTGGGCCCCAGAATGAAGCACTTAAGGTCTTCCCAGGATAAAAAGGGGAAATAAAGAAACCAAAAGAAAGTTACAAATGGGAAAAGTTAAGAACAGAATGAAGAATAAAGCTCAAGTCTAAATCAAATTTTTTTTTTATGATATTGAAAAAAAAATATCTGCCACATGTGCCCTTGAGAAAGAGATGAACAGAAAGCAATAGCAAAACACAGGAAATGCTGGTAAGAAAAACATTAAAAGTGAAAATTATTTTCACTCAATGTAGCTTAGACAAACCATTCAGCATGGCTGGTTTGTTTTTAAAAGTTTGCAAACTGAATAAGTTAACAAACAAACAGTTTAGACTATATGGAGAATAAAATTTTATTGCCAGTCAGTTACATTTGGAAAGCTTTGTGTATGTGGGGTTATGTTAGATCCCAGCACAACAACATTTTTGACAGCAGCTCAGCAATGCTTTGTAACACTCAGAGAATTAAAAATGAACGTGGTTGGAAAGCGTATGTGTCTGTCTAGGTAAAGATCAAGATATGCTGCAGGAATATTTTCATGTTTTACTCACAGGTTAATTGAAAGATTTTTGAAGCAGCATTCATTTCAGTGTCTATATCTGGGGCACGGGCATCTCAAGAGATGTCGTAGGCCCAGTACAACTGAGAAGCACTTGAGGTGCGTCTTGCCTATCTGACATGCAAGGCAGAAGTGAAGAGGACAAGACAAGCTAATGTAACTTTTTATTAAGTCATAAGGATTAAATTCTTATAAAATTCAATAAAACATCAAAGAGAACAAAAGCATGTCTGAATACATACAAATAGAAATAATGGTTTTACATACTAGTTACTGGGTATGTGGGGGAGGCAAGGAGAGAAGAGCTGTTGTACATGTTAAAAAAAACAGGAAGGCCAGGTTCTGGGAGGCAATAAAACTGTTTAACACAGAGAACCTGAAAGCAGCAGAAGAAAGCTGCTTAAAAGTCCAACTGCTGTCATGTCTCCCACTACCAAGAGATGTCTTAGATTCATTTTTTAAGACGTATGTATGGAAGTGACAGAGTAGAGCAGCGGAGGGCATATGACAGATGGAATTAAAATGTATGGCGTTGAGACAAAAGAGAAGGGCTTGAGATAAAGTCGATTAAAAAAAGCCAATTTGGTTAAAATAATGTACCCCCACAGTCTAAGCAGAGTGCAACTGTTGCGCTTCTTCTAAAATAGATTAGTAACAAGAATATATTCTGGAAGAAAGTGGTTAGCAAAATATCTATAAAACGTAATTTCAAGTTTGGAAGTAGAAAATAGAACAGGTATCATTTCTGACTCACCAAACATGTAACACGATAATTGGTACTTATCTACCCTAAACAGCAATGAGCTCCCAAAATCCTAAGGACCGGTTCCCTACCAGGTCCTCGGCAGTTCGGCAGCAGCGGGGGTCTTCACTCGGTCTGGGTTTTCAGCAGCAGGTCCTTCACCCAGAGCAAGTGAAGGACCCGCTGCCAAAGTGACCCCAAAGACCTGGTATGGAACCGTGTGGTAAGTACAAGCCCCACATGCCTGTCTCCCCCATACCACCCACCCATCTGGCCCCAACCCATGTTCTGCCCCCGATTGCCCCCCTCAGAACCTGCAACCCACCACCCCCTCCCAAGACCCCCCACCCTAACTGCCCCTCAGGACCCCACCCCCTACCCAACTCACACCACTCCCTGTCCCCTGACTGCCCCAACTCCATCCACCACCACCCCGACAGACTCCCGGGACTCCCATGTCTACCCAATCCCCCCATTCCCCATCCCCTGACACCCCCCCATAACTTCCACCCCTTCCAACCGCTCCCTATCCCTTATCCAACCTCTCCTCCCAGCCCTGGCTGGCCCCCTTACCATGCTGCTGTCTAAGGATGTTGTGCAGCTGCTGGAGCTTGCAGCCCCACCCCTTACCCAGAGATGAAAGTAAGCCAGTGCGCCAAACCGGGGTGGCCTGGCTTCCCTAGAGGCAATTTAAAGGGCTTGGGGCTCCCAGCAGGGAGTAAGCAAGCTGGTGGGCCAGACCAGGCAGCGCAGCCGCTGCATATTCCAGCGGGCTGGGCCGGGCAGCATGGCCGCAGCTTGCTCCGGCAGGCCTGTGATGCGGCCACAGCCTGCTCTAGGGGCAGGGCCAAGCGGCACGGCTGCAGCCTGCCAGCCCTGGAGCTGCAGCTGCTTTGGAGGCTAGGGGCAGAGCAGCATGGCCAGAAGCAAAGAGACTCTGGCCCTGCCTCTTCCCTGCTGGCTGTGCTGCCTCTCCTTGCTCCCTCTGTTGGGAGGAGGGGCTGTGTCCCACCTCTCCCTCTCTATACCCAAAAAATTCAGCTTATGAAGAAGTATATATGGTAATTCTTTTTTGTATCTTCACTTAGCTTTTGATATGTCTACAGCAACAAACCGAAATCTCCTCTTAAAATATAGCATACCTGAAACTAAGAAGTCCCTCAGCATTTGAAACAAAATAAAATAAAATAAATGGAACTATAAACAATGTAGTGCCTTCTTATGAATTGACTTTCCCTGATCCTGATATAGGGTTCTGTCTAGACCATTCCCTTTTTAGTATTAGCTGTTACATGCAATCTAGTCATGAATTAGAGTGAATCATCATATCGAATTGAACAAGGCATGTCATCTGGCTGGTCAGTATGATCATTCTTAGCCTGATTAGTGACTACATGTCTAGTTTTATTTTTATGTATTTTATTGCACACAAGAGAAACAGCTACAAAAGACAAAACACCTAAAATGAACCAGATATTAAGCAGCCTTTGTTCTTGGGTCATAGGGTTAATACCACCATTCTTGTGGCACTGACGCTAAATTATAAGGCACTACAGCAAATTGCAGTCTGGTTGTAATGAAATTCAAACCAATTAGTATATACTGTCACATTTACTCTAAGTACTAACAACTATGTAGTAAACTTGATTGGCAAATCCTGACTTCATTGCTTTGTGATAACATCCAAAATATTAATCACAATCCATGGATTTAGAGGGACCCACATTTGGTCCTATCATTCTTTTGGCTAAGGAGGAGGAGGAAACATGACCTCCATAATACGAAGGTCATGTTTCCTCCTCCTTCTTCGCCAAAAGAGTGATAGGATCAGATGTGGGTCCCTCTAAATCCATGCTGGAGCCCTGAGGAGCTTTCTGTTCACACATTTTACTCTCAAGGCCATTCTTTCATGATTCCTATACTTCTGGCAAAATACAGATAGGTATTCCTTCTAAGCCAGTTAATACAACTCCTCAGATTTGCCCACTGACTGCTCTAGAGCTCCTTCTATAGCATTCCTACTCTTGCTGACTCAGGAAGCGAGAAGTCAGAAACAAAACTTGCATCCTGGATTTTGTGTTTTTTTAACACAGATCTTTTCACTGTAATCCTACAAAGATAAAGACTTACCACTTGTCCTGTATGGGGATTCTTATGAGCATATGGTGGCCCTCTGATATGGTTCCACATTTGGCCTGATGTCATTGCTAGCACAAAACACTAGAAAGGAAGAAAGGAACAACATACGACAAATTAGTATGGACCTCATACGTGTCTCTGTTCCGTTTGCAATTCACTTCACCCCAGAATGTATAGATGTTGCCTTATACTATGCATAACATAGCATCTATTATTAATTGATAATGTTTTCTCACAGTTTGAGCTGAAAAGCTTGCAATCAAGTACTACTATCAGACAACCAAGAAGGAAAGCTACATGAACCTCATCTTCACTTTAACCAACAGTATGGGCTTTTCCTTCCAGAAGTCATGTCTTTCCAAAATCATCCTCACTTAAACCTGAAAGTCTGTGGCACAACTAACCCTTTATGTAAAATATTAATACTGTAGTAATATAATCTGCATTACACTGAACTCTTGATCCCAGTACTTCTGGATTTTGCCATTACGATCAAAAGACTCTTTACAGCGTTCTACGTTCTAGCCAAGATGTCCTCTCTTCTTAGAGGAACAATAAGCTCACATTTCAAGGAACACTGGATTTGCCAAACTAGATCAGACCACTGTCCCATCAAGTCTGGTATCAACTAATAGCAAATAAAACCACATCAAAGCCACATAACAGGAAAAAGATTCTTTCCGATTTTCTGAATGCTATCAACATATGTCCTAACATATAACATTTGACTGACTGTATCTTGAATAACTTCAAACACTGTTGGTCATGAAATTATTTAGCCTTTTTTATAAATCCATCACCTATTCCAATACTTAGGACTTTGAGCTGAAATTCCAGAGGCCAAATAGCAAATGTTTGAGTCTAAAGCAGGGGTCGGCAACCTTTTGGAAGTGGTGTGCCGAGTCTTCATTTATTCACTCTAAGTTAAGGTTTCACGTGCCGATAATACATTTTAATGTTTTTAGAAGGGCTCTTACTATAAGGTCTATAATATATAACTAAACTATTGTCGTATATAAAGTAAATAAAGTTTTAAAATGTTTAAACAGCTTCATTTAAAATTAAATTAAAATGCAGAGCCCCCCAGACCGGTGGCCAGGACCCGGGCAGTGTGAGTGCCATTGAAAATCAGCTCACTTGCCACCTTCAGCAAACGTGCCATAGGTTGCCTACCCTTGGTCTAAAGCCAGTATTTTAATATCCTGAAAAAATGAGTTTTACTGAAATAGACTAGGGATAATCAGTTCCTAAGTAAAAACTGGGTAAAAAAATCATTTTAAATAAAATTCACAATAATAATGAGTGTGGAAGGATGTGGCATGTGGATTGGCCTCATCTGTTTGGTTTCAAATGCTCTCCTAAATTGCTCATGTTCAGCTTACACTGAGGTCAGTGGGAGAATCTGGTTTACAATAAGCCCAGCTGAAGGAAAAAAGTTATTTGTTTCACCACGCAAGAGAGGTAACAAAGCAAATGCAATATTTCCTTCCCTTTAAATTCCATCTGGATCAAGTTGAAACAGGGAGGTTAAAAAAAGTAATTTTGCTTACCAAAGCAGCAAAAGCCCAGCCAGTTTTGTTATAGAGAAAATCCAGGTTGCTTCTCCGTAAGTACACAAGGCCACCAATGACTGCCAGCAGCAGACCCAACATCAAGGGACCAGCATAATTTGGAGGTCTTATCACTCGAATCTATGGAAGCACAAAAGGTTATGTTAAAAAAATTATTTTCTTAAAAAAACATGAATATGGAGAAATAAAACCATATCAGCGTACAAAACACACCAACTTCATATTTCTTTAATAATTTTAACTGTAGTTCAGAAATTAATACTTTTTCTCTTTTGTTTCAATAACACATACTATGGAGCAAAATCTGTTAGGCCCTATTTAATATTCTGCCTGTGATAATAATAAAACAGATTTATTTTTATAGAGGTGGATGATGCTTTTACTGGTGGGTGAACCCACATAAGTTTGTAAAGTGATTTGGAATCATTCTAGATAGAGAGCATTAAATAAATGTAAAATATTATAATGTGGCATGTAAAAAAAGCTACCTGTTTTTAAAAGATACTTCATCTATAAAGCTCAGCTAGACATAGCGGGGCTTAGGACCTGCTTTGAGTAGCCAATTAGAATATTTTCCTTAACCATATTGTACATCTGGCAAACAGACTCTCCACAGCTAGATTTACATCACAGAAAGGAAATTAAAGTCTATCTGCACTTACATTGACATCAGTCCTATCAGCTATCCAGCGAGCAAGCTGTTCGGCCGCAAAACCTCGCACCTGAAGCTCATATGTGTCACCCCTTTTAGGTTTCCCTTTAGCTGGGAAGTTAATGAAGGTTGGAGCTGAATTCATGTTTAGCTGCATTAAAAAGATTAATAAATAAAAGTAGAAGTGAAGCATCAAGAATTAAGTAATTTAGCCATTTAAAAACTTTTCTTATTTTATTGCAAGTTTCTCATTCATATTTTGTCTTGTGGCTTATGCACGTAATTAAACAGAAGGGCTATTCATAAAATAGATCTAATGGGTATTTCAACAAAAAATGGTATAGTAGCTTGAATGCTTTTTTCTTACAAAATGGTCTAGGATATGCAAAAATCCATGACACAAAATTATGTATACAGTACATTAGTCGGGCACATTCTTCTTGGATGCTTCATATCTTCTCTCTTCAGTATCCAGAATGTCCTGAGACACCCACAATTATTTGATATCCAATGCTAGCAATAATGCACATCTCAGAAAGCAGTTTGAGACTGGTTATTCTCCCATTAGGTTTAACACAGCACCATTTAATCAAATATTCTCATGTCTTCAGTACTCACGTCTGTGGTTGGCAAAGAACTCAAAGAAGTCTGAACAGTTAATACGTGTACCTGAAATCTGCTGATAAGTGAGATAAAGCTCCTGAGAGTTGTCTATATGGTAAAGTACTATTCTTGCCCTTGCTCATAAAGGAAGGTCTTTGAGTCTTTGTATACAAGTATATCTATAAAGAAATCTATATAGCAATATCTAGATGAAACATGTATTGGCATCAAAAGATAATCATACACATCTTAATGAATATTGATGAGCCTTCTTTTAATGTGTTCTAGCATATTCCTATAGTGAAGCACCTATTTCTGTCATAAAAGACCTGCATAACATTTCCAATAGCAAGGCTTCACCAAGGTTTCATCATGAACCCAAACCTTAGACAGGGTGTGTAAACCTTTCAGTGGCTCTGGACTGAATTTTGCTTTTAGACTGAAACAATCATGGCACTCAAAGCTTGGCAAATCAGCTACAAAATCTGATTTTCCTTTTGAGTTGCTTCAACATGAAACTGAAATCACAGGTTTGTAAAGAGCCAACTGTAAATCTCCAAGATCAAGAGCTGATAATTCCCTGAAAACAAATTAACACAAACATAATGCACATTCTGGATCAAGTACTATCCTGAATAATAACTTGTATGATTGAGCTACACAGGTTCCAAGTAACTTGAAAGAATGCAAGGAACATGGCATTTCTAGTTTCTTCTGATGATTTTGCACCTTCTTCAAAAACAGTTTGTGTGTCTTAAGAGACAGACCACAGATTGTTTGCCTATAATTAACAGACTTTTATTTTTAGGAAAAAATGAAGTAAGTGGAAATTTTAAAGAGTAATTTACTGTGCATTCCTAGTAACTTGTCACATTTTTGAAAATCAGATGGACATGACAATATTTTCAGTCAGTTAAAAAAAAAATCAGTTTTCTGACACTGCTCTTTAAATGGGACACCGAGTTTCTTAAAAATACCTTTATAAGAAATTAAAAGGTTCTTCCCTCCCTCACCACTTTTAGAGTTAGAAGTCTTTTGAAAGCTGACATAAACATTTAAATTAGTTCCAGTATTTTATAAGTCATTGAAATTCCATTATTACATTGAATGGCGTTACAGGAGTTGGACATAAAAGACCTAATCAGGTCATCCAGTCTATCACTCATGCCTATTCAGTACTGTTCCCTGCATATTATTAGTAGTTTGGCCTATTAGTGCTTCTGTCACATTAGCAAACAAATCTTGCCCATTTCTCATGGACTGGAGGGTTGTTGCAGTTTTAAAAACATCTGTACAATTTTTATTTTGCAGCTGTTTCGTAAGAGATTGGCCAGCATCCCTCATTATGGTAATATTGTACTATATCTTCTGTATTGTAGATTTCTTTATCACTCCCCCCAACTAAAAATCACTTTAAAAAATGGAAAATAGATTACCATCTGAAATACATCTGAGCCTTCATCAAAATCCACCATGGCAAAAAACACCTTATTGGTAAATGCACTGGAGTACCGCCAGGAGTTTGCCAGAATCTGGTATTCTTCATCAGCTTGCCTGAAAAAACATATAGAACCAGATGCTATACTCATGAGAGTATGTCAGAAACAGAGGGACCTGTGAACACACTTCCAGCTCTAACATCTCACTGGAAATAACACATATCCCATCCCCACCAAAACACTTTTTAAGTTAAGATTTTAAAACTAACAAGACATGTCATGCTTCACTGCTTATTCATACTGTTTTCAGCACTGGGCACATGGAGTTTCTTGTTTTTAAGATGAGGGACAGATCTTCTGGATTGGTCAAGCTGCACTGGGCCCACAACTGGGAGGCAGGGAACATGCAAAGCTGATGCTCAAGGCTGTTCTTCATTGTGCACAGCTGCCTGTGTTCCAAGGTGCTGTTGCGACAGTTGATAATCATCAGAATGCAGCAGAATTCAAGGTGTGCCCTCTTCCCCCAGCATGCTGTACATGGAGGTGACCCAGAGATTCCCCCGACTAGCCATTAAAGCCTCCTTCAGAGTCCCTTTATATCTCTGGAGCAAAGCAAAGTGCCAGAAGCAGAACCCAGGAGCTGACACAGTATAAATGTAAATCAATACTCTAGATGTGAGCAAAATCTCAAACTGCAAGACTCAACAGGAAACTCTAAAAAAAAGTGTTTAGCCATTCACCCAAAAAGATTAAAGTTAACCCTTTCATTTGTCCAAAAGCTTCCCTTTTTCCTACTGAACAGCTGCAATTATTGCAGCACAGAGATCAGTACAGTTAATATGACTTTAGATCAGTGGTCCCTAACCTTTTCATCTGGCGGGCACTAAACGAAGGACCATGGTGGCGGTCGAGCATCCGCCAAAATGGTGCTGAATTTCAGCGTCGCCGCCTCTGGATGACGTCGTGTGTCGGCGGCAAGCGTCGTCGTCCAGAGGTGTCACTGCCAAAATGATGCCGAAATGCCGCCGAATTTTGGCAGATGCTCGACCACTGGCCAGGATGCAGGCGCATTTAGATGCCCCCACGGGCGCCGCATTGGGGACCCCTGCTTTAGATGATCTGTGTATCTGCATATATAAGAGACTGCATTAGAAAAATACTACTACAGTGCATTGTGTCTTAAGTCTCTCCCACTCTGAATGAAACTGCTTAAATTCAAGAAAAAGGTACTGCAAAGTAGGAGGGCAAAACTTTTACCCACTCAGAACATATGGCACTTCTTAGAGTAACCATTACATTTAAGTATCAGAGGGGTAGACCTGTTAGTCTGGATCTGTAAAAAGCGACATAGAGTCCTGTGGCACCTTACAGACTAACAGATGTAGTCTGACGAAGTGGGTATTCACCCACGAACACTTATGCTCCAATACGTCTGTTAGTCTATAAGGTGCCACAGGACTCTTTGTCATAAATTTAAGTTCTTTAGAATTGAATTAAGTCCATACTTGCACACGGCACATTGTCTGTGAGGCTGAAGAGCAGTGAACATCACAACCACTGAGTAATTTCTTGGTGGTGCCTTTACAAGGCGACGAAACTTGTCTCCGTTCATTCGGATAACGGCTCTTTTGCTGGCCCACTCCATCAGCTGGCTAACTTTTTCAGATAAAACCATCTAACAAATAAAGACAAAAATGTTTATTTTAAAAACTGGACTGAACATTAAAGAGAGTCTTGTCTTTTGATACTCTAAACTGTTAACAGTCTGATGATCACATTTCAGCAAGATGACTGAAATCCAAAAGAAGGCAAGACCCACATTATGTGCTCAGGTTGAGAAAGTCCACAGTTCTTTATTATAACAATGTTCAATGGGAGTTCTGAGTGTTCAGTACTTCCAAAAAATCAGGTCAAAAGCCAATGATCAGGCATTAATGTCCCAAGAAAACAGATCCTACTATTGTCCAGTAATGCCTATTGATTTAAATTAAATTATAGATTAGTGTTGGATCACTTCTTGTAACTGAAGAACATTACTCTGGTCAAAAAATAAGTGCTCAGTTGCAATGATTTCTCTATTCCTGATACTGTTAATAGGCTCATTCTCTTCAGCTAATCCAGTCAAACCCACACACAAGTAGTCCAACCGTTTTCACACATAACAGCACATATCGGCATGTAAACTTGGACACATTTTAGTGACAGCAACTAAGTCAGGGCCACAATTCTTCCCTACCGATGACCACAGATGATCCCGCCTCAGGCAGGGCCCAGCTTCCCACACTGCCCTCTGACACCATTCCAGGCGATCACAGGCGGGGGCCCGCCTCCCCACGCTGCCCCCTCTCCGGGCGGAGGGCCCCCCACAGGCGGGGGCCCGCCTCCCCACGCTGCCCCCTCTCCGGGCGGAGGGCCCCCCACAGGCGGGGGCCCGGCTCCCCAAGGCTGGGCAGCCCAAGGACATGGCCGGGCTCCCCCGGGGGAAGGTAGCCGGGCAGACTATGGCCCCTATAGCTCCGGGGATCCCGGGCTGGTTTCTCCCTCATCCCAGCTGGCGGCAGAGGGCCCTCACCTCCTTCCTCTTCTGTCCTGCAGCCCAGGGTCCCCCGCAGGCCATCAACACCACCAAGACTCCCAACATCAGCACTCGCAACGCCGCCATGTCCGCTCCTTCCACCGGCACCCACCGCCTATTGGCCAGGCTGCTACCCAGGCACTTGCTCACGAACAAGACTGACAAGCTACTTCCCATTCACAACCTTGGCTCAAGCTCGTTTTCTATTGGTCCAATGTCCTCATCCGTCAGCCAATCATAACGAGGCAAGCTGTTGTAGTTCCATTGGTTGTTTGATGAATTGGGAGGAGTCGGTTCGGAGGGAAAGGAGGGGAACTAGCAGTCGGATGCGGTGTAATAGGGACCGCGGGGTACAGGGAGGAACCTGGCTGGGCTGGGTGTTGGAGTGCGATGAGCTGGGACAGCGGCGCCGCGGCGGGCAGTTTAATAATTGGAGTAAGGACAGCATTGCAGACAGGGCACAGGGCAGCATGAGCAACGCAGAGAGGGGTGCCTCGTGGTACCGAGGTGTCCAGTCTTGCTTGCACATTATTTCTAGGTGCTATCTCAGCTCTTAGTTCTCTGGGAGTCTCACCTGCCGCTCGCATTGCATTGATAGTCTTTTTCTGTCCTATCACATTGTAAATGTGAATCTTAATTGGCAGTCCTGGTGAAGCACCTCAGGGTTGCATTTTCAGCATTATTCAGGACTAACAAGTACTTTTCAGCTAAAAGTCTGTTTTCCAGATTGCTTTCCTTGACTTCCAATTTTCTGAGCACGAGCCATGACGTCATTGGTTCTCCATTTCCAAGCTTCTTTGCTCCAAGGTTTATGGTGCAACTTTGAACTGTTTGCCCCTGAAATTCTTACTATATTAGCTTCTAACCATGTGCTTCAACGTCTACGAAAAGTCAATGAGATCTGAAGGCACCGACCCTCTGAAGGAGGATGGGTCTGTTAACACACAGAAGACAGTTTATACATTTATATTCGGTTAGACACAGGTTAGCGGGAGCAACAAACAGGATGGCTGGATGCTGCTGAAGAAATAGTGGATGCCAGGAGTATTATAATTAGGAAAATAATATTTTATAGTAGATCCTCAAATACCCAAGCATACCCCTCACATGCAGCTATACAATCCTATATTCCTATTCCGTGGCATTTATTTTAAAGTATCATCTTGATCCGTCAAGTTTTATTTCTTTTATGCTGTCATATTTTGTGCAGATTTGTACCCTCGTGCTGTAACTGGGTTTTCCTAAGAAGACGTTTGCACGCAAGTGGAGCCTCATTGACTTAAGCAAAGCAGCTTCCCGATCTGTAATCTTGATGGATCATAAAAACTGTCTGGAATATATCAGTCTATCTATAAGAAATCAATATCGATAGCATACATAGTTATACACAGAGATTTACGTTATACATACAGGAACACATGTTCTTTCTGTAAAGACAGGCAGTATCTCATATATCTATATCTATATTTATATATCAAACTAGCAATATCAAGAAAGAGATGGAATGGACTGCCATACGTATATCTTTCTTTGTATGATATAGGTATGGATTTAAATTCTCTTTCTCGAAATATTTATTCTTACTGAGAGATTTTAATTCGGTAACCATTACATATGCAAGAGTTTAGGTGATTTAAGTATTTAGATATGTTCTTTATACTTATTATATGCACCCTTTTGTATAGATATAAACTCTGATATTTCAATCATATAACTACATGTTTAATTTTACTCATATGCACATACATTTGCAAAATCAGACCCACAAGGATTTTACATCAATGATCAAGTTAGATCATTCTTATGAATCAGTTAAGGATATCGCTGAATATATAATGTAAATCCGTGTCTTTATTTAGTACTTTTTATAATGTAAGTCCCTATTTAATGGGCGCCACAATCTATATTTATATGGCGAAAATTTCTGTCTGCGTGAGGTGATCCCTACCCTGCCGTGTGGTAAGACGCTTGAACCAATGCTTATTACAGTTAAACTCGCTGTTTTTCACACACAAAGAAAAAAAAATGTGTCAGAAGTGGGATTCGAACCCACGCCTCCATACGGAGACCAGAACACCCAACCCTCGGCAGAGGAAGGCACTTTAAACCTTGAGTCTGGCGCCTTAGACCACTCGGCCATCCTGACACTGTTGTGAACATAGGCAGCTGGGAAATCCTTAGTCTTCACTGCAGAGTAATCACCACTAGGACTACTCTGATTTTCTAGTTCCCGTGGCAAAAGCCATCACTAACGTAGGAAGTGTGGGGAGCCCATGGGAGTACCGGGTCCCCAGCTTCCCGGGTACAGGGGTTTCTTCCCATGTGGCTGTAAGAGCCCCTTCACGCAGCCGCGGAAACTACATTTCCTATAATGCCGTGGGGCCGCACTCAGGAAGAGAATGAAATACATTTCCCACGGGGCGCTTCCGGGGCGCATGCGCAGCGTGCGGACTTCCTGGCTGGCCGCCATTTTGTTTTTCACTGCTCGCGAAGGGTATAAGGCGGAGAAGGAGACAGGCAGAAATTATCTGTCTGAGACGTCAGCATGTTGTCTCTGGCTAGGACCGCGGTGCGCCTCAGCGGTGAGCTGTGGAGGAGCCCTCCGGGGCACAGATGGGCGGGTACCCCCACAGGGCTCAGTCCCCTCCGGAGCGAGAGCTCCTGACCCTTTTAGCTCCCCTTTCCCGGGTTCCCTGCCGCTCCGCAGCGGAACCGAGTGCCCCCTGCAGTCAGTCGCCTCCGCCTTGGCGTGGGCACGGCTCGGGCACAGGGCTCTGCTCCTACGGCTGCTGCTGTAGGAATGAGACTTTGGATTGTTACCTTCCAAAGCAGAGTGAGCGTGATAGATACTGGCAGCTTTTCGATTGCTGGGCGATGTCTTGTGTTTGAGCACATCTGTAAACGTTTGGAAACACGTTTAATTTAGGCTAAGTGGTTTGTAAAGTGGAATCAAAAATGTCTTAATGTTGGGGAGACTGTGTTTTAGTTTGCGACTATTTCAGTGCTTTGCCTATAAAATGCTCTGGAAATAACTTCAGATACAGCCTTCTTGAAGTTGGTTGTCTGGACCTAACACATTTAATTTCACGAGAGTAAGTTCATACAAAATCTTTCAGATATTGGGATTTTATATTTCAGTTAGCATTTGTCTACACAGTGCAGGAGTCTTTTTTCTTGTGAGATCATCTTAAGTTTTCTGGCTTCTTTGCTCCTTCTGGAAACACTTGGATTAATTACAGACATTCCTTGTGGAAAAATAACATGCATTGATGAATTCATAAACTAACCATATATTTTAGCATTTCAGAAAGTGATTGTACTTGGAGTTGCACTAGAGTTTCTAAATTGAGTGAACAAAAAGTCTTCATTTCTGTGGGTGTATTTTATAGTTACTTGCTTAATGGACATTTTAAAGTAGCTTGCCAACCAAACATTATAAAATGTTAATAAGTCTCTTTGATGGATTTGTCTAAAATGGATCATTTTCTCTGTTCCAGCAATTGTGTGGCTTTGTAATACTGCCAGAATGTTATCTTTCTGTTGTAATGAAGAGCATCGTTATTCTTAGTGTTCTGAAGTCCATCTTTTCTAGTAATACTTTCTAGTATTTCTTAAGGGCTTTACGTCTTTATATTTTACCATTTTAAATACATATTCGTGTTTATTACAAAACACTGAAATTTAAGATGGATGGTCACCAGTCCATTGGTACATCTGACATTTTTGACCATTTCTCTTAGCTCGTGGCACTCAGTGGATTGCAGCAAGACAGAGTCACCACAAACATGTGCCTGACTTCCATGATAAATATGGCAACATTATACTACTTGGTGGATCCCTATTTTGTGTCTCCATTTGGGGATATGTAAGTACTGTATGGTTGGTACTATCACTAGTGTCTGGTATAACTATAGCCCTGAATTTGCAAGTTGTTATGCACCTTTATAAGGATTTGCCTTTATGAAGCAACTTGAATTAGGGCTTTGGGGTTTCCAGAAAGAGTAATTTTGTATGCATTAATACCCCAAAGAGAAGCGATTCATTAGTCCAACTTTAAACCTAGATCTTCAGTAGGCACTTATTTTGAATGACAATTTACTGCAAGTCTTCAAAACTGTTAAACAGCTTGATTAAATGTAAGCTAAGTACGCTTCCTTTTGTCGAATAATTCATTTCCAAAATGGGCAGTTGGATGAGTGAGCTATTCACCTCAAGTTTTCATTTTATGTTGGTGAAAATATTGTGTGGGGCTGTACTATAAGAGCTAAATATTAGACTGATGCTGTTATCCCCTGAATCTCACGGTATCAGTTTTAAAATGTTTTAAAAATAGCTTTCTAATACAGTAAGTGACATAAGTCTCCTTTTATGTAGAGTTTATTAAGATAGGTGTTGATGAGTTATTCTTAATATTTCTGTAATATAAATTATTATTGTACAATAGCATCAATGTAATACCAATGGAATCAGTGTATCAGTGTAAAGGGCTGAATAAGATGTCAAATCTGAGTCTAAAAACAATACTGATAGAGAATGATGCCCTTCAACTGTATTGTCTTTTTAACTTTTTGTTCTTGAACAGTTGCATAGGTTAACGATACTATAAAACCATCACTCTAAAAGTAGACCCCTAATATGCATAACTGTTACTGTGTATAGCTTTATTGGATTTGAGAGCTACTAACTATTACTGGTAATAATGGTTAGGGTCCTATCAAATTCATGGCTGTGAAAAATGCATCACAGACCATGAAATCTTTTGTGTACTCTTACCATACAATAGGGTACTTTTTATAGTAAGTACCCTATGCTACAGGGTAAAAGTATACGAAGTACACAGCTTTTCTCAAACTGGAGATGCCCTCCCAAATAGGGTGACCAGACAGCAAGTGTGAAAAATCTAGACGGGGGTGGAGGTAATAGGAGCCTACATAAGAAAACCCCCCAAAATCAGGACTACCCTTATAAAATCAGGACATCTGGTCATCGTTCAGCCAAAAGGGGGTAGCAAGACTATTCTGGGGTGGGGTCACAGTATTGCCACCCTTCTGTGCTGCTGATGGTGGCAGTGTTGCTTTCAGAGCTGGGCATTCAGCTAGCAGCTGCTGCTCTCTGGCCACTCCACTCTGAAGGAAGTGCAGAAATAATAGTGGCACTTGTGACCCCTTTTGGGTCAGGACCCCCAGTTTGAGAAATACTGAGTCTTAAAGGCTCTACGTGATTATTTTTTACCATTTTTAAATACATACTCATGTTTATTACAACACTGTGAAATTTAAGATTTAAATATCTGGAAATGTAAAATTAAAGATTTAAAAAATGTGATAACTGTGAAATTTACAAAAATGAACCATGAATGTGGTAGGTACCTAATAATGGTCTTTTCAATCTAGCAGAGCAAGGTATAACATGATCCAATGGCTGAGAGTTGAAGCTAGACAAACTCAGACTGGAAATAAGGCATAATTATTTAACAGGAGAGTAATCAGTCAGTGGAACAACTTACCAAGGGTCATGATGGAGTCTCCATCACTGACCACTTTTTAAATCAAGATTGGATGTTTTTCTAAAAGATATGCTATCAGAATTATTTTGGGGAAGTTCTGTGATGTTATACAGGAGATCAGCCTAGAGATGTTCATAGTGGTCTTCTGGCCTTGGAATTTGACAAACTTGTTCTTATATAGCTTTTTAATCTATTACAGGTGGTAACACAAACTGGAATTGAATGGAATTTATCACCTGTTGGCAGAGTTACCCCAAAAGAATGGAGAGAGAAATAGCTTTTGTTTATTTGGGACTGAAGTGTGCAGTAATCCTGAACTGGTCTGAATTTTCATTTATGCCATACATGTAATCGCATCTGTTCACTGATTATTGCCATCTGTGATGTGGCATTACTGGCGTAATAAATATATTTAAAAATTCCTTTGTTCATCTGGGTCTTTTCCTGTCCCATGTTTCATGGCTTGCTATAAAAGTATACTGAGCAATTTTAAGAATATTGCTTGGTTATAAAATTTTTTCAATTGTGTGTGTATATATATGATATTCCTTAAGAACCACTCAGATGAGTTTAGGTTAGATGCAGATAATGAAGTAACTGAAGACAAATGCTCTGAAATGTCTGGTTATTGCAAAAAGATCCATGTGGGCAGACACATCTGCTTGTGTCCCTGCAAGAAGTGAATGAAATCTATACATTTTTCATTCTTAAATGGCAGCTTTTTTAACAAAGAAGCAAGCATTGTACTCTTTTTTTTTTTTTTTCTTTTTTTTTTTTCTTTCTTTCTCACATAGCAATCTTCTTAAGGGCTGCAAGGGGTGCTGGTTTATCAAGTCTCCCTTTCAGGAATCTAGCATCCTCTACTTCTCGCTTACTGGATAATAGAAAGTGAACTTACCTGAATAAATTTTAAGAGTACCCATTAGCCAGAATAATCGTAGTGTGGAGATAGCAGCAAGAAGTATATGGTTACAGTCTGCAAAAGTAAGTAGAGGGGAGGTCAAAATGCTCAAGAATAGACTGCCTGTGTAAGACGGCCAAACATGGCTTCAGCTTGACATCTGAGTTCAAGAACCATTTCAGCAGAAGTCTGAAGGTCAGTGGGAAGTTGGTAGTACCTGCTTTCTTGCCATCTGTGGTGCTTTTTGGAGCCATGATTTTTCTTAAAGGTCTGACTGAGGCTTTGGCTATACCAGAAGCATTGTACCAACATTGGAATGCTGGATGCTATACCAGCAAAGCACTCCTAGTTTGGCTGCAGCTATGTCGGTTGTGCTTTCCACTGGTATAGTGAAACAGCCTATACTAGTAAAAGTGCTTTGGTGTCAGTGAGGATGGGATTTGATGGTATAATTGCATCTATATTAGAGGCTTCTGCCAGCATAACTGTCTGTCAGGGATCATTCTTCACACACCTGATCAACATACATATACAGGCAGAAGTCTGTAGGTTGAACCTGTTTAGACTGAAAGGCAGAGGCAGTTGGTGAAATCCGCATTCCAATATCTATGGAAATTTTGTCACTCATTTCAATTAGGCTGGGATTTTGCTGATTCTCAGAAAATGTAACCCTTCTGCCCCTCTGAGTTGGCAACAACAAGGGCTGGGTTCAGTATCCAGGGGTTCTGTTCAATAACACAATGCATAACCGGCTCAAGCCCCCACCCAGTGACCTGTGACACTTAACATACCACATCCCCCTGGGCGCCTCTCGGAGGCAATACTTCCCCTCTCGCAAGCACGGAGTCTGAGTGTAGCAAAATCCTTTTAATAAAGAAAGGAAACAATGCGGCATCCCATTGGAGAAACACCACGAATAGGATTATACACACACCATAAACAAAAGCCCACCTCCAAGTACGTTTGACAATGTCCTTTCCCCCTTAGGGTCTTAAGTCCAGTCACCCCAAAGTCCAACAACTCAAAAGTCTCTGGTCAATGCCACCCCAGAATTCAAGAGTTAGTTCTGCTGCAGCCTTCACCACTAAGCTGTGCCACTCCTCCAGCTGTCCATGCAAACCACTTCACTCTGCTCACTGTTCCATGGGCTGCTCCAACATGGTGCAAACTGCTCCACTCTGCCAGCCACTTAATGGTAGGTCTTCAGGCTCCACCACTAGTTAACACAGCACTCAGTGATGGTCAGCTCTTTCAGTGATTTCAGCTCTTAATAGGGGAGCCGTGGGGCTGGTGCATCATTGGTCCAACATGAATTCAGCTCAGCAGTTTTTAGATGGACTCCTAATGGAATAAAAATTAGCTCTACTCTTTAACAGTAGAGAGAGGAGGATGTTCATTGGTGTTCCAGGCCCTCAAAAGGGGTCCATTCCATCAGGTACACACACAAATCCCCAAGCTCTCTCAATTCACTGGATTTTTGGAACCCATGTCCCTTGTCTAGCAAGTACTACTTAATTTAGGTTGAGTCATTTCTGTCATAAAACAGTCTAATAGTTCCTCATTCACATAATTAGGGTGACAGCAGTTTTCTTTTCCTCCTGCCCCAATAACAAAGAAATTGGTGGTCTCAGCTGTCAAAATAACCATCCCAGGCTGCCTTGCTGGTGTGCCCATGCAAATATTTGAGATTTCATATTCCTGACATTCTTTCTGCACTTCCCATAATTCACCACCAGATGTTAGGGAAGAGCTCATCCTGACTCTGCTTACATATATTTTGAGCAGTGCCTAGCACAATGGGGTATTAGGACCAGGGCCAGCACTACCATTTAGGCAGCCTAGGCAATCACCTAGGGTGCCAGAATAAATGGTGGGTGCTGTTTTGCTGGAGGGGGTGGTAGGCAGCTCTGGTGGAGCTGCCGCAGTGGTGCCTGTGGAGGGTCAGCTGGTCCGTGGCTCCGGTGGAGCTGCCGCAGTCGTGCCTGCGGACTATCGGCTGCTCGCGCGACTCCGGTGGACCTCCTGCAGGCATCACTGCGGCAGTTCCACCGGAGCCGCGGAGCACTGGACCCTCCGCAGGCACCATTGCGGCAGCTCCACCGGAGCCGCGGACCAGCGCTCGGGGCGGCGAAATTCCCGTCCGCCTAGGGCACTGAAACCACTGGCGCCGGTCCTGATTAGGACACTACTATACCCTTTTGCACTGTAAACTCTACACCCTAGACCAGTCTGAGGAACTAGTAGCTGCCTTATCTCCTGTTGCAACACTTGTGCAAGGGCTCCTGATAACTCTGGAATGTTCTGATAATCTCACTTCCTCAGTTTATGTTAAAAATGAATACTTAGTCCTGTCATGAATGCAGGAGACTGAACTAGATGACCTCGAGGTCCCTTCCAGTTCTATGATTTGAAACTCAAATGTAACCTGCCATACAGGGCCGGTGCAACCATTTAGGCAAACTAGGCGGTTGCCTAGGGCGCCAAGATTTGAGGACGCCAAAAAGCGGTGCCCCCCCAAATTTTTTAAATGGTTGCAGTCGCTGCTGCTGGAGAGGTAGTCTGAGCTGCCCGCGGCAGCAGCTACCTACAGCCGGCAGCCCAGGGCGCAGCCGCGGCAGCCCAGCAGCCCGGGGCGCCCCCGGGGTCAGGGCGCCAGCGCTGCAGCCTAGGGCGCCCCCGGGGTCAGTGCGCAGCCGCAGCAGCCCCGGGCTCAGCGCGCAGCCTCGGCAGCCCAGGGTGCCCCCAGGGTCAGTGCGCTGCCGCGGCAGCCAGGGGCGTCCCCGGGGTCAGGGAGCCGCTGCGGCAGCCCGGCAGCCCCGGGCACCCCCCGGGTCAGCGTGCGGCAGCCCGGCAGCCCAGGGCGCCCCTGGGGTCAGGGCGCAGCCGCAGCAGACCAGGGCGCCCCCGGGGTCAGCGCACCGCCGCGCGACAGCCCAGCAGCCCAGGGCACCCCTGGGGTCAGGGAGCCACTGAGGTAGCCCGGCAGCCTACAGCAGCCCCCAGGGTCAGTGCGCCGGCGCCACAGCCCGGCAGCCCGGGGCACCCCCGGGGTCAGCGCGCCGCCGCACGGCAGCCCAGCAGCCAGGGGCACCCCCGGGGTCAGGGAGCTGCTGCGGCAGCCCAGGGCACCCATGGGGTCAGGGCGCTGGCCCGGCAGCCCAGGCGCCCCCGGGGTCAGGGCGCTGGCGCGGCAGCCCAGGGCGCCCCTGGGGTCAGGGAGCCGCCGCGGCAGCCCAGAGGTTTGGGCTGACGGGCGGCTGCGCTGACCCAGGGGAATACCTGAGCTGCAGGCAGAGGTTCAGAATCCCTCTCCCTCCCAGAGCAGGGGCTCCAGCCTCTGCAATTTTTCTCGTTGCCCGGCGGGGGAGCCGGCGGCTGGGCAGAGCTGCGCAGCTCTGCTTAGGACACGTGGCAGGGGCCCTGCGACAGCGGCGCAACACCAGGGCTTCGCTTCTGGAGGAAAGCCGCGGCTGCCCCCTGGCTCAGCCTCCACGTTAGCCCCTGCGAGGGGCATGGAGAAGAAGAGAGCCTCAGCAGTGGTCTGGTGGAGCGGAGGAAGAAAGAGGACCCTAGTGCTCATGCATTGGGCAAGGTAAGCAAGTGCCTCCCCACAGGTCGGCCTCAGGTGCCTGTGCTCCTGCCCCCTTGGTCCTTAGCTGGTCCCTGCTCCTGCTCCCCTTGTGCCTGGATGGCTGGAGAGAACAGCAGCCTGCAGAGCTGAGCTACCCCAGTGCCCCCAGGCACCCCCCTGACCCCATCCTCCCCACAGCCCTGACCCCCCAGCTCCAAGCCTAGTCCTTCTGAGCTGGAAACCCCCTTGACCTCATCCCCCCACAGCCCTTACCCCTAGCTCCGAGCCAAGTCCCTCTGAGCTGGAAACCCCCTGACCCCATCCCTCCAACAGCCCTGACCCCCAGCTCTGAGCCTAGCCACTCTGAGCTGGACACCCCCCTGACCCTATCTCCCCACATCCCTTAGCCCAGCCCCTGTGAGCTGGGCACCCCTGAACCCAGAGCCCAGCTCCCCACCCAGCCGTGGGCAACAACAGCACCACTCCCAGGCAACGACAGCCCATTGGTACCAACTATCACAATCACCCAGCAGCTGCCCATTATGTAATTGCAAATGTATACATACCATTACAGCTTTTAATGTTTTTAAATAATGTATTTAGTTTATTTTCAAATTATTATAAATTAATTTTTGAATATATTTCACTAGTTATTTTTCACATTTCCTAATACATGTTACTATAGTATTGCAAATGTTTTATAGAAAGGGCCCCCGATTTTGCTTTGCCCAAGGCCCCCTGAGTCCTCTGGGCAGCCCTGTCTGAGTTTTAAGCCCTGCTGCTGTGTTTTGCCTGCAACAGGCAGGCCTCAGCCTGTGAGTGACCCCCATAGCAGCTGCCTGAAGAAGTGCTTGGGGGAATCATGCAGAAGGAGCATGATATTTGTTTGAGTTCTCTGCTCATGGAGGCTGTGCTCCACTTGGTGCAGGACAGCAGTCTCAGCAGGACTCTAGGCCCAGCACCTTGCCTCAGTTTGTAGATTTGTAGTACATCCATCACCGGGCTCAGTCTGGCACTGCTACCCCTCACCAGTGCCCAAGAAGCAGTCAAAAAAGTTGGATGGACTGGTTAGGTTAGTTGTCATGCTGTTGCTTGGCCAGTGTAGAGACCACTGAATGCATAGTATTCCTCTATGATGTTCTGTCCTGAGCAAAATTGGCATGTTATGAGGTAGTGGCTGTGAGGGACAGGTGTCTGTTTATGTATCCAGCCGTCATGTCTTAGGTCTTCTGCGGGGGGAGCTTTTCCATCCTGCTTTCATTGGTGATATCTGTGATGCTCTGATAGACATCTATGAAGACATTACTCTGACAGGATCATCTAGCAATACGTCACGAGTTGGTGCAAAGGCTCTTACAAAAGCCATTTCTAATTTCAAGTTTCTTGTTTCTCTTGTTTTGTGGTATGACATATTGTTTGACTAGCAAACAACTTCAGACAAAAGAATTTGATATATGTGATGCCATTAATCAACTTGGAGAAACCAAGAAGTTTCTTGTGGGCCGCAGCAGTGACGCAGCCTTCGAGAAAACATTGGTAGATGCAGGTGAACTTGCGGAGGAGTTGGATGTACCGGCACTTTTTGAACCAGATCCAATCCGTATTAGAAAGAAGAGGAAGCAGTTCACATATGAAGCAGATGACGAACCTATTTATGATCCGAAAGAAAAATTCAAAGTGAACTTTTACTTTGCAGTCACTGACACAGCAATACATTCGGTTGAAGAAAGATTCACATTGATGCAGCAAATTAGTTCAGTATTTGGCTTCATATATGATGTTTACAGTTTGCAAAATAAAACACCAAAGCAAATTATGGAACATTGCTTGAATCTGGAGAAAGCTTTGCAACATGGTGAATCCAAAGATATTGATGCCTTTGACTTGTGCAGTGAATTGCAAGCTATTGCAAGACGAGTCCAAAGGAGTTCATCACCGCAAGATGTATTGAACTTCATATGGGAAAATAAGCTGACAGATAGTGTCCCTAACACAGTTATTGCTCTTCGCATCCTGTTGACTCTCCCAGTTTCTGTGGCCAGTGGTGAGCAAAGCTTCTCGAAGCTCAAGTTGATAAAAACATATATGCAAACATCAATGTTGCAACAAAGACTTGTTGGGCTATCTACCTTGTCAATAGAACATGACATTGCTCATAGCATTGACTTGGAGGAACTTGTTTCTAAATTTGCTAAACTTAAAGCGCGGAAACATAAATTCTAAATTATAACATGTTACTCTGTGACCGTGTATTGCGTATAATGTATGTGATTGGGGGGGGGGGGCGCAAGATGGAAGTTTCGCCTAGGGCGCAAAATATCCTTGCACTGGCCCTGCTGCCATATGATCCTGAAGACTGACTTTCTGACCTAAGTGGAGGTGGAAATATTACCTGTGATTATAGAGCCCTTTGTCATTTTGCAGGTATAGGACATCAGTGGTTTAAGACTTGTTTTGATGCCTGATCCCTTCTGATTTTTACATTATACCCCCCAAAGGAGTATTTTTACAAACAAATCTTAGTAGCTTTTAATATTTGTTTACTGGTGCAATTCACTGCGCTAAGATCGCTTCAGTTAGATGTGTGCAGGGCAAGTGCCCACCATCTTTCCCCCACCTTCCACTGTGGTGGTAAAATACATTAATATAGTTGCTTCTTGTTTTTTAAGGTATCTGATAAAGGAGCTACATAGGTCTGTATATGATGGTCAAAACAAACACAGTATTTAATTTACAAAAAGTCTATATACACTTCTGCAGCTAGGTGCTAAAGTGAAAACAGGGAAAAACAGAAGACATCACTCTCTAATGGAAATACTGTATGACACCCACCCTCCTAAGCTGATGTTACAGTAGGTTTCCAAACTTTAATCACTTTGAAAAATAAAGGGGCCAGCAGTCAGTCATGGTTACCAACTCTTCTTCTTCCATGGTTGGTGCTAGGTTCACCTTCCTTGTCACAAAGCTCAGGACCAACGCTAGGGGTTTTAGCGCCTTAGGCGCACGGCAATTTCGCTGCCCCGCGCCCTGGTCCCATGGCTCCGGTGGAGCTGCCGCAGTGGTGCCTGCGGGAGGTCCACCGGAGCCGCGGGAGCAGCTGACCATCCGCAGTCATGCCTGCAGCAGCTCCACCGGAGCCATGGACCAACGGACCCTCCGCAGGCATGACTGCGGCAGCTCCACCGGAACCGCCTGCCACCTCCTCCAGCAAAATGCGGCCCACTAATAATCCTGGTGCCCTAGGCGATTGCCTAGGCCGCCTAAATGGAAGCACTGGCCCTGACAAAGCTCCACTCTATCTTGAAAAAATTGAACAAAATGACGTTATCCCCCATTGCTCGTGGAAGCTTTGTTTTTGTAAATGAGAACATTAAATTAACCCGCGATGTTTCATTCAGCTTTTCAAAAGTAAACGACAGCCACTTGGCCAGAAATGGTATTTCCCGGGGGGGGGGAAAATCAGACTTCCTCTAGGGCCCTGTGACTGCGCTGTCGCCAGTGCCTCGCTGTAGCAAACACGCTTGACTGACACTGTTCCCCCCCCCGTTCCCTTTCTCGCATTGGTGGGACCTGAAACGCGTACGTGCCGCTCCGCCACACGAGGCCGGGCTCCCCCGTGTCACGTGATTGGGGGAACTAGCCCGAGCTCTGTCACGTGGCTTGCTGCACGGGGATGGCGCAGAGGGGCTGGCAACAGTCGGGGGCGGGGCCAACGTGGCACGGGGCCATCAGGGGGCGGAGTCGCCCTTCTGCGCCGGGGGGTGGGGGTTGCTAGCGCTGCTGTTGCGGGGACGGAACTCAGCTGGCGGGTCGCTGCTGGGTGAGTGCGTGTGCGCGCGCGTTCCCTCGCCTGGCGCCGGCCCCGTCCCTCGGCACGCGCGTACCCCCGTCTGCCGGGGTCACTGCTGCCCCGCGCTGTAGCTCCGCTCCGCGGGCTCTGACGTGGGGTGGGGGAAGCTGTGGCAGCGGGCAGCGCGCTGCTCAGGCCCAACAGCCCCGGGTTCTGGTGACACCCCCTGCCGCCGCCCCGCTCTCTGGGTGGCTGAGCCGCTGGCCACGCGGACCAGAGATCGCCGTGGTGGGCGCCCCAGGACTATGGGGGAAACAGTTTTTCCATCCCGCAAAACCTTTGAGTTATATGCGTGTTGGGGGAGGTCGGGAGGGAGAATGCATCAGACCCGCGTCTGGTGTGAGGGGCTATGCCAGCAGGAGAAGCCTCCCCCATATCTCTTCCTCTCATCCCCGAAAGCGATAGGTATGTGTGATTAGATATGGCCAGGATGATCCAAGCAGGGTTGTTGTGGCTGTTGGCCCCAGGAGGGTACGAGAGAGACACGGTGGGTCAAATAATATCTTTTACTTCCCTTGGTGAAAGAGACAAACTTTCTAGTGTACACAAAGCTCAGTTTCAGTCAGAGCTGAACAAGACCTCAGTATAAACTCAAAAGCTTGTCTCTCTTAACAGAAGTTGGTCCAATAAAAGATGTTCCTTGACTCACCTGGTCTTTCAGGATGATCCAGGTCATCTTCGGGAAACGTAAGGTGGTGATTAAAAGGCTACTGCTGGCTTAATAACATGCTGTAATCAAACCTAAGTCTTCACTTTTATTAGTGACATTAGATTATTAAAGAGTTCATAAAATCCATACATCTCTTAACAGATTGGGATGGTGTGTTTTGTTTTATTTTGTTTTATTTCTCCCAGCTTGGATATATTCATATCCATATTCACTTTCTCTTTTCTAGTCAGTTTCTTTCAACATCCTGTGTTTTCTAGGAAGTGAGGGGGAGTCTGCTTGAATTGGAAACCCCCCGCCATTAATAAAATATTGTAGAGGCACTTATGCTGGTGTTAAGTTTTGTAAAGGCAATTTTTGTTTGTTATAAAGTGTAAGGCCAGGTCCACACTACAGCGTTAAATCGATTTAAACAGCGTTAAATCGATTTAATGCTGTAACCGTCCATACTACAAGGCCCTTAAAATCGATTTTAAGGGGTCTTAAAATCGATTTCTGTACTCCAGCTAAACGAAAGGAGTAACCCTAAAATCGATATTACTAAATCGATTTAGGGTTAGTGTGGACGGATATCGAAGTTATTGGTCCTATTCTTTTACTGAGCTACCCAGAGTGCACCGCTCTGGAAATCGATGGTACCCTGGGACCATGGACGCACACCACCGAAGTAATGTGCCCTAGTGTGGACGCGTAAAATCGATTTTATAAAACCTGTTTTATAAAATCGATTTTACTAATATCGATTTAAAGCTGTAGTGTGGACGTAGGCTCAGTTTAGAACCAAACTTCAGCTGAATGTTCCTTTTACATTTGTGTTTAGCAGCTAGTTAACAGAGTGACTGTGCATTTTATATGTAGTGTAGTTGTCACGGGATTGGTCTCAGGATATTAGAGAGATAAGGTGGGTGATCGGATCAATTTTTGGTGGTGAGAGTGACTCTTGCCTCACCTACTTTGTGCACTCTATAGACGGAGGGGTGTATACTGAACCCAATAGGGTGTTCCCTAGTTAATTGCTTTGCTTCTCTACCAATATGCTTACTCTAGTGATAGTGTCTGTAACAGGTGCTGTTGCTAAATTGGAATAGTATCAGTATAAATTCCATTATTGCAGACACAGTTGATACCAAGGGGTTAAGTGATGTCTAACTAGGAGGAGGAGATGATAACAACAACTAGCTCTTCTGCATAACTTTTCTCCATCAGATCTCAATGTGTTGCAAGAGAGATCGGTATCATTATCCTCATTTGGAATATAGCTGCTGGCCTGCAGCATAACTTTTGTCTAGTCCAAGCAAAAAGCTTTTCATTTCAATATAACTGCATATCTATATAATAAGATTCCAGGATTTTCATGCCACTCTAAGGCCAAGAATGTCTGTTGAGTCAATGTGAAGCAATGCAAACAGCTACAAGCCTGGTTGAGAGCGTTTTATGTTTAGAATATCACCAGGTTTAATTATCACTGGGAATCAGTCTGTTAAAGTCTGTGTAAGTTCTCAGCCATGAGATCACCAAATTCACTTCACATGCTAATGAGAGTCCCTTATGGTAGGAAGAATAAACTAACATAATGGGTGGCAGGGAGGGGGATGCCACCAGGCCATTATGAAGAAATATGGAAGGACCTTTGTGAAGGCTGAGGAAAATTCCTTGGCTTCTTCCTATTCTATTTTTATGCCGTATTCATCACTGTAATATCTGAGCATCTCCCAGTAGTGTATTAAGCAAGAAGACTAACACATCTGTTTTTCTACTTTCTTCCCTCCTTCCTTTCCTCTGTCTTTGAGAGGTATTCTTCCTCTCAGAGGGGAACTCCCAGTGAACTAAATCCTTTGCTTTCTTCATTTGGCTGAAATATTGCAGCATATCTAATGGGAACTGTGTCAGTTTTTTGGATTTCCTCATTGGTAGTATTGCTGGAAGAGACAGTACTTATGCAGAAATAATCTTCAATTTGATGGTGGAATAATAAATTGGCCAAGAAATAATTTTTTATACTTGATAGTGCAAAGGTATAGTCAAGTGTATATAATACCACCTGTGAATCTATTGTCTGGACACACACACAAACTATAATTATCATTCTCTACTCAAGTTATTTCAATTAAATGTATGTAAGGGAAGAATAGACCTTTGCCTCTTCTGCAGATAGTGAACAGGCAAAAAATGGAATTTAGTGTTTTTACTGTTCTCATATTTTTATTTACACTTGGATAATTCATTATGCATTGTTCTTGTTAGTGTTTTTAGACTAATCTAAAAAATAAATAGCCTCTGTTAGTCTTATTATATACCCACATAATTGAGGTGTTTTAAGATGCATTCTATCCCTTAGTGTTTAAATGGTCCTATTTGAGCTATATTCATATTCTCCAAAACCCTCCATTTGCCATTGTCTGTAGCGTTTGCTGGGAAGGATAGAAGCAAGAAACAGGATTTGCAATTAATTGTTCTCAAGTTTTATTAAGCTCCTGTTTGAACTGAAGTAAAAATGTTTGCCATTTAGACTTTGACGTGCATCTTATAAAGAGCTAGAAGCTCTGAAAGGATTTTTCATAATCTATATAACCCAGGCAAGACTCATTAATATCTGGATTTTTTCAGTTTTTAGTTCAAGTAGTGTGAAATATAACCAGTTGAGAGTCTCACAAAGCTTAGATGTGTATTTAGGATGTGCCGTTGTCCCTAAAATATCTAGTTACCTTACTGCATAGGTAAGAGCAGTGCATGTAACCATTTGCCGGTAAAGGCCAAAAAATTCGATTAGGTTAGCCTCACTGGCAAACTCTGGTGTAACTTTCCCTCCAGACCATTCAAAAAACTCCACTTCTGTAGTTTACAAACAAATGCTTTAACAATTAGAAACAGTAAATTACAACATATCTGGTAACCTGGTCCTAACAAGACATGTGCCTGTTATCAGCCTGATCATATACCTTGTGTGCTATATCCCTTTAGCCTAACCTTTGCCTGTTTTATATCTTTGCAGATTGTAATGTCTTTGAGGTAGGGTCGCATATTTCTTTTTCATACAATTCCTAGCACATCTTTCATGCTACCATAATACAAATAATAAATATGAATACGTATAAATGAGGAAACATTGGTTTATAAACTCAAATTTGTCTCTAGCAGTTAACAGAATACTCGTGTAATACCTTTGGGATTCTGTTCCAACCTGCTGTATGATTTCAAATATGTCCACTGACTCTCTAATTTTTGCCAGCTGTAAATTGAGGTGTTGACCCCCGCCCCCAAGGTATTTTGAGGATGAATATTTGTACAACTTAGAAAACTTAGAAAAATGGTCAGTGTTGTACACCTGCTATGTTTCCAGTTGAGAGTCTGGGATTTTAGCAGTCTCGCAATCTTCATTTTACATAACTGATATTCTTTTTTTCAAATGTCCACATGGGAACATGTAGTTGTGAGTGATTATATTTTGAACCCCTCAAACTTCAGTTGATTCCATTTCTGATTATTCTACTTTCAAAATTCACTGTTTGCACATTAGAAAGGATGGCTTAACTGGTTGTGGTACTGTAGCTCTCTTAGTTTATGCCTGATTAGAGCTTCTTTTACTCCTCTGCAGAGAAATACAGGTTCTTTCCCTCCAGATCTCCTCAACTCCGTATTGCAAACACCTTTTCTTGAGTCCCTTGGAGAAAATGTGGTATTTGGAATCAAACTTAGGGAGACGATCAGACCAAATAATGAAGCCTACAGTACCTCAGTCTAGTGGCAAAGGTCCTGTGGAGTCTAAATATTTTTTATAAACCTGCTAGTCAGCCACTGAGAGCATCTTCACTATTTGCTATTCTACTATTGCAGAGCCAGCCTATTCCTAGTATTGTGCTGACTTCATTGATGGTGTTGATATACAAACAAGGAAGTAATATTGTTTTGGGTTTTGTAAAACACAGGGAGAAGAATAATGGGAAAGGATAAAAACTGGCCGAGAAAGGCGTTTCAAAGGATATTACACAGTAAAGAATATAATAAAAAGTACAATAAAAAGCTATCGAGTGCCTTACAAATCCCATTTGGGGCCAGGCTTGTATATGAGATGGTGATGCTTTTGACTTTCTTCCAGCACAGCAGTGATGGATTGAGAACCTTTTAGTTTCTTGCATCCTAGTTGTGTTTCTGTTTAAATTAATGGTAGAAACTGCCTACCTTAGACTGACATGCCGCTTGTTTGTGATGACAAATCCTAAATCTTCTTTTTAGAAGGTTTACCATTTAAGCAATATCTTGGCTTTGAGTTCAACCATTTTTTATCTAAAACAAAATGGGATTGGAACCTCTAGTTAATACAGTTTTATAAATGTGTACTTGACAATCTTGTATTACAAGTTACTCACTAGACACTGCTTGCCTGCTGGTGTAATGGTTACGATCTTAACATGTAGTATATAATAATATATGCTACTTGACATACTTTTCAAACACTGAATAGGATTTTGATTTATAGCTGAAGCTTCAGCCAGAACTTGCCTCTACCATCATCAGAGTTCCTTGTAGAATGAGCTGCTTCTCTGAGCTACTGCAGATAAAAAAATGCCCTTGAGTTTATAGGTAGACTGTGTCGTCCTAAATATAAGACCATATTGTAGTTTAACCCACTACAGTCTTGATACAGGAGATAATCCTTCAGCCTACGTTCCACAAATGACCATGATTTGGAACTTAAGATGGCGACAGTCTGTTGCTCTACAAATGCTATCTATTTTCTGAGTTGCTATTCAAAGGAAGTAAAGTAATGTACAGCATTGGTCCCACAGAAGCCAACTTTGACATTCATGGCATAGTGCAAGACTCATTTGTTTACAAAGGCATTTACTGATGGAGTTGCTTAGGAGAACTGCTGTCTCTTTGGTCAGAGAGTTAACATATTTTAGGGCTTTCCTACACTTAAAATGATACAGAAGCATGGCTGCACCCGCTAGAGCACTTCAGTGTAGACAGTGCCTATGCCAACAAGAGGGATTTGCTCATCGCCATAGGTAATCCGCCTCTCCAAGAGGTGATAGCTGAGTCGACAGAAGAATTCTTCCATAGACCTAGTACTGTCTACGTGGGGGACTTAGGTTAACTTAACTACTCTGCTCAGGGATTGGGTTTTTCATACTCTGATCGACATAGTAAACTGACCTAGGCCTTTGTTGTTTTGAGTAACCAGGGGATAGCAGTTGTTTAACACTTACGGTTGTTTGAATGCATCTGGAGATTAGCAAATCCTATTAATGCAAAACAAAAACAACAACAAAAAAACATAAGGTAGAGAAGTTGTGAAAGTCATCCGGGTGGGCCTTGTAATTCATTAGAATGGTCCCGGTCTACAGGAGTTTAAAAATGCCGCAGGATGGTTTTTAAAAATTAATTTTCAGTAATGTTGCTTCTTATAGCTTGGTAGAATATTTCCTACCATATGGATTTGAAGATGATATTGGTGAAACAGTTCAATAAACAATGGTATAGTGATTGACATGATTGGGAATCAAGAACTCAGAAGTTAAAATCCTGGCTCTCTCACTCTCAGCTCACTGTCATTTGGCTTGAACATGGCTTGAACATGTCATTTAACTTTGGTATATGTCCTCACATGTAAAATAGGGATAAGATGCATCTTCAACACAGGAGTATAAGGATTAATTATTATTTGTGCTAGCCAAATTATATAACATAATTAGCATGTCACAGGCTATTCAACAGAGAGTATGTCTTCATTTAATATTATCGCTAAGAAGAAATTGCGGTCACAAAGTTCCTCTTCAGCTTCAATCAGACGTTTCTGCCCTTAGTGAAGTACTTAGTGTAGAACCTTGTAACTTAGGACATGTCTTCACTGGCAGTGTATCTACACTGACACTTTACAGCGCTGAAACTTGCAGTGCTCAAGGGTGTTTTTTCACAGTCCCTGTGCAAGAAAGTTGCAGCGCTGTAAAGTGCCATTGTAGACGAGCCCTAATTCAGATGTAAATTTGTTTGTTTTTTGTTAAATTAAGTTCAGACTGGCCATATGTGAAGGAGAGGAAGATGGTATCATACCCTTTCCTAGGATTTTTATGACATCCTTATTCTAATAAAAGGGTATTTACCACAAGAACAGTTTCAATTTAATGACATCGGAAGTTCCTAGATAAAGGGATAGATGAGTAAGTTGTCTTCCTTTCTGGTCACTTTGCGGGAAGGAGAGAGTGAGCTGTGAGTGGAAACTGCATAGTGCCCCAAGCTCTTGCTTATCTTGTTGTCCTTAAGCATGACCCCACCCAATCAGAATAGTTGGTATCTGAACTGGCAGCATCTTCTGTCTGCCTTAATTTGGATTTTATACCAAGAAACAGACTCCTTTTCCTGAAAAGCATGTTTTCTCCTGATAAAGGAATCACAGTTTAGCAGGATACAATATAACTGAAATATATCTTCACTAGTCAGAATGTGATTGCCTTTTCCTGGTCTTAGCTACCAGGCATAGATGAGAGGAAAAATAAAATTAAGTGCTGTCAAAGATGACTCATCACATTTCTTTTTCTGCACATCTCTTGCAAAAAGTTTGATGTTGCAAAAAGATGCCTTCTACTTTTCTTGGATACTTACTCTAAAAGAATTGTCATTTATTTCCATATATTGTTTTGTCGAAAATAAAAGTCAAAAGTGACATTTCCAAGAAGCTCCAAACAATTGGGAGCTGTAGTTTCCAGGAACCAGCAGATCCTAGTTTGTTTGCACGTTACTTTCAAACAATTTAATGCTCTTAATTAAAAATAATTTTATCACGCTTCTGATCACCTTTATTTTGGTAGGTAGGTCAGTTAGTAGTTAGCTCCTAACTCAGTACAATGTTCTACCAGGTTCTGGTTACTGACATGCCATATATTGCTGCATGACATCTAGCACGTTACTTAATGTTGTGTTTCAGTGTTCCCATTTGAAAAATCGGGATACTTTCCTACCTGATAGTGGGGTTTTGCGACTCAGTTAATGTTTTTAAAATGTAGGCCTACATTTTCAAAACGAATCAGGGACTTTTTGGGTACTTTTAATTTTTGAGAGTCTAGTTAATAACACCTTGAAGGGGCCTAATTTTAAGTACTAACGCTTGTTCTCTGAAGATCAGATTCCTTTAAAATGTCTCACCGTGGGTATCCAAAAAAGTAGTTACCCCAAATCACCAGACTCACTTGAAAATTTGGGCTATAAAATTATCCAAGTGCGAAATACAGTATTTTGTAACTAGCTGTATTATCTTTTGTCATTCTACCTCAATAGTGGGTGTGTGAACCTAATGCCAAGAGAATGATCAGGATTCATGAAGAATGAAAATTCAAACTGTTATAGACAAAGATGGCCATATTGTGTCATGGTGCAGTATGGTCCACTAATTTCCACATGACTTGCTGCTAATCAATGAGGAGGTGCAGACTCTGCAGATTCCAGGTCTCAATGTGGAGTGTTCCATCCAGCACTGGAGTATGAGGAGTGGCACAACATGCATGAACAGCTGTAATTGAAGGTGTTGTAATGGTTAGAGCTTTGGGCCAAGAAGCCAGGGGCTGCTGGTTCGCCACCCCACCTGCCCTGCAGGGTTACAACAGCTGGGTACACCGTGCAGGGGACTCCACCCCAGTGTGCATAGCAGCTCTGACAAAATAACTACATGAAACTGGAGCAGAGAGTATGGCTTTAAACCCTGACTCAGGGCTAGTCTACACCTACAATTTTGCAGCGCTGGTTGTTACAGCTGTATTAGTACAGCTGTATAGGGCCAGCGCTGCAGAGTGGACACACTTACAGCAACCAGCGCTGCAAGTGGTGTTAGATGTGGCCACACTGCAGCGCTGTTGGGCGGCTTCAAGGGGGGTTCGGGGAACGCGAGAGGAAAACCGGGGAAGGAGACCAGCTTCCCCGCGGTTTGCTCTCGCGTTCCCCGAACCCCCCTGCAAACCGCAGGGAAGGAGACCTGCTTGCACTGGGGGTTCGGGGAACGCAAGAGCAAACCGCAGGGAAGGAGACCTGCTTGCACTGGGGTTCGGGGAACGCGAGAGCAAACCGGGGAAGGAGACCAGCTTCCCCGCGGTTTGCTCTCGCGTTCCCCGAACCCCCCTGCAAACCGCAGGGAAGGAGACCTGCTTGCACTGGGGTTCGGGGAACGCGAGAGCAAACCGGGGAAGGAGACCAGCTTCCCCGCGGTTTGCTCTCGCGTTCCCCGAACCCCCCTGCAAACCGCAGGGAAGGAGACCTGCTTGCTCGGGGGTTCGGGGAACGCGAGAGCAAAGTGGGGAAGGAGACCAGCTTGATTACCAGAGAGGCTTCCTCAGGTATGCTGGGATACCTGCTTATTCCACGGAGGTCAAGAAAAGCGCTGGTAAGTGTCTACACTGGATTACCAGCGCTGGATCACCAGCGCTGGATCCTCTACACCCTAGACAAAACGGGAGTACGGCCAGCCCTGCAAACAGGGAGTTGCAGCGCTGGTGATGCCCTGCAGATGTGTACACCTCCTAAGTTGCAGCGCTGTAACCCCCTCACCAGCGCTGCAACTTTGTGATGTAGACAAGCCCTCAGTAAAAACTGTGGCTCACAGATTAGGATAGACCCTGCCCTGCAGAGCCCTGGGAAACTCTTCTTACATAACATAAGAACCAGGGATCAGACAATGAAACCAATTGGCAGCAGATTTCAAACAAACAAAAGGAAGTACTTCTTCACACAACACACAGTCAGCCTGTGGAACTCTTTGCCAGGGGATGGTGTGAAGGCCAAAACTATAACTGGATTCAAAAGAAGAATTACCATATATACTCATTCATAAGCTGAATTTTTTAGTAAAAAAGGGAAACACCAAAGAAGGGGGTTGGCTTATTAATGGGTATAGAGAGGGAGAGGTGGGACACAGCTCCTTCCCCCAACGGAGGGAGCAAGGAGAGGCAGCAAAGCCAACAGGGAAGAGGCAGGGCCAGAGTCTGTCTGCTTCTGGCCACAGTGCTCTACCTCCAGCCCCAGAAGCAGCTGCAGCCCCGGGGCTGGCAGACTGCAGCCGTGCCGCTTGGCATTGTCCCCCAGAACAGGCTTTGGCCGTACTGCGCGGTCCGCTAGAGCAAGTTGTGGCTGTGCCACCCGGCCCAGCCCGCTGCAACATGCTGCGGCTGCGCTGCCTGGTCAGGCCTGCTAGAGCAGGCTGCAGCTGCACTGCCCAGCCTGCCGGAGCATCTCCGGGCCAAGTCAGAGACATCCTCCCCAGATAATAAGGTGGGAAGGGAAGGGATGGGATGGGGAGAGTGTGGGGGTCCCAGGCTAGGGGTGGTGTCATGCAGGGATGATCCTAGGGGTTACTTCCCTGACTCTGAGCTTCTCCCCCCACCCCCCAAAAAAATTTCCCCACAAGTTGCTGTCCCGGCCCGTCAGGATAAGCAGCTGTCAGACTAGATCAGGGGTAGGCAACCTATGGCACATGTACCAAAGGCGGCACGCAAGATGATTTTCAGTGGCACTCGACCACCGGTCCAGGGGGCTCTGCATTTTAATTTAATTTTAAATGAATCTTCTTAAACATTTTAAAAACCATATTTACTTTACACACAACAATACTTCAGTTATATATTATAGACTTATGGAAAGAGACATTCTGAAAATGTTAAAATGTATTAGTGGCACGCGAAACCTTAAATTAGAATGAATAAATGAAGACACAGCACACCACTTCTGAAAGGTTGCCGACCCCTGGACTAGATTATCATATTCAATGGCTATAACTTAAAAAATCTGTTTTATTTGAAAATGCTTCTTTGCCTGTCACCTTTAGATTTGGGTGCAGTTATATCAAGTAATAAAAATAATCAAATGAATAATGGTGACCGTTTGCAACAAGTCCCATTAACCCTGGTTTTGGTTGCAGGCCTCTGGTAAATACTGTTCTTATCATAAATATCTCTTAATAAGGGAATGTACAACAATAAGCAAATCCTAAAGATCTAATAACATTGTCTAATCTAAGGGTGAAATTCTGCCCTTGGGTCCATATAATACTTTAGCGCCCTGAAAGAAATTGGAGAACCTAAACGAGAGGCTGTGTAGTCCAACACATAGGGCATTTTCACGAGTAAGGAGACCTGGATTCTAATTGCTGTGCTGCTGCTCAGCTGATGTGTAACCTTCTGCGAGTCACTTCCCTTCTGTTTCTACTCCCACATGTTGTCTTTTGGATTGGAAGTAAGTGTAGAGTGCTTAGCACAATGGGGCCTTGATCTTGATTTGGGCCTATAGGCATTAGTGCAAAAATAGCTTTTATATAGCAATTTCTGACAAAACTTTGGCCAAGTTAGTGTAATGAGTTAACAGCATAAAAAGCTAAGTCAAGCAACGTTCACCCAAGAAGAAGAATGGATTTGGAAAAGTATCCAGCCTTTCTAGCAATAGGTTAGGGAACTAGAGTACTCATTTTAGAGGAGAAGATTTAGAAAATCTAAGTTTTTCGTTTTTGTTTTTTCAAAAGAGCAGCATGGGAATATGGATGCCTTCCAAATATATATAAAGTACACTCATACTGCATAGGAAATGCTGTAATTTATAGTTGATATTTATATATTAAAAAAAACCAGTGGCTTGAGGAATTTCTAGTTCCAGAAACTATGCTGAAATAGAGGTTTCTCTTGTTTTAGTGTCTTCAGCATAGCCATCCATATCAGGAATGACTGGAGTTCTTAAACATTCTTCAGTATCCTTATGTTAGGGAAACTTTTTTTCATGTGAACTACAGAGCAAAAATCTCAAAGTTTTAACAACAACAAAAAAGCCTGCCCTTCTTGACAGAATTTGTGGAAGTCCTAACAAATCATTGGAGATATTTTCTGCTCCTGGTGAGGATCCTTTTTTGGAGGAAAAGTCTTTTTCTGTACATAAAATATACACCTTCAAGCCCATCAAACCGGAGTGACATAATCTTGAGATTAGTTTATTTAGATACTGTGCTGGACAAGACAGTATGCAAACTAGCCGTATAGGTGGTAGGGTGGCCAGGTGTCCGGTTTTCAACCGGAATGCCCGGTTGAAAAGGGACCTTGGTGGCTTCAGTCAGCAGTGCTGACTGGGCTCTTAAGTGCAGTCGGCGGCAGACTGGGAGCTGAGGGCCAAGGCAGGTTCCTACCTACCCTGGCTCTGCGCTGCTCCCAGAAAAGCAGTCACCAGGTCCCTGTGGCCTCTAAGCACTGAGTTGGCCAGGGACTGGGATGCTCCACTCGCTGTCCCCACCCTGAGTACCAGCTCTGCAGCCACCATTGGCCAGGAACCGTGACCAATGGAAGTAGCAAGGGGCAACACGCACTGCACAGAGCTGCTTGGCTGCCCATATGCCTAGAGACTGTAAGGATTTGGCAGCCACTTTCTCGAAGCAGGACTAAGCTCTGCTAGGACCCTGCACCCCAACCCCCTGCTCCAGCCTTGAGCCCCTTCCCTACACCCCAAAGTCCTCATCCCCAGCCAGAGCCTGAAATGCCCCCCAAAGCCCTCACCCATGGGGCCCACCTGGAGACCTCACCCCCCTGCACCGTAGCCCAGTCCAGAGCCCATCCTGCACCCCAAACTGCTCATTCCTAGTCCCATCTCGGAGCCTGCACCCCCAGTCTAGAGCCTATATCCCCTCCTGCACCCCAATCCCTGGCCCCAGCCAGTGAGTGAGTGAGGGTGGGGAAGAGTGAGAGACCGAGTGGGGGGCTGGAGAGGGGGCGGTGCCTTGCAAAAGGGGCCGCGCAGGGGTGTTTGGTTTTGTGTGATTAGAAAGTTGGCAACCCTGCTAGGTGGTCATAATTGGGTGCCTGGCTGTAATTAAATTAGTTCCTTCCACATCTGAATGTCTCAAAGCATTTTACTAACATGCCTATATCAGATTTGCAGCACCTCTGTAAGGTGGGAGAGCTCTACTGTTTTTCTTTTTCACCCCTTGTCCCTGTTTTACAAACAGGGAAATATGCAAGTTGACTTGCCACACAGGAAATCTATGGCAAAATCCAGAATAGAACCCAGGTCTACTGATTTCATCATGTGTTTTAACGGTTAGAACTTGCTTTCTCTTGATATGGTCCTTATTTGTTCTTTGGTTTGTCATCTATTCTATCCTTATTTGAGATAATATTGACTACAAGATATAATAGTCAGATACTGTTTATTATTAATCTACCATCACAGCTGTTACTCTGAATGTTCATGTAACAATTCTATAATGTAAACGCTTGCTTTTCAAAAACTGATAGTGATTTATTTTCAGCATTTTTTATATTTATTGTTATGCAGCTTTTAAGCTGTTAGGAATTTTTTTATAAATTATTTAACGGTTATTAAATCTATTTTTCAATTGCTTAAAGCAATGTAGTCAATTTTAAAATAACAAGTATTTTTAGATAGTGCTATTAGAGTTGCTTTTCAACTATAATGGAGACAGCGTCCTCTTAGCTAAAAGGGGAGTTTAGCCATTGCTTCTGTTAGAGCTATCAGCTGGAGTGACAAATAATTGATTTGTTTGGTGTCTGCACCAAAAAATCTCTCAAACAATTGTTTTTAAGTTAAACAAAATATTAAGTTCAGCTAGAAACAAACATCTTTTCTTTTATTCCATTTAATTTTTGGATGTTCTTTATCCTTTAAGTTTTTTCAATAAACCAAGGTAAATTTTGAACTGAGTTTTGAAATGTCTTTTTTTGGCTTTCAGGTTTTTTTTTTCTTTTTTTGTCTGACACTATTTGCTAAATTTGACCTAAATTCACAAATAATTTTGGTTGATCCCAAATTAGATTTTTTGTTTGGTGAATTATACCCACCTCTATTATCAATAATGGTGCTAACTGAATTGGTTGTATTATGTAATGGCTTTGCTAAATAACACATTTTATAAAGCATTGAAGTAGTACTGCTAGTTTGCTTGTATCTACGTATATTGCAACTTTTCAGATTTATACTGAGCAGCCTAAAATAACAGTTAATATTTCCCCACCTGATCCCTTAATTTCAGGAAAAAAATCATGTCTGTGGCATATGTGCAAATTTTGCAAACTAATTACAATCCAGAAGTCCATATGTTGTTTATATAACACAACTTCCTTCTGTGTATCAGTCCTATCTTACTGGCATTTTTTATATATGGGCTTTTTAAAAAAAGGTTCAAGAGATGAGGGGTTTGGCTGGCTGGCTGGCTGACATCTGTGTTGAAGAGATATAGCTATGGAAGGCTATGCTAAATAACTTGGATTGAAAAATTCAGAAATAAGGCTGTGGCTTATCAGGAACTCATGTCAATGGATTGTAACTCCTTCATGCCTCTTGGCACGATTCTATATGTTACCGTATCTTAACACGCTGTTCTGTTTGCCTTTATATCATTCCTAATGCTCAGAATCTTTACAAATGGATTAGCATTTCAGGTGCATAACAAAACACAGTTGTGTAGAGGCTACCATGAAAGAAGCGTATTAAGCATCATGAGGCATTTGGACTTGTGTTAAAAAACCACGAGCAAACTCCTCATAGCTAAAAATTACTAATTACTAATTAAAAATGAGAATACTAGATGAAAGATGAGGACCCATCACATGGAGTGCAGTCAATAATTATTGTGCCAGTTGTGATTATACTGTATGTCAAGCAATAGATCTGCATTTTAGTGTCCAGGCTATTGTTTGTGTGCATTATTGTTCTTAGCCCCTTTAACAGTACTGATCTCAGAATCCTTGTTTTTGTAGCAGTTGTAGAAGAACAAAATGTCTTTTGTTTGTTCCACCTATTTATTCATTTTGTTGTTTGGCCCTCTGAGGTAGTAGCTCATGATTAGTCTAGTTCACGTAAGTGTTAATACTGACTTCTGCACTAGCCATAAGTACAAACAAAGCCAGTGGCTGCTTGGGGCCCCACATGCCCTGCAGACTCTGCAATCGGCAGACTGACCCTGTCTTCTCTATCAATGAGACCAGGAGACACAAAATAGCTGCCTGCCTGACATCATCTTCTCTTCCCAAACCAAGCCCCAGCAGCAGGACCGAAGGCAGAGGTAACTTTTGTCATTTCTGACCCTCCACCTTTGAGCAGTACTGCTTCTGCCTGTTGCTCTTGCAAACTAGTCTTGGGGCTTGTCTACATCAGAAAGTTGCAGCGCTGGTGAGGGAGTTACAGCGCTGCAACTTTGAAGGTGTACACATCTGCAGGGCATCACCAGCGCTGCAACTCCCTGTTTGCAGCGCTGGCCGTACTCCCGTTTTGTCTCGGGTGTAGAGGATCCAGCGCTGGTGATCCAGCGCTGGTAATCCAATGTAGACACTTACCAGCGCTTTTCTTGACCTCCGTGGAAGGAGGAAGCCTCTGGTAATCAAGGTGGTCTCCTTCCCCGGCTTGCTCTCGCGTTCCCGGAACCCCGAGCAAGCAGGTCTCCTTCCCTGCGGTTTGCAGGGTGGTTCGGGGAACGCGAGAGCAAACCGCGGCGAAGCTGGTCTCCTTTCCCGGTTTGCTCTTGCGTTCCCGGAACCCCGAGCAAGCAGGTCTCCTTCCCTGCGGTTTGCAGGGTGGTTCGGGGAACGCGAGAGCAAACCGCGGCGAAGCTGGTCTCCTTTCCCGGTTTGCTCTCGCGTTCCCCGAGCCCCCTTGAAGCCGCCCAACAGCGCTGCAGTGTGGCCACATCTAACACCACTTGCAGCGCTGGTTGCTGTAAGTGTGGCCACTCTGCAGCGCTGGCCCTATACAGCTGTACTAATACAGCTGTAACAACCAGCGCTGCAAAATTTTAGATGTAGACATGGCCTGAGTTAGGATGAGAGGATGAAACCAGAATAATCTATTTTAAATGTTTTTTGCAAGAAGCATGTGGTATAAACACTTTGCAGTTCTGGTGAATGTCTGAATAACTAAAAGTAGGAGCTCTGCTCATACTCACTGTTGATGTCTGTGACAGAAATGTTAAATCATAGAGCCGGGTTTTTAAGGGTCTTGTGATGTTAAGATTTTCCCTGCCTCTTGGCTGACATTTGCTGCATGCAGCTCTGAGTTTGGCCGATGCCTTGATCAAAAACTGCTCTGTCAGATACCTATCATGGAAAGTTGGTGTTAAAGTTTAGAAAGATTAGCTAGTCTTAATTGAGGATTTCAGAGGAAATGTAAGGAATGCAAATCCAGAAAGTCTCAACTCTTCAAACTAGTTTTTATGCATGTTGTGAAAGTTAAGTATGGGCTACTGTAAAGATTAATTTCCTTGGACCTGTCTCACATTCCAAAAATACTAAAATCCTAATAGAACTAGAAGTTAATGTTACAGGTGATGTATGTTGTGAGCAAAGAGGTTTGTCTTGAATTATGTTGCATTCAGTTTACCTAACCTCACTCTCCGCCAATCCTGATTTGAGACTGGGAATTAACACATCAGAAACTAAATGCAGAGTACTAAATTCAGGGGAATTGTGCTGTACCTAGTTTAGAAATCTGTTCAAGGGCATTTGATCAGCAGTCTGGCATTCAGTGACAAGCTCTCTGCTAGAAATCAGTAGCATGAGGATAAGTTATAAGTGAAAGCTTTTAAAAATGGATGCATAATTAACAATGCAATATTTTACCTTTATTTTTATTTTGTTTTTTTAGGTTTGTGGCTAGGTTTGCTCTTTACTTTTTCATTTGAGGTTGCATCTTTTAAATATAATCTTACTTGCTTCGTTGTAGTTGCAACATACACAAACTGGACAGAATTTAGTTATAAACTTCAATAGTGCCAAGGTTCTATTGCATAAGATCACATTGATCATAATCTTCTTTGCAGAAATACTGAGCAGTTTGTTAGTTATGGACAAACTCAGATCTGATTTACCATTCTGTTTTGTTGAAACTGAAATAAAACTTTGGCAAAATTCTAGCTTGAAGAATTTTAAGAATAATTTGAATCTATAGATCTGTGGTTTTTAACTTTTTTTGTTTTTGTTTATGGACCTCTAAAAAAAATTCAAATGGAGGTACGAACCCTTTTAGAAATCTTAGACATAGTTTGTGGTCTCTTGGGGGTCTGCGGATCACAGACTGAAAACCACTGCTATAGATTTTTAAAGAAAATTGTAACTGAAAACAAATACCGAAAAATGTTGCTAATGGTATTCAGACTGGGCCTAATCCAACCCCTCTTTGAAATCAGTTCACTGACAAAAAAGAAACTTTGTTAACATGGAGTTAAGATTGCCTTTTGGTATTTCCTAACCTTCCAGAATGTCTTGTTTAGCAGAACTAAACCTCTGAAAACCAGGAAATACAAAGTTAAGGTACATGTCAGTGAGCCTTTTCCTCTGATTCTGGACCTGGCAATAACCACTGGGAATTATCTACATTCACTCCCACTGTTTTCAGTGTTGTATAGCTATATTGAATGGTGAAGGGAGCAGCCTGGCATAGTTGTGATTGTGGTAGGAGGAGATCTGGGGGTCTCTGCCCCTTTGTGGGGAAAGGGGTCTACTTCTCCCACCCGCTCCCCATTTGTGTGATCGAAGTCTGACATGTATGTATTTCTTGAGAAATTAGCATTATTTCAGAGATGCTCTGTAGGATCAGAAAGTTCTGTAGGTTGTGTCAGAAGCAATGCACTTATCATGGGGATTATGAGCAGTGAGGCCTCAAATGAGACTGCTCTGTGGGTTTAATGATAAATATAGTGTTAAATAGCATCCTGTGCATAAGGGTGAAGGGGTTATAAAAGGGGGTGAAGGTTTTTTAAAATTTAGCAGCTGTGTTGTTGTTTCTGTGGGTTAAATGTTTGAGTGTAGGGCAGGTGTAGGTAGCTCCTGTTCAGTACAGATCTCCTGAACATGGGTTTTGTCTTTACCAAAGAGAAGGCATTGTGACAGGTTCCCCTCCCCCTCTAGGGTGCCACCTGGGACTGGGGTACCACTGAGCCTGCCTGACCCACCAGCCTGGGCTCCCTTCGCACTGAATTGCTGAGGCAAGTCAGCCAAGTCCTCCCTCAGGCTTCAGACTGCGCTTTACCAGCCCACATACAGGTAGGGGGACATACATGCTGAGATCAGCTCTGCATGGAAAAACTCAGCTAAGGAATTGCCCAGTATCCTATCCCCCACCCCCGGGTAAACCCAAAATTGTACCATTTTACACTGCACAGAGCACTATACAGCCTGTGCTCATGACATTTGCCCCCTCAATGTGGAAAGAGCTTTTTGCCCCCAGTTACGAATTCCACACACTAGGTTTCAAACAAAACAAAAACAAGTTTATTAACTACAAAAGAGAGATTTTAAGTGATTATAAGAAATAGCAAACAGATCAAAGCAGACTATCCAGCAAATAAAACAAAAACGCAATCTAAGCTTAAGATACTAAAGCAGGGGTCGACAGCCTTTCAGAAGTGGTGTCTTCATTTATTCACTCTAATTTAAGGTTTTGCATGCCAGTAATACATTTTAACGTTTTTAGAATGTCTCTTTCTCTAAGTCTATAATATATAACTAATACATATATAATACATGTAACATATATAAACTATTGTTTTATGTAAAGTAAATAAGGTTTTAAAAATGTTTTAAGAAGCTTCATTTAAAATTAAATTAAAATGCAGAGCCCCCTGACCGGTGACCGGAACCCAGACAGTGTGAGTGCCACTGAAAATCAGCTCACATGCCACCTTCGGCACCTGTGCCATAGGTTGCCTACCCCTGTACTAAAGAAACTAGTAACAAGTAGTAATTTCTCACCTTAAATATTGTTTTAGGCAGATTGCAGAGATTCTTCAAGGCTAGCTGCACTTGCCTGCAGCTTAAACCTTCAGATATTTCATTCACAGGCTAGACAACCTTCCAGCCTGGTCTTAGTCCTTCTCCCATCGTTCAGTCTGTTTCTTAGATGTTTACAGCAGTCATGTTTGGTAGGGTGAAGAACCAACCCTGATAATGTCACTCCTCTACCTTAAATGGGTTTTACATATGGTGGGAATCCTTTGTCTTCCAGTGTGATTCCCACCTCCGGTCAGTGGAAAAATACTAGTATTATCATGGAGTCCAGTATCAGGTGACTTGATGACTCTGCAGCCATAACTCAGAGGCTGTTTGCAGAGTTGTCAGGAAACCTTTCATGGAGAGAGATTAGCATCTTCTGTGACCTGTTGTTCTTCTTAATGGCCATTTCCAGCCATCAGTCTAGATTCATTTCATTCTGTCTAGTGACCATTCCCCAGGTGTGAACATATTTGTAATAGGTGCATAAATAACATTCCTAACTTCAGATACAAAAATGACACATGCATATAAATATGATAATCATATTCAGTAAATCATAGCCTTCCCAGAGATATCTCAGATGCCTTATCTTGCACAAAATACATTATAATTATGCCATGCTCATATAATAATATTACTATGAAGAATATGAGGCGTAATGCCACAGGCATTAGACTCTGTCCTATAGTGGTCACATACTGTTTTCCCTGAGTGTTATGCAATATGTGCAAAGGCAGACTGCAAGTACGTGTTAAGAGTGTGCTGGAACATGGCTCAAAGAGGTCATAGTTAAGGTTGTCTTGGAGTATACCTTAACTCTGTATTTCCTGGTTTTCAGAGGTTTGAATTTTGCTGAATTTGGCATTCTGGGTGGGCATAAGATACTACGACAACTTGAGCTTTACAATAACAACAAATTACAAGACAATCTGAGTAGATGTGCAGATTTTAGAGCACATAGGAAAGTCAATCTTTAAACAGGTTTTCTTAAGTGTAATTATAGCAGAGTGTCAGAAACATCCCATTGTCTTCAAGAGGAGTTGGATTGAGCCCCTTGCCAAGTTCTAGGCATTTTGTGCCCAAACCCGCAATGTGCTGGTTTCATTTCTCACTTATTTCAGTTGCAGTTGAGGGCACTCGGCACCTTGTTATATGTTCTCAGCTCATTGCAAGACCAATCCCTTAACCTGCAGTAGCAGAAATCTTCCAGAGAATTACTAAATGCATTGAAGTATGGTGATTTTAAACTAAGTTGTTCCATATTTGTAAGGGTATGAACCGAACAAGTCAGAGAATCGTTTCTAACTAAATATTTTAAGTTAAACTTTTGAAATGTTTGCACTAAATGTAATGATAAGTAAGTACTTTAAGTAGGGCTGTACCCTAAAAAGTGTTTCTGTTAAATTAGTGTGTAAGGCTCTGGGGTTTTTTTTTGCCTTCCTCTGCAGCATGGGGCACGGATCATTGCTGGAGGATTCTCTGCACCTTGAAGTCTTTAAACCACAAGTTGAGGACTTCAGTAGCTCAGACATAGGTCAGGGGTTTGTTACAAGAATGGGTGGGTGAGATTCTGTGGCCTGTGTTATGCAGGTCAGACTAGAGGATCATCATGGCCCCTTCTGACCTTAAAGTCTACGAATCTATATTCACTAAGTTATGCATCATCATCAGATGAACTCCTTTTCTAGCTAAGTTATACCATATGAAAAAATTTAGTTAGTTACCAGAAACTTTATCATTTTTCCTATTACCAGCTTTGCATTTAAAAACCTTGCAATAAGTGAAAAATGTTAATGCTTGTGTGCTGGCATTTCATCATCACTCAGTTTTACCCTTTAAAAGGGCACCAGGTTAATTCCTTTACATGTAGAGTTTTTCAGGCCATTAATTTTTTTTTGTGCCATTTATTAGTTATATAAATAACTATTCCACTCACTATATGCTTGGGGAGCGGAGGGGTCTATGCTAAACGAATAACAGGCACCTTGCCCTGTCCAGTGATGCCAACTATTTAGAACAATAGAATAACGAAGACTGAGTAATGGGGGTTATTGTGACTGGAGCACATCACAGGATAGAGGGTTTTAAAGAGATTTTTGGACGAGATGGAGGGAGGTTGGCATACCTTAATGGGAAGGCCATTCTGGGGACACACCCAAAGTCATGAGTGACTCAGTGAGTGAGATAAAAAGGGAGTATAGAAGTGAACCTTAGAGGGAGTGTGTTGGAGAAGATAAGGACAGAGAGATAGGCAAGATCCATTGTCAGCTAATTGTAATGTGAACAATAAATATGTCAAGCTGTATTAATGTATAACAGAATTAATATTTACATTACTGGAAATGCCAGCATATACACACGCTGTGTTGGTCACTGATGTCAAGGGAAAAAGTGGAGAAAAATTCTACTGATCAATGTTTTTTTTATTACAGAAGATGTTTGGATGAAAAAGGCCTTTTGTTTGAGTTCATGTATAGCTGCTGCCTATTCCTCACCTGAAATCCTTTTTCTTTGTTGTAGAAATAAATAATCTTTACTGAATTATTTGTTGTGTAATAAACCGGGTTCTGAATTTGGGTAACAAATAAGCAGCAGGTGCAGATGAACTTCTAAAGATCCTGTTTTCCCTATGAACATTTTCTAGAAGTAATATAAAGAGAAGGGGAGAGAAAAACCTGAAATTTGTACTAGAGATGCCCCCCCCACACACACACACTAATTAGGCCATCATCTTTCTCCCAACTGTTGCAGAGTATCCACAAACACTGATCCTGGTTCAGGAAAGCAGTTATGAACACAGTTAAGTCTCTTTTTTATTCAGGAGAGTGCTTAAGAATGTACTTAAGCATTCTCCTGAATATGAATAGGGATGTATTTTTGAACTGGGAGCACAGTTCTGCCCACTTTCATTAAAAGACTACCTCCATGAAGAAGCCAATTACCATCAGTCACTTGGGTAATCACTTAAAACGGGTTTCACTATATAGCAACAGCATTATGTGGAAAGTAAGATGTCTTTCTGAATATTTCCTTAGAGTGTCAACAGAGCTATAAAATGGCAGAAACATTCCTGTGGTTGACCTTGAAAGAGCATGCTGAGGCAACAGTAAAGAGGGAAATAGTTGTTAAAACTTAGTTTTATAAAATAAAATAATCAAATTAAAAAATTCCCATATTCCTTAAGGTTCATTTGTTTTGTGCTGTGTTTATGGAGCCCAAACCCACCAATTTCTGTAGCAAAACGAGGTAGCTAAGACACACATTTGTCATGTTTGTGTCCAGAGAGCTGGCTGAATACAGCCATTCATACTTCTTAAAAATTGAATTTTGATCCCATTTACTCTTCTCCCACCCAATAGCGGCTGCCTAATAGACAAGTTCCTTGGAGCAGTGTTTTTCGAACCGTGGGTTGCGTCCCACTACTGGGTCGTGTCATGTAAGGCACTGGGTTGCCTTGCTCTGGTCAGCACCACCAACTGAGACTTTAAGAGTCCCGTCGGCGGTGCTGCCCAGCTAAGGGAGGCTCGTGCCTACTTTTTCCGACACCATGCTGTGCCCCAGCAGTGGATCCGGCTTCTAGGCAGAAGGGCCACGGGGCTCCGCATGCTGCCCCCACCCTGAGCACCACCTGGTACATATCAATTTCTTTGTTAAATTGACGAACTTACATAAGCTTGCAGCATCCAGCAGGCATAACTGGACACTGCAAGACAGAGGTTCCTAGGGTTGTTTCTGGGACCAGAGATATTGGCTGGTGTCATTCGCTTGCAAGTAGCTGGGAGGAGCTTACATGCCAGAGGCTGTGTGCGAACAGCCCAGGAGTGGGGGTTCTTACAGCAGAACAGGGTAAGTCTGGCTCCCAGAGTCAAGGACTGGAGTGGCCTAGCAGATCACTGGTCCAGACAACACCAGAGGGGAACATCACAGAGGACATTAACCATTTTCTTCAACTGGGTCCCCAGGAAAAAAAAAGTTTGAAAACCAATGCCTTAGAGAGACAAGGTGGGTGAGATAATATCTTTTACTGGACCAGCTTCAGTTGGTGAGAGAGACAAGCTTTCGAGCTTACACCGAGCTCTTTTTCAGATATGTTCATTGTTATGTTTCCCCTTCACTTTGCAATCTTCATATATTCTTAGTTAGTTTGTTGAAATGGATGCTAATTAGACCAAAGTGTCACTCACGTTTCATCTCATTATTAAGCATTTAGGCTTCAGAAGCGTTCCAACTTTTGTGTTGTTTTTCCTGTGATAGTCATGTATGTGAGTTCAAGATAAGAGATAATCCTAATATTAAAGTGGTTGCTTGACAATCTTTGTGCTGTTCTAGTAGATTTCAGAGCAAAAACGGATATTTTCGTGCCCTTGTGTCATGGGGAGGAACAGCATATTGATTCTGAATGAATTACAGGAGGCAAAGTCTCTCTGCAAAACCAGTTTTATGAAACATTTTGCATGTTATACTGTAGTTTAGTTTTCTGGCAATAAATTCCCATACCAGCGAAGCAGGTAAGCTTGTGGTTTGCTTTAAATGCATGAGTAGTCCCATTGAAATCATCTACACACTCTGCTGTCTTCATTGCCGTCAAACATTAGGCAGTTTATTTTTTTCCTTCAGCAGTTGCTCATACTCTTTCCTGGTCAAATGTCTGTTGTAACTTTTATTTATAAAAGACATAAATTCTTCCCCCTTTTTCTCCTTGTTTCAAAGCTTATTCTTGTTTTCTATGACTTTTATTTTTTTTTTTTTTGCCAATGGCTTGCATAAGCTAAATATTTTGCATCAGACTCTTTTGTTTGCTTACTTCTCCTAGTAAAATTTTCAAGCTTGAAAATATAGTTTTAATTACATTCCATTTAATCATTTGGTTCAGTACATTTTAGCATTTACACAAACAGAAATGAATGCAGCATCCTGCTAAGTAGTAGTAAGTAGAGCTGTCTCGAGGACATGTCAAAAAGGACCCCTTATCTTTTCCAGTTCATTTCTTAGGACTGCATTCAATATGGCTGTTCTTGTTAGTCACACAATAATGTGTAAAACAAACAGACCTGTGGAAGAATTAATTCTCTTCTGCTCATGCATTCTTCTCTCCTTCAGATTTCACCCAGTGCCATGGTAATTACAAAAAGCCACATCTTACTGGTTTGTTTGTTTTTAACTCCTTGCTTGAACACTAGTGATTCAGAGCTGGTACATGAAATTAAATTGTCTTGGCTATAGCACAGAGCAAGTTTTAAATGTATGAACTCTTTTCTTAATAAGTATATACTTCAAAGGTAAAGGATGTATATAGATGGTTAAAGGATTCATTTAGACATCTATTTCTCTGCAGTTCCTTGCCCCCCACCAGGTTGTTACTTGTACTTCAATTATATGGTCCTTGTTACAATATCTGTTTAATCTTATGCAGGTCACCTTGTTTTAGACCTTCAGTGCAGATATGAAGTTGGATTGCCTTTTTTTATTATTCATGTCTCAATATTTCCTTTTGACTGATAGGAATGTGGAGACTCAAGCAGAATGGATCCGTCAGTGGTGGCAAGATCCATGGTAGCCTTCGTGGAGGGTATGACATGCAATTCTTGTGTTCAGACCATTGAACAACACATTGGGAAACTGAATGGAATTCACAATATTAAAGTAAGTAACTCTATCAAAGTCTCCTATGTGATATGATTCTAATGGGAGAAGCCATGATAAAGATTGATCTGAAGTATGCAGCAGAGGAGGAAAGGACTTACAAAATATATAGTCATTTTATTACCTGTGAATCTGCTGTTTAGAGTGGCTTTGGCATATTTCCAGTGTCAGAGAAATGCAGAGATATACTTTTCCTGCAATTGATGACAATTCATTTCATGTTTTTTCTAAAGCACCTTTTCTCTCATACTTAACCGAGTTCAGCAATGTAATGTATTGAAAGCAGAGGAGAGGAGATTATGTAGAGTCCAAAAGAAGAGAGCAGATAGAGGTCAAACGACAGGAAAAGTGGGGGTGGTCCACTTTTAATCCCAGTAAAATAGTAGTAATAACACTTAGCTCATACCAAGGGATTTCCGTTAGATATCTCATAGCACCTTTACAAAGGAGGTAATCATCATTATTCTCATTTTACAGACGGGGGGAAACTGAGGCACAGAGGTGACATGACTTGCCCAAGGTCTCCTAAATCACAGTCCAGTGTTCTGTCCTGTTGCCTTCCTGTGGCTGTTTTACCCTAAACCTCTTTAGATCTTTTCTTGCAGTCTGGCAATGTAGTGAGGCAGCTTGGATAGCCTGTGAAAGGAGGGTGTGCCTTGAGTTGCTCAGTAAATTCCAAGCTAATTAACTATGATGCCTTTCACAAGGAAGAGGAATGTCACTATGATGTGGAATTTGAGAGTGGGGATGGAGAGTAATGCAAGGGACAGGTGAGATTCTTGGTGTCCCTGCCAGGCATTCAGAATTCCCTTTCCTTTTTACTGTGTTTATATGGGAATGGGAGGTGGTATTAGCTGCATCTTTTAAGGGGAAACAGTAGTTCTTCTTGTTCCTTATTAATTTAACTATTACTATACAAAAGTCTTTTAAAAAGAGGTAGACCTTTTAGCAGAAATAATTGATCTACTTTTAATCAAAACTTCATATCTTCAGAGTTTGTGGCTCAAACAAGAAATCCAGCTTTTGTAACATGGGCTATTCTGCGGGGAGGTGGGGAGGAAGCAAGAATCTGTCTAACTTGAAACAAAACTCACTGGGGAATTTTTTTTAACCTGTAAGCTGTTCCATTCTAACCAATTCATCGATTTTACAATATGTTTACAAATAATAAAGCAATTTAACACCTGATTGATCCATTCTAGGCTTGTGACCTGTTGTTTGGTGCTAGAAGGCATATTCAGTCCTACCAATGACAGCAGCAGTGTGCTGTTAATCCTAACTGCCTGGTGCACAGGTGAAGTTTTCCCCTGCAAATTGAAGTTTTAACATTCTGTGGCAATTAAATAATCCTGCATAAAACAATTTACCCATGCTTTCTGTAGGGAGTTATGTCCATCTTAATCAATGTGGTCTAGACAAACATTGGGCTTGCCAAAATAGTGGAGCCTGTTTTTTGGCACGTGGTCACTATAACTAGCTGTAATGTGCAGCTGCTTACCAGAGGATATGATGCAGCCAGCTAGTACAGTTACTTCTGCCTGCGCTAGGAGTTGGTGCTGGCTACAGAGATCTGTGAACAGTGATATTTACACTAGATCCTACTTTTGATCTGCATTGGTGACTTAACAGAATTTGAACTTGATTGATTCTGGTAACAAAGAACAGATCCGCTGGCAAAATAATTGTTCATTGTTTTTAGCAAGGGAGATAATACTTTTATAGTAACATTGAGCACATGTTGCGATCAGACCAATGAATAAACCTCCACTAAAACTAAGTAAAATGAAGAATTGAAATGAATGAAAAATACTATCTGCAGAATAAAATTATTTTAGTATCTTTCCCTTGGTGCATTTGGAAAATGACCTGAAAGGCTTGACATTCTGCAACGGGGTAGGCAACCTATGGTACATGTGCCAAAGGTGGCACGCAAGCTGATTTTCAATGGCACTCTCACTGCCCGGGTCCTGGCCACTGGTCCAGGGGGCTTTGCATTTTAATTTAATTTTAAATGAAGCTTCTTAAACATTTTTAAAACCTTATTTACTTTACATACAACAATAGTTTAGTTATATATTTTAGACTTATAGAAAGATCTTCTAAAAACGTTAAAATATATTACTGGCTCGCAAAACCTTAAATTAGAGTAAATAAATGAAGACTCGGCACACCACGTCTGAAAGGTTGCCAACCCCTGTTCTAGTATGTTAACATTTTATAGTTTAAATTGTTCCACCCTCCTCCTGAAAATTTTACACAAAAGCCTTCAGTGGGAATGATTCATGACCTCCCTGAATATAACATACTCTGTATAGCCCCATTAGTAGCAAGTACACTGTGAAATGGGTGCTTAAAGAAAGGCATTAACCACTTTGTTTTGAAACAGTGGGATAGAATACACCTCTTGCCAAGTCCTATTTGGCAAAAAATATACTGTAGAGACTAAAGGTTTAAGTGGAAGAGGCTTATAATGAAAATCAGGAGGTCACAGTTAATACTTAGTCCACATTACAGAAACAAAACTTTGAGTTAGGTGGACAGATTTATTCTTCCTTTGGCCCATGCGTAATCTCTGTCAATAATGAGGCACTGTTGTGTTTAATGGTTATCAGATAGGCCAGCAAATGAAGCATATGTTGAATGTCTAATACAGCCACACGGAACTTTAATTTGGGTTATTTTGTTTTGTAATTGCAAGAAAACCAAGAAACTACTGTATCCTTGTTATTGATTCTGCCAAATTGCATAATTTATGACAGAAAAGGAGAAAGGTGGTCATTAAACTGATTAAACTGATGTAATTTGATCACAGCAGTGGTCTCCTGGTTGTTTTTTGCCTAAGGAAAAGATAAAATTGGAAGATAATGTGTTGGGCCTGTGCCTGGTATTGGTTTACCCTTTTGGAAATTGAAATAATAATGTTTGATTCCATTCCTCTTGGAAGCAAATTAAATTGGGGATATTTGTACTGTATGATGTGAAAGATTAGAAAGTCTGTGAACCTCTAAAACTTAAAGAAAAAAGAGAGCTTTTTCTTTAATGGTTCTCATGTTGAATTCTAAAGCTGTGTCGCATTCACTAGATTTTGATCCTCTCTATCCCTACTTCTAAGGCCTGGTCTACACTACAGGGTTAGGTTGAATTTAGCCACATTAGGTCGATTTAAAAATGAATGCGTCCACACAATCACCCCATTCCGTCGACCTAAAGGGCTCATGAAATCGACTTCTGTACTCCTCCCCGGAGAGAGGAGTAGCGCTAAAATTGACTTTGCTGGGTCGAATTTGGGGTAGTGTGGATGCAAATCGAACGTATTGGCCTCCGGGAGCTATCCCAGAGTGCTCCATTGTGACCACTCTTGACAGCACTTCAAACTCTGATGCACTAGCCAGGTACACAGGAAAAGCCCCGGGAACTTTTGAATTTCATTTCCTGTTTGGTCAGCGTGGTGAACTCAGCAACACAGGTGGGCCATGGAGGGACCCCAGGTGCATGGGGCCGGCAGCCAACAGGGACCCCAGGTGTGCCTGGCGGCAGCCGGGACCATAACTGACGTGTTTGGAATATAAGTAGATGTGACAAAGTTGTGTTTCTATGTTTCTTCTATTGTATGTTGTTCTATCAGTTGACATGCATCTCTTGGTTGGAAATCAACAGATCTTTTTGTAGTTTGATTTCAGTTTTCCCCACTCCAGATCATCTGTGGGAGTATTTTATGCCATTATATTATTGATTTGTATTGCAGTAGCACCGAGGAGCCCCAATTATGGACCAGGAGCCCATAGTACTAGGTGCTATACAGACACAGAACAAAAATATGGTCCATTTCATAGAGGCGTTAAGGAACCATATGAAGAACTGGAAAGAAGGTTTCCTATACAGGATATCCGTTTCTTCAATAAACGGTTTATGAAAACGTCCTTATTTCATGTTACATTGGATTTAAATTATGACCTAAAGATTGATAGTTAAACACAACATCACAAAATGTATCAAAATTAAAAAAGAAAACACAGTGTAAATAATTTGTCCAGCACCACTCAGGGCACCTGCTAATTTTCTCCAGAAATATGTAATTATGGCAGGGTTTACTTCTAAATATGTACTTAAATAACAGACATGAAAAGAGGAACATCCCTTAAGTGCTGATGTGGGGAAAGCGACATGCAGAGAGAATTATATTTGCAACACAAGCAAATGTGAAATGTTGTACTCTCACCAATATGAAATTACTGTAGAGTCTGTACAAATTTTAGTAGAATAAGCATGTTTCAATAATTATAGGTCAGCATCAGGAATTAATTGCTGATATGGGGAAAAATTAGACTAAAGCTAATTCTTGGCTTAGCTGTAAGAAATAATACACCTTTTAGGTATAATTATTGGAGCGTAGCAAGCAGGCCCCTATGTAGTTCTGCTTGTTATAATGTGAATACTTGTTTATAGTTATCATATGCTGGCAGTCTGTGTATGCAAAATAATTCCCCCTGAGTAGAACTGTGTTGCATCTCTACAAGATCACTGGGCCAGCATCAACCAACCACTTCTTAATTTGATTTATCTGTTACAGTAGAACCATGCTGAAAATGGGAGGGTCATTTCAAATGATAGAATTTTGCAAATGGAGTGAGCAAACATAATAAAAAGGGATAATACACCACAAAATCTTTATTTCTTTTGACATTTGTGTTTTAGCACATTATGAAGTGTTCTCAGTAACTGAAAGTTGTAAATATAAAGTAACAAGAAACTTTACTCCAAAATGCTGGTTTTAAATCTTTGTTGCAAAGAAGGAAGGGTCATATTTTTTTTTTGAGTATCCAGATTATAAAGTATGTGTGTTAGTAAAATACGGCTTAGCGAAGTTCTTCTACGGTGATTTGATGAATTCATACTAGGAATTTATAGCTCTTTTGGTTATCTTAGCTAATAAATGGGGTTATATCACCTTCAGCAGTAGTTTACATGCTAAACAAAACTGGCTTGGGTTGGAAGTGACAGAAAATTTACTATCTGATGATGGTGGGAAATGAATTAGTGGTCACCATCCAGTGCATAGTGGATTGGTGTTGGCATCACAAACATTTTGACAACTGCTGTGGGATTTCTCCTGCCCCTTGCAGCTCCCGGCCACCTTGAGAGTCAGGGGAGACCCTGGAGCTCCCCGCAGCTTCCACGTGCCGTGGGCAGGGGGAACCCACAGTTCCCAGCTGCTGCGGGTAGGGGGATCCCATAGCTCCCAGCTGCCATGGGCAGGGGGACCCCACAGCTCGCTCCGAGCCTCCACAGGTGGTAGGAGTCCTAGGGGGTCCCCATTTTGTCACGGATATTTTTAGTAAAAGTCAGGGACAGGTCACGGGTTTCCGTTAATTTTTCTTTATTGCCCATGACCTGTCCCTGACTTTTACTAAAAATATCCGTGACAAAATCTTAGCTTTAATATTGAGGCACTGACCAGGCTGAGGTTTCTAAGCACCACTGCAACATACATTTTAAATAATATTTACAAATATTTGCAGACTTACTTTTTCAGCCATTTGCCCATCACCTAGTGCTTCCCCCGCCCCCACCTGTTTTCTCTGAATAATCCATTCAGACCTCTAAAACCGGCTGTTGTAGAACACACAACTCAGATTATATGTAAGGCTCTGTTTGAATGGAGAGCTAGACTCACAGATTCAACAGATGCCTGGGAATGTTAGAGTAAAGCCCCTCCCCCCCATTCTATTTCCTTCCTTTTTCTTCCCACATTCCCGTAATCCATCACTGCACCATTGTATGACAGATTAGAGTTGTGCCTTTGCCGAGTTTCTGCTTTTTAAGATTAGATCAAATACATTTGTCTGCAATGACTAATCCAGTTCAACAGACCTTCACTTTAGGGTTTTAATATGTACTCTAAAAAGCATTGAGACAGTGTAGGAAAGTTGCTGTGTGAGGTCAGTGTATACCCTATAATAGAGCATAAGATTCTGAAATTGGCAGACTGCTGCTCTGGTAGAGCCTCCCATATGCAATCATGTTGTTGTCACACAGGTGAACATAAGTTAATTTATGGTTTTCATAAGTACAGTCTCAAACTACTTCTTCAAGGTGAGCACTAAAGGGCAAATGATAATGGAGAAGTGTCACTGTGGTAGGTGTTGGAATTATTAATATTTGAAATTACTAGTATGGGAAACTAACAAACACTAGTTTAACCATACATTTTTCTGTTAAATCCAAAGGCCAAATGATACTTATACAGTTGCTCTAAATAATAAGCAATTTACTACACACAAACAGTAACAGAACATTTATAAGTATTTGATCCAGATACTTACAAACGGGCTACACCCAGGGGCACTTAGCAGAGCTGATGCATGGGGGGGGGGCAGGGGAAGTGCCATGCAGGGGCATGTGCCCGTCCCCATTTGCTCCTTGGCTTGTACTGAACATCCTCGCATGGGCTGAGCATGCACAGTAACACTGCTGAGTGGCTGCCCTCACTCTGCCACCTCACTATTGGCAGGCGTGGGTCATCTCTGGTGCTTAAACCTACATTGGTTGGCTCCAGCATGGTTAGGCAGGTATTAGCAATGGACCCTTTGAGAGTTTACTTTTTTATACTCTTCAGCAGAAAAGTGGTGTCATTGCCAATTACTGACTTCAGCTAAAAACTCGTCTGAGACAGTTCACCCTTATTTCCAGTCCCAACCCAGATAAGATTTACAAGGCCGTTCCGCCTTCCCAAGGCCATTCCTCCCTATCTTCTCCCCTCCTTCTTGTGGACCAACAGTATTTCCACTGCACCTGGGTTCACATAAGCTTTAACACTGGTATGTGGTTGGGAAGGCCATGTTGTCTCATTTTAAGACAGATACTTTTTGTTTTATTTAAAACCATCTGCAGTCATTTTTTTTTAGCAACTTTCCCTTATCTCAGTTATTTTTTGAATCGGACATCCTCCCTATTTTATTTCTTCTGGCCTTATTATTTTCAATGCCTTCCTTCTACTTGTTAATCAGGGCCTTTCTTTACAACATGTACATATTTCCTTAACTAAACTTAAGATAACTCTAATGCTTGAATTTCATGCTTATCCTACAGTAGGTAAAAGCTATTTGATATTAAACTAGCGGGTGGTATTAGCTCTAAATAATTTTTTTTTCCTCTTCAAGGTATCTCTAGAAGAAAAGAATGCAACCATTATCTATGACCCCAGACTTCAGACTCCAGACTCCCTTCAGGAAGTTATAGTTGACATGGGATTTGATGCTACCCTGGCTGATTCAGACCCACAACCTGTTTTACTTGACACTACTTTTCTAACCATTCCTACTCAATCACATGTAACATGTGAACAGATCTGTAATGCCCTACTAAAGAACAAAGGTATCTTGGATGTTAAAATTTCCTCTGACCAAAAAACTGCAGTTGTGACATTCATTTCTTCCATTATAAATGGCAACCAGATTATTCAAATGGTGCCAGGCATAGATTTAAATACAGCAGCACCAGAGAAGACATCAGGGACTGAGGAAGATTCCAGTTGGTCCCAAGCATGTGATGTTGTGCTAAGGATGAAGGTAGAGGGGATGACCTGTCATTCTTGCACCAGCACCATAGAAGGAAAGATTGGCAAATTGCAAGGGGTACAGCGGATTAAAGGTAATGCCTTATTTTAATTTTACATGTAGATTATTAATTGATTACGCTGTCCTTATTTCATATCTGTTGATGTGATCTGTCATGAAGCTAGGTGGTTCAGTAGGATGATTCACCTGTGTGTCAGTGGATACTCAGTTCCATGTTTTAGAGTAGTGGTTCTCAAAGCCCCCATTGGCTTGAAGCGGTGAACTGTGGCCAGCGGGAGCTGCGATCGGCTGAACCTGGGGACGCAGCAGGTAAACAAACTGGCCCGGCCCGCCAGGGGCTTTCCCTGAACAATTGGCAGACTGGCTTTGAGAACCAGTGTTTTAGAGCACAAGTGAAAATGAATTTCTAACCAATTCTAGTTTCTAACAGGAACATTCTAGTCTCTTTCACTTCCCCAATGATCAAACACTTGCCTACTTTACAAAACCGTTTTACAGTTTGGTACAGTGCATCATCTCTGCTCAGGAGACTGCCAGGCCTAGAGACAACAGGATGCAAATTAGTATTGAAGTTGATTGACGGTGTCATAAAGAAAATAACCCAATGTCTGACCAGGCTATTGGTCTCACATGAACGCTTTACATTTTGATTAGGACAGGAGTAATAGTGTTCCTTTTTCTTTTATAGCTCTAATTATATCCAACTTTTCTTTTCCATCTAACCTTAAATAACTAATAATGGTGTATGTAAGGTAGTGTCGTAAATGGAGATGGCAGAAACACCTAATTAATTGTCTATAACAAAGAAAATGACTTGGGGGTCTATGATAGAAGAGTTTGTTTAGCATTAATGTAAGAAATAACTAACATACTGCTGGGCAAGGCATGAACTTTCTAGGAAAAGATCAAAAAATGAGGCAACAGGAGATTAAGACCTGTTGCAGTATTAGGCACCAAAGGTAGAAAAACTAGATCACTTTGGGTACAGTTTTCAAAAGTACCTAAGTCCCTTTTTCAGTGATTTAAGCAGTTAAGAGCCTAAATCCATCACATTGACTTTCAGTGAGACTAAGTGATTAAACCACTTTTTGAAAATTTTACCCCATTGACAAGATGCGCTGCTCATAGGACTCTCTCTGTGGTCAGTGATATTTAAATGAAATGTTATGAGGAGAGGATGGGGAGCAAAGACACTAATGCATTTTTCTGTTTTAATTTTTAGTCTCCCTGGACAATCAGGAAGCTGTTATTGTGTATCAGCCTCATCTAATTACAGCAGAGGAAATCAAAAACCAAATTGAAGCTGCAGGTTTCACAGCAATCATCAAAAAACAGCCCAAACCCATCAAGCTGGGTGTTATTGATGTGGCACGTTTAAAGAACACCCAAACCAAATCTTCAGAAGGAACCCTTCAAAGAAGTCCAAAAAATGACTTAAAGGCCATTGTTTTCAGAATCGAAGGCATGCACTGCAATTCATGTGTCTTAAATATCCAGAGCAGCATATCAGCACTCCCATCTGTAGCAAGCATAGTAGTTTCTTTAGAGAAGAAAACAGCTACTGTAAAGTACAACCCAGACTTCATCAGCATAGATGCACTGAGAAGAGCCATAGAGGCAGTATCACCAGGGACGTTTAAAGTCAGTCTTCCTGATGAATATGAAAACGTTGAGCTTTTCAGCGCACAGATATCTCCAATGAAACCTTCTCAGACAGCTTTAAACAGCACCAACCAGTCTGTTACTCAAGTTACTGTGGTAAATATTGAGGGAATGACTTGTAATTCTTGTGTGCAATCTATTGAGGAAGTCATTTCCCGAAAGCCAGGTGTAAAATCAATATGTGTGTCTCTTGTGAATCATAATGGGACGATAAAATATGATCCTCTCCTAACTTGTCCAGAAGACTTAAAATCTGCAATAGAGGACATGGGATTTGATGCTTCCTTATCAGGTAATGCCAAACTACGTGTTTTTGTACTGAGTTGCTATGACTAATTCACTTCCCCTTAGCATATCATACTGCCTAGAATTAAATGTACAGAAATATGGGGTACAGACTCAATTTGCTGAATGAGATATTATCTATATAATTTATTTTTAATGCTACTGGGATTGTACATGGGGTGACCCACCCCTATAGCATTGAGACTCATTTCCTTAGTCCTCTGGATTAATTGAAGATGATTAACTCAAGATGCCTAAGAAAATTTCCCCCTCATTTCATGTTATAAGTATTTTGTTGCTGTCTATCTTTAATGGGATGAATATGGGAGATGGGGAGAGTCCTTTGTTCTTCACTAACAAAAATGGTGATAAATAGTAGAGAATTCAGAGAAAAACAAAAATGACTCTGTGGCTGAAGGGGAAGGATTAGAAGAGCTCTGTATGAATCGCTTGGAAAAACAGTGGCTAGTGAGACATAGGCATAACTGTCTACTAGTATCGAAATGGTGTAAACATCAGGGAGGAAAAGGAATTATTTAGGATGGTGCAAGGAATTAATTAAATAGCATCTTGTTACTGTGGTGATTGGCACCCCTTTATATGTGAAATGGGAAGACATGTTTAACTAGGTGTAATGAGATGAAATTATGGGAGAGAATTTAGGCTGACTATCAGTAAAAAGAGATGCTGCTCAATGGAAGGGGTAGAAGCCCCATAGCCTGAATCACTAGGGCTATATAAAACACTGACAGACATACTATAGGTAACAATTATTCTTCAGAGATAGGGAGATGAGACTAGATGGCCATCTCTAATTCCAGTGATTCTTTCAACCAGCTCCTGTGTGTTACTCAAGAGTAAGTCAAAAATAGGTTCTCCTTTTATATTCTCCAGAAGGAACTGCTATAGGAAGCATTTGCTTATGGTGTTGAGAGAGCCTCTTTACACTGCAAAGACTTTCACACATGCTTAACTTTACACATTGTGTGAGGTCAGTGAACTCTTCACAGTATGTAAAGTTAAACTCATGCATATATTATTGCAAGATTGTGGTCTTAAATGTTTGTCCTATTTATATTTGGAGTAGTTGTACTCACTGTAGCCATCCATATTTCTGACTTGTGGTGCTCTCTGCCTAAAAAATCTTTTGATATTCTAGGGAATCTTTTCTGTACAGGACTGCTCCCTGACCCCTATGACCTAATCCATCATTTCTATACAGCGTGCAGGAATTAAATTATCCACTGATTCCTGGGAGGAAGGAAATCCTGAATGCTAATTCCATCCTTGCCATTTATTTGCTGTGTGACTTTGGCCATTCCTCTTAACTTCATCTCTTTCACCATTTGTAAAAATGGGGTTAATAATACTAACCTCATCTTAATTAACATTATACAGCATGTGGGACAAGTAAAGTGCTAAATATTATCCTACCATATCTAGGCAATGCCAGCTATATCAAATGCCAATTTTGTCTTTTAAAGATAAAATGAGAGAGTTGCTATAAATGTTATGCTAAATTGGCAAGAATTGTGGTTCTGTTATATATCAACAGTGTATGACTGTGTCAATAACACATTTACCTGATCAGATTGCAATATGTTAAGTCTGTAGCATCGCTGATCTGGAGTAATGCATAATGCTACTGTTATAGGTCATGGGTACCTCTGTAAAATTAGAAGTGGTTATTAGTTTTTGTAATGTCTGTTGAAGATTTATTATTATTTGTATTATGGTGATGCCTAGAAACAGCAATCAGTCTTCAGGTCCCAAGTACCAGTGCCACATTCTGGAGTGCAATCCAGACCTGTGAGGGGTTGTCACCCACTGCCCTGTAACCGTGAGTGCTTCACAATGCTTTGCTGCTGTAGCTCCCAACTTGGGCCTCTTACAAACAGTCTACAAGCATGCAGGTCACATCCTGAGGGTCTGTGTGCTAGACAGCCCCTGGTTCAGCAGCTCTAACCCCAGCAATCTGTCTACAGCCCCACTTTGGGTCCCGCCAGTTTTGGTTACTACTTGCAGGTTAACCCCACCATGCTCTCTGTCCCAGATTTTCCCAAAACCCTGTATTCTGCAGTGTCCAGCATTCTCCTGGACAGTTCAGAGAACTATATGGTTGGTTTGTTCCTCTAAAGACACAAAATCAAATAACTTATTAACTTCATTAGGGTAAATACAGCCTTCCCTTTAAACACAGCATAGAGATGGTTTATAATAATAATAAAACAAATTGATTAACAATGGTACATATGCTAAGTGATGCTAAGTAAAAGGAATAAAGTTAGAAATGATTAGAAACCAATAAAAGTGAAAAAAATCATCTAAAAGTCTAAAACTTAATCTAACAAAATACAGGCTTTGTTCAAGACCATTTCTCTCATCAGTTATTTTTCTTTCCCTCAGGCAGGACCTTTCACAAAAGTACAAGTTTCCTTATCTTCATAGGTGAATGATCTTTGCCTAAGAAGGTTTCTCACCTATATTCAGTTCCAGAGACTTCAGTCCCCTCTTGGTTGAAGGATCCATCTTTCTCAGCTTGCTAGAGCTCTGTTCCCTTTTGTCTGTCTAGTGATGGACGCCAAAGATGGCTTCTGTTCTTGAGAGTTCAATGACCTTGCTTCACAAGGTAGGAAGCCCTTGTACATTCAGCTTGCTATGTTCACCAAGAAGCTGACCTCATGCTGTTCTTCCCTTTCTGTTTAATCCTTCTTGGCAGCGGCCTTCCTCATGGCTGCCAGAACATTGCTGAGCTCTTCACATTTTCGCTTGGCCCGAATGTGAGTACCAACACTTTTCTTTTTGAACTTCAGAGCACGTTTGTCCTTGGAAACTTTCAGCAATTCCATAGCACGTTTCTCATAGGGGGCAAAGCCACAGACCTCTCTGATCATGTCTTGCACAAACTTTGTGTGTTTGGTCAGGCGGCCTCTGCGGCGGCACTGCCGGGGCTTCAACACGTTCTTCGTCACCTTGTGGCCCTTACTGAACCCCACGGCCATGGGGTAGCGGATTGCCCTGTCTGCCTGAAGCTGAACGGCGCCACACCGGGATTCCTATCCCCCATATGTAAATGGGGTTTCCATTGTTTTGATTCTACTATACTTAATTTACATAGGAGACAGGCAAATAGCTGCCCTGACTCTTGTCTGGGTGGGAACTGTTCCTTCCCTTGTTCGGCCACACACTTAAAACCATAATATCAATGAGCATTCATAATTCCTTTTATAATATTTGTCACGCCTGCTGGAAGTAGCTCATGACTTTGAGTGCTTACTTCAGAGCAGACTGTCAAAAACAAAGCAGATACCCCAACTGACGGTGTGTTCTATAATTAAATTTCACCAGGCCAGTAACAATTGTTAACTCTTGGATCACTGCAACAGTCTTACAATGGAGTAACAAACAGTCCCGATAGACTCTCCAGTCTATCTTGCTGCTCAGATAAACTGGACTTAGTGATAAACGGTCACTTACGCCAAAAGTCACACAGTATTCAAGTTGCTTTCAGACCCAAGAGACCAGTCACTAAACCCAGATCAATTAGCACCTTAGATCTTACACCAAAGACAATGCCAGTAGCCAATACTGTAATAAACTATCTACAGGTTTATTGACTAGAAAAAGAAACTAGAGTTATTTACAGGTTAAAGAAAGCAAAGATATACATACAAATGAGTTACCATCTAAATCCAAAGAGTAGCAGAGTTGTAGTAATCTGTCAATTCAAAGTGTCTTTCATGGTGGACCCAGGAGGCAGCCCCTGGGGATCTGTGACTTTAGTTTGGTGTCTGTAGCCCAGGCAGAGTTCAAACAGAGCAGAGATGGAAAATGTTCCTATGACTTTGTTTTCTTTCCTTCATTCAGCTTCCAAGTCCACAGGAGGAGCTTCCTTGACATAATATTTCCAAGGTGCGATAGAGCCACTAAACAATCCTTTGTATTGCGATGTTCCTTGATGGGCAGTGGGGACAATTCCTGTGCCTGGGTTCAAAAGTTCAGAGCAAACATGTTCAAAGTTATGAAGCAAAATTTAACATTTTCTTATAGCATGGAATACAGATGTTACAAGCTAAATTAATGCATGCAGCAACTTACAAGCATTTAATAGAGTCTAAACACATTCTCGTAAGACTAATACTTATTCTGAGCAAAACTAATCTGATCTCCAGCTACAAGGGTGTCAGTTCTTAGCTAATGTCTGCAGCCTGGGCAAGAGTTGGCATCAGGCTTGCCAGCATCACTATGTTAGTACATATATATTACAAGGATATTAATCACCAGTGTGTAGTCATTAGCTTTCAGAAAAGACCTCACTCTACACACTTCTATAGTACAGTAATATTGTATATACTCAGTTAATTCAGTTGCTGATCACTTGAGGCTCAGATCCCTGCATTTGTAGACCAGTAAACGGATTGTCAGGATTCTACTGAAAAGTAAAAACCCACACAAGCGTCTCTATCCTGCTGGGTGTAGATGCCATGCTGTCTTCTCCCTCACTTGTTAATCTGAGTTTTGCTTCTACCCTTGTTAGCTTCATGAGTCTGTTTACCTCAATTTATATATAAGCGGTAAACATGCATTCCTCTGTTTAGGATAGACCTGTTTAACAACTCCCCCGATATACCTGGCTTGAACACATTCTAGTTATCATTTCAGCTTATGTCCATAAATCTTAATACCCACCATGTACATACATGATACAAGATTATTAATTATCAGTGAGTTACTAGTTTTCAGATAATACCTCTTAAGGTATATTTTGTATGAAGATTATTACCATAGTGGGTAAGATGTAAATACAGTGGTGCTTGGTGTCACAACTAGGGCAGGTCTACATTTAAAACAGAGCAATGGCACTGCTTCAGTGAAAACGCTACCTACATCGATGGGAGGGCTTCTCCCATCCATGTAGGTACTCCAACTCTGCAAGAAGTGGTAGCTATGTCGATGGGAGAAGCTCTCCTGTCAACCTTGCACTGTCTATACCAGGGGTCAGGTCATTTTAACTGTATTGCTCAAGAAGGTACATTTTTCACACCCTTAAGCGATGTAGTTATACTGACCTAATTTCCTAATTTAGACCTGGCCTGAGTACTGTTCAGATGTATAACAAGGAGTCATTGCCCCAGAAAGCACACTGCATAACAGACAGGATGCAATAGAAGGACAAAACAGATAAAGATGATGGGGGAGGGTGAGTAAAAAAGATAATGAAATAAATACAGTTGAGCAGAAAAACAGAAGTCACAGTTTCAGTTGCCTAACCAGTATCTAAGGGAGTGGTTTCTAGGCAGCAGAGCAGAGGTAGGCTTAGCTATTTGACTTAGCACCCAGAGAGCAAATACATGCATCTTTCTGATGAGGTGATTGCAATTCTGCTTCTTAGTCAGGAATACTACAGTAATTTGCATTCATGTTATGTTGTGTCCGGGTCATAACTCATTTCAGGGGTTGTTAATAAATTCATGATTTGTGTTGTTTTTTTCCACCTCCCAGCAAAGACAGAACCATTGGTATTAATAACTCAGCCTTCACTGGAAGTGTCGTTAGATTCTCAGGATAATATGGTTTACATAACAGCACCGCACTCCAAAGTGTCACCAGTCCATGATGATAAACAGGAGGCAAAGACTCCATCGAAGTGCTACATCCAGGTCACTGGCATGACCTGTGCTTCCTGCGTGGCAAATATTGAGAGAAATTTGAGAAGAGAAGATGGTGAGATATACTTCAGTAAAACCTGTTAAATCTCTAGCCATGTTTTAGAGATGTCTTTACAGCTGTTGTAGTGGAATTTTAACATGGGGTTAGAGAGAGAAACAACCACCGTTGAATTTTGATTGTTTTACGGTGTACATCCTACACAATCTTGCTTTACTGGATGTAAAGTATGTGGCCCTGCACGCTAACGATATAGCTCCGTTGCCACACTTGATCAATCCTACTCTAAATTGCCTTGGCAGGAGTGGAATTATACCACTCAAAGGATTAAACACATTGTAAAATCAACTTTCAGATTTCTGGGGAGATTAAAACAAAGTTTTATAGGCTGCAGCCCCAAAGCACAAGGACGAGCATAGAGGGTAACATAAAGTTGAAGCTTCTCATTTCATCAGTACATCACTCCCCTGTGCATTGGGGCTGCAGCTTATAAAACTCTGATCTCCTACTCACTCCTAGGTACATACCCACTGTTTGCCTGTCTTACCCATAGCATGGTATTAATTAGCATTCAGCATGTGCAACACATTGACAATGTACAATACAGAGAGTCTCCTGCACTTTGAGCATAAAACAGTTAGTGATGTGGATCTTTAATCCTTAAAAACTCTGGTCAGTACAGAACGAATGGTTTCAACTTTTTAGCAGGGCAAGTAACTTCTTTTAAAATGGCACTCATTTCTCCATTATTATTTTTTTCTATTTTTGCCCTCTTAGAAGCTAGACAATTGCATTTTGTCTGTTCAGCACCCTTAAAACTCTTTCCAGATTTGCCACTCAGTGTTAGCTAACTCCCCCCATTATGTAGACAAACCCATATTGAGGCCAATTTAACCATACTTTTCCTGCTTTACTTCCTTGTTGTAACCACTTTCTCCCCTTCCCTCCTCCCCACCTTGGGTCATAAGTGGGGATGGAACCCAGGCACCTGGAACTAAAAGCAATGAGCTGTTACTGTTTGACCTAAAGGACCATATAGACTTGGTAACTTGGAGGCATTGGTAGACTCATAAAAACTATTTGTGGTCTAGCAAGTAGGGAAGGATAAAAAGGCAAGCTCTTACACTGTTACATGATCATAAATGTAATTCATAATTATAACCATAATTCTGTGCTCCCTCTGCTGACAGGATGAGGTGCTCTGCAGAAGCAAAATATTGCAGAGTCAAATAACAATGGCAAACGAAGGCTATACTTCATCAGTTTAAAATAATGTGAAAGCTGGACAAATCTTGGACTATTTGATGCTTTAATCCTTCGGTATTGTGAGAAACTAGTAGAGAAAATTCTTTCATTCTGTGTTTGACAGGACTGTTTGTTTAGTTCATTTCTCTTTCTCAGTTTATTTCTTACAGAAAAACCTTGAGAAATACAAATACTCCGGAGCCCTAAAACCCTTACTTACAAAGTGTGTTTCTTAAATTTCTTAAAAGGAGCTTTGGGGAAAAAAATTGAGGAGTTTTAGAGCCCCCTTAATGTGTCATAAACTGGAATTTTTTTTTTAAATTAACCAATTTAAATAAATAGTAAATCTGTCATTGCCCTCAATTTCACTCATCTTCCTTTACCTTTAGACTTAGATTCTTCTAGTACACATGTTCTCTCAGAGCCTGCCTTTTGTTGTTTGTTCTGAAAGTGTCCCCATGGTATGCTATGTGCAGGCTACCTGTTTCACAGTTTTAGTGAATGTGGGTAATTGATAGTCTCATGTAATATGGTGATTGAGGTACAGTATGTTTACTAAACTAACCGTATTTGCACATTGTTCTAATACAATGTTTAATTAACACTGTACTTTCTGGTTGTATATTTCTAGGAATATGTTCTGTGCTTGTTGCTCTAATGGCAGGGAAGGCAGAAGTGAGGTATGACCCTGCTATCATACAGCCATCAGTCATAGCAGGTCTAATCCGTGAATTGGGATTTGGAGCTACTGTTATGGAAAACTATGATGGAGATGGAATTCTAGAACTTGTTGTAAGCAGATCATTTTAATAAATAAAACCATATCAGTCATTTATAGCTGTTCAATGTGCATGTGTAATGTTTTTACTTCCAAGAAAGCTTTCCATACAGATAGGATTGTCTGATTTAAAGAAAAATAGATATTTCTAAGTGTCTGGCTGCATTTGGCTGTTATAATTAGATAAAATCTGTAGTTAAAAGGATATTGTAAACTTCTGTATAGACTGATTAAAAGATAAATTCAGAGTTCTGATAAAGCACCTTTAAATAGTACAGAATTTTAAAAATACTTTAAAAATTTTAAGAGTTCTTATATTCCTCTGTTGATGTTTATAGGGGATTAATGGCACCCATTATCAATATTACTTGAATGCCTCACAATTTTTAATGAATTTATTCTAACAACACTCCTGTGACATACAGAAATAAAGTTATCCCCATTTAAAAAGCTTGCCTAAGGTCACACAGGAAGCACCAGGGAACTGAACCTAGGTCTCTTTAATCCCAGGCTGGCATTTTAGTCAATGGACTATCCTTCCTCTCCAGTTGCCTTTTCCCCACCTTCCTCTCCATACATACTCCTGCTTGCTGCATGTGTCCTCTTCAGTGTCAATTCCAGCTTTGCTGTTACTGGTAAACATGCTCTTCCAGAGCTTAGGGATAGAGCATGCATCTGAGCACCCCAGAGCAAGACTTGAGAACGATGTCATCATGCTAAGTGTGAGACAGAAAATGTGACTGATTATCAGCAAAACAGCTGAAGATAACTTTTCACCCAGTGCAGTCCAATGCACAAACACCTTGGTCTACACTAGGAACTGAATAAAAAGGGAAAAAAAGCTGTTTTCCCCCTCTAATCTTTTAATCTTTGTTACAGTTATTTTAAAGATTGCTTTTACCAATAATATGTAGACCGTTTTTAGATGAAAATGTGACTTTCAAATAGAATATCTGCTTCTACAAGGTTAAATGTCAGTGGAAAGCTATGCACAGGTGGGTGAGAAACAAATGCAATAATACATGTCAAATAGCAACAAACCTCGCAAATATATGGCAAATGTACCTTTTCCCAGTGTATTCAATTCATGCCTTTTACTGAAAGTTTGGAATATTAGCAAGGACCTAAAAAACTGAAATGCTGACCTTGGTACCACCTCTTCAGTCTTTTTAAAAATTGTATATTGACTATAAATGGAAAAAGGTAGAATTCAGAATTTTTCCACCTTCTGTGAAGATGTGCAATTTATATGCCTCCACTAGAGACTTTGTTATTGCAATTGATTTGATAAGAAGTTGCTTATATACTATGGTGATGGGCAGCAGAATAAAACCTATAGATAAATATTACAAACTATATGTGGATTTGCTAACCTACAAATTATGCAAAGATCAAGCCACAGTGCCACCTGCTGGTCAGATAGCTGTATATTCCAAAAGGTTTTTTGGTTTTTTGTTATACCATCTAGGGATGCTATAACTCGGATAACAAAAGCACAGTTTATGGTTTCCTAATTTTTCTCAGATTCTCTGTAATAAATGAAAAAGTATTCACTAATATTTTTAAAACATCGGTCTTTGGATTTGATAACAGGCGAGAATTTGTATTTAACAGGTGAGAGGAATGACCTGTGCCTCATGTGTACATAAAATAGAATCCACCCTTATGAAGACTAAAGGTGTATTATACAGCTCAGTGGCTCTTGCAACCAACAAAGCACACATTAAATATGATCCTGAGATTGTTGGTCCTCGAGATATTATACAAACAGTAGAGGTAAGTGTTTAGGTATTAAACTGTTTCATTGGGCCACTAAAAATCTTATAGAATATCCAATATGCTTCCCGGAGTTCTAAACCCTGGAATACAAGAACTCTTGGTATGGAGTGATTATGGAGCAGAGGTGTATCAAGGTCAAAATCCTGTCCCCTTTCTCTTCCATCCACTCTTCTCACCATCAATGTAGAGAAGTCAACATACAGAACAGGTGTTCTGGCAGTAAGGGCAACTGCATATGCCAGCAGAACAGTACTCTGTGGTGTCTTTGTCCATGCCTTGCAAGGAGATGCTGAAAGAGCATTTTAGAACAAGTTGAAGCCTAAATCTGACAGCTAGTTCTGAGGTACCTTTTGACATAGAAAGTGAGAGAATGACCTTATAAATGTGCTAATGAAGCAAGCTGAATGCATGGCCTGCTCCCCTAGATAGCCTGCAAATATCTCTATACAGCACATGACGTCTTTAAAAAAAAAAAAAAAGGTAGAAATAAGTTTTATATTGCCCACATCTGTATGTTTCAGTTGTCTGTGACAGTGGGCAAATTCCTTTTTCTAGATGGCAGGGAATGTCTTTTGTGTTCTGTAGAGCAGTTAACATGGTATAAATTGTAGAAATGTTATATCACAGGTGATATTTACTTGCCTGGACAAAGAAGTACAGCTAAAGGTGTTTTCTGTGCATACAGTATTGATGACTTCCTGCAAATCAAGATGAAAGTGTATCTTTTGTGGTGGTAATTCTCTGTGTGGTAAAATCAAATCCTTGGTACATTTCTCATCTAGGACTTAGGTTTTGAGACTTCTTTAGTCAGGAAGGACAGATCTGCTGGCCATCTAGACCACAAACAGGAAATAAGGCAGTAAGTATTACTGAGCCTGTTTTCATTTCTATTTAAATGTTCATCTGATTCTTCTTTTAAAGTTTGAGGCTGTTTTTGAACCAGAATTGACATTTTCACAAATTACTTTGTTGGTTTCTGCTGACATTGTAGCTAAAATGTTATCTGTGTGATGATTATACCTGTTACTTGCAAAACAAGTCAGACTTTTATTATTATTTTTTTCCTTATCTAAGATGGAAAAGATCTTTTCTTGTGAGTCTCTTTTTCTGCATTCCTGTAATGGCGCTGATGATTTACATGATGGTTATGGATAGCCACCTCGCAGATGTTCACCAGCATCGCAACATGAGCAAGGAGGAAATGGAGGCCTATCACTCTTCTATGTCCTTGGAGCATCAGGTCCTGCCAGGATTGTCTGTAATGAATTTGCTGTCTTTTTTATTGTGTGTCCCTGTTCAGGTAAATAAAAACATGGTGACTTTCAGTTTGCTGTCATTAAGAAGTTTACAAATTGAAATTGTCTTTTTATAATGGAACTTTAAAAAAAATTAAGCACAAAAGATCACTTTGTGAATTTCATGAAGCATTTTGAATCAATGTAACTATTATGGGGCCTGCTTTCATTGAAATCGGTGGGTGTTTTGGCTTCAGTGGGAGCAGGATTGGATCCATCATCTTCTGTATTTTAGCAATGTAATTATTAGTCTTTTTTTTTATTTGAGCTCCCTTGATTTGCAGTAGACTAATTAAATATTTGTTCTTCATATCTATTGAAATATTAATGTTTTAACTTTTAAACCTGAACTTTAAAAAAGGACGTACAGAAAAGAACCCTGCACCTCTCACTTCCAGTAAAGTAGCTTTAGAGCAGTAATTTTTGCATTTGTATTTTTGAGTAAAGTACAATTGTGGTGGTGGTTGTTGTTGTTGTTGTTGTTACAGTTATTTGGAGGCTGGTACTTCTACATTCAAGCATACAAAGCACTGAAGCATAAAACTGCTAACATGGATGTGCTGATTGTTTTGGCAACCACCATTGCATTTGTCTACTCCTTCGTTGTTCTTCTAGTTGCAATGGTTGAAAAAGCAAAAGTGAATCCTGTGACGTTCTTTGATACACCTCCTATGCTATTTGTGTTCATTGCATTGGGCCGGTGGTTAGAGCATATGGCAAAGGTAAAGCAAAATAAAAGTACCTGCTCACATGTTTGACATGAAATAAAATACTAGAAAATGTTCCAGACAGGTTGCATTAGAAAGCATGAAAGAGTAAATTTTTAGTGAGATACAGAGGGAATACTTAGCAAGCAAAATCACAGCTTGTAAGAAAACAGAAGCAAGACTGAACTTTGTATTTTTATAAATCTTTATTTGGTGTAAAGTGTCACATTTACAAATTGCAGGAAACTACATGGGTATAGTTATAGAGTGCGCATGTTTTAAAATGAAATCACATGGGAAAGCGTGATCCTGATTACTTATCATTTGTTCATGTGGCAAAATGATTTTCAGCAATTTTGAAAACTATTTAAAATGTCAAGTTTATTTTTTCTAGTCAGTTTGCAAGACGTGTTTGTTTTAAAGGGTGAATTGTATTGCATGTAGCTGTTTTAGCCTGTGATTTCTTTTTTGTCGATAGCGTGATCAAAGGCAAATGTGTAAATTCATATTCTAGGGTAAAACATCAGAAGCCCTTTCAAGACTAATTTCACTACAAGCTACAGAAGCAACTCTCGTTAACCTAGGACCAGACAACATTCTTTTGAGGTATTTTGCTTTGTCCTTCTGTTCTTTTCTTTGTTTTTCAACTAACACTTTTAGCTTGCTGAAGATGTGCGCAAGTAACTTGTTCAATTTAAGAGAATTTGCCAGATGTAACATTAAAATGTAATAAAATTGATACTATTCTGATATGCTATAGTGGAACCTTGCTAATTCGCGCTTTGAAATTGAACAGATTTTCTGAATTGGCAAGTAAACAAAAACAAACAAATAATAAAACAAGGATAAAGCATCACAAAATGCCCTTTATCAATTAGCAATGTATGAATTGGCGAGATTCTGCTGTATATAATGCTGAAAAGTGCTTTTTGACTTGGTAACATCACTAACTATTTTTTATTAAATGTACTATATTCCCTTCTCAGTGAAGATCAGGTTGATGTTGAACTGGTTCAACGGGGTGATATTGTCAAAGTAGTTCCAGGAGGCAAATTCCCAGTTGATGGCCGTGTTATTGAAGGACAGTCCATGGTAGATGAGTCCCTCATCACAGGTAAGCTTTTAAAAAAAATTAAAATATCTCTTTGTATCAAATAATTATGAACAAGGGAGATTAAAGTTCACTAATTTGCTTGTACGTTTTCTAATGGTATGTTAGGACTAGGTAGCAGTAGGAAAAATAACACTGTCAAAATCAGAATTTTCCACCCTAATGTCTGCTGTTGGCCTTTATGTAGGTGAAGCCATGCCTGTGGCTAAAAAACCTGGCAGTACAGTTATTGCAGGTTCTATTAATCAGAATGGGTCACTGCTGATCTCTGCAACTCACGTTGGAGCTGATACAACTCTCTCTCAGATTGTCAAACTTGTGGAGGAGGCACAAACCTCAAAGGTACTTTCACTGAATAGTGGCATTGATTTAAACTATTAGTTTCTGCCTCTTCATTTAGGCCTCTATTCAGCAAATCGCATAAAGCTTAGAGTCTTTTAAACCTCAACATAAGTCTTAAAATCAAGACACCAAGCAATCTCAACATATCAGTCAGAGAAACTTTGAACTCAAAACCTTCAAAGTTCTGAGTCTCTTAATTCTCTAAAGTCATATCAAAACTATTGAGAGACTATCTAAGTTTTATTAGAAGTATTTGTTGAATATGCTGAGATACTCTGTTTATACTAGTGCTGTAAAGCATGGAAGAGAGTATCATGTGATCAGAATTGATGTTTATGTATTTTTTCCCCCGTAGGCTCCAATCCAGCAATTTGCAGACAAACTTAGTGGCTATTTTGTTCCTTTTATTGTGGCTGTCTCTGTGCTTACCCTTTTTGCTTGGATTGTAATTGGATTTGTCAATTTTGAAATTGTGGAAACATATTTTCATGTAAGTGACTCTCTTAAATCACTTTCTGAAATGTTATTAAATAATAGATATAGTAGAAGTCTATTTGACTGCAACAGTTCCATCCTAGAATATCCTCACAGTCACTTGTCTAGTATATTGTTCACATGCTGCAATGTTTTTCTGTATTTTTGCTTATGAAAGGAAAATTGCAAAGTCATAAAGCACGTGATAGTTAACTGAGTCTTTCCAAAATATTTAAAACTACTTAGAAAGCGGTTACTAGACATCCTTGCCATTGGTCATCTCCATTCAGCCATAGGGATATTGTTTGAGTATAGGCTGCTGTCTTACTTGTATTACTTAGCAATAGTTCTGTCTGATACTTTCAGTCATGATTTGTATCAACTTCAGTACTGAAAAGACTCAGAAATGGGAACTTTATTTTGAAAAAGTATTGAACTTACAGACCTGAAAGAGTTCGATTAACAAAAATACCTTGTTTTAAAAAACATTTTAATTGGTTAACTTAATTATTAAACTAATTATTAACTGTTTAAAACAAACAAAACAGTAACATGACATTACAAAAACCTTGAAACTTTCCAATTTCCTTTCCTTTGGGAAAGATGATCTCTTCAATCTAGGTCCCAATTCTGCATCAGAATCTGCTGGCACAGCCCCATGGAGAATCCAGTTCGAAGTCAATAGACTTTACACACTGGTGGATCTCATTATAGGACAGGGCTCTTATTTGCACTATCAGACAGTTACGATGGCAGTTTCTTGCTTGATTATTTTTTTCTGACAGAGGATGCAAGTGAAGATTCTAGTGGAGAGTATTTATAGGGCATTAATCACCATATGTAGTGATTAGAGTATTATTTATTATGGTCCAGTTTAAGGGAATCTCATGGCTTATATTCTTTAGTTTGAATAAATAAATAGAATGAGGCAGGGGTCTTATGAGTAAAATAGAGCATGTGATAGGTATATGCACTACAGGACAGAATAAGGTTGTGTGGGCAATCAGAATATTGGTACTTCCTAACTTTCAAGGGCTTTACTTTTCAACTTAAAAATCTCTGAAGAATGTTATTGTATGTAATTACAAATATGCCTTTGTACTAAGAAAATGTGTAGTTGAATACATGGTTTACAATGTTGCTTACTCTGTTACTAAAACGTGTATCTGTGTCCACAGGGTTACAATAAGAGCATTTCCAACACTGAAGTAGTAATCCGCTTTGCTTTCCAAGCCGCCATCACAGTTTTGTGCATTGCCTGTCCTTGTTCATTGGGATTAGCAACCCCAACAGCTGTAATGGTGGGGACTGGGGTAGGAGCTCAGAATGGCATATTGATCAAAGGTGGAGAACCGCTAGAGATGGCACATAAGGTAAAAAATGCAATTGATTTTTCCCGGGCTTTAATTTATAGTGGGACTCTACATGCCAGTATTCTGCATTTGTTTCCAAACACAGAAGTTATCACCGCATGTTGTCTATAGGTGCCTAGGTAGTAACTTTGGACAGTAACTTTGCATCTGAATGATTCTGCAGTAAGACCTTCCTGCAACAATGAGGTTTCCTGTTTTGCTGCAGGTAAAGGTGGTTGTATTTGATAAAACAGGAACCATTACCCATGGAACTCCAGTAGTGATGCAGGTGAAGATTCTAGTGGAGGATAACCAGATGCCACGTAATAAGATTTTGGCAATAGTGGGGACTGCTGAGAGTAACAGTGAACACCCTCTGGGGACAGCAATAACAAAATACTGCAAGAAGGTATGGTACTAGGATTCTTTTAAATGGGCAGAAAATGTTGCAGTGATAGAGAGCCTTTCCTGTAGAGCTTTGTCTCAATATTGTGTGTGCATCTGTGAATTACCTTGCACTGACTAGAAAGTGGTTGGCTTATTGAAGTGGCCTTTTACTTGGAGAGTTCTTAAAGTTGAAAATTATGAAGGCATGTGAGTGATTTAGTACTGTTTATACTAGAGCCTGACACTTAAACTTGTATTTGATGATTGCATTTTATCTGCTTATGTTCTAGATTTGGGTTTGGGTGTAATTTACTGTCAGCACTCTTATAAATGCAACTGATTCTGTATTTTTCAGAAAATGTTTGACCTTTTGTTTTAGGAACTTGACTCAGAAACCCTTGGAACCTGTACAGATTTTCAGGTAGTAGCAGGCTGTGGCATTAGCTGTAAAGTCACCAATATTGAAGAATTGCTGTACAGGAGGAATGAGAAAGTTGAAGAAAATAATATTAAGAATATAACATTCATAAAAGTTGATGAGAACTTTGAGGACCCAATGCAACCTGCCTTGATTATTGATGCCCAGTTGCCAAGTAAGCTGACACATGCATGTAAAATAAAATTTATGCCAAGAATGATGATCTGGTTTTGTCTGACTTTTGTTGAGGATGCTGGGGGAAGAGGCTGCCATGGGTCACTAACCTTTCCCCTCTGGAAAACTGGGTCTGAAACCTCCTGGAGGCACAAAGGAGTTGCTTTTTACTTAATTTAGTAGCTATGTATTTTATTCATCTCGGGAATGGGGTAATTGATGCTTGCATATCTCTGAGGGATGTGGACTAAAAGGAGCTCTGTTAAAATGGGACACAGAGATTTTAAAGTTCTGTGCTAAAGGTTTCAGAACTGGAAATAGAACACAGGAGTGCAGTCCCACTGCCCTTCTGTGTTCTCTTTAAAACTGTGCTTCTTCCCAGATGATCACTACCCAAAATCTTCATGTAACTTATGCTATTGACCAGTCTTTGCTCAAAAGAGGCGCAACTCATGGCTTTCATGTGTAGTAGAGCTCAGAGAGAGGCATTTTACACAGTGTTGTCCTATGTTAGAACTGCAGGTGCAAGTAAATGCTATCAGCCTCTTATTGCAGAACAGCTAATTCATTTCCTTATCAAAAAACAGGGAAAAGAAACATTTGTGGGGTGCGTAAGAAGAAAACGATTCCTAAACATTATTTAGATTTTGGATAATGATGCCACTAATCTGTTTGAGCACCCTATGAACTCTTGTCTGGATTAACTTGAATGTATCCACATAATGGTAGGATTGTATTTCCTTCCTACAGCTACCTTGAATCATCAAAAGTATTCTGTTCTCATTGGAAACCGGGAATGGATGAATAGAAATGGCCTTCTTCTTAAAAGCAATATTGATAATGCCATGATTGAACACGAACGTAGAGGTTGCACTGCAGTCCTTGTAGCTGTTGATGGTAAGATTGTTGTCCCTTTTCTGTGTTCTTGGGTTTGACTTCTGAGCATTTAAATAGAAAGCGGTGAGGGAAACAATTGACCCTGAAACTACGATCTGGATTATTATTATTAATAATAATAATAGTTAATAATACCTTGCACTTGTATAGAATCATGTGACCACAAATGAGTTTCTAGCTTTCAAGTTTTTGTAACATTTTGAAAGGTAGAACATCGTCCAGCTCTCCTCTACTGCATGGATGTTTGGGCACACTGTAAGGACTTTTAAGGGTTAGGAGACTAATGAAGAAGAAGGGGGGATCCTTTGGGTTCTGAGAGGGTCTTCTAGGACCCATTGCCTGCTGAAGGTGGGGAAAAGGACTTTAATACGAACACATTCATTTTCATGCTGTCTGTATTAGGAGTGCTGTGTGGCTTGATAGCTATTGCTGATACAGTGAAACCTGAAGCTGAATTGGCAGTCCACATTTTGAAGACTATGGGTTTAGAAGTTGTTTTAATGACAGGAGACAACAGTAAAACAGCAAGATATATTGCCTCTGAGGTAAGTTGCTGAATATCTTGTTGACTTACAATTTTCTTCATGGTATTCTCCCCATCCTCCCAATGAACTCTGTTATGCTCTACTTCAGGGGGAGGGAATATCTCCTCTCATGTTTAAGTGCCCCCCCCCCCGGCTGATACGTAGCAAAATTGGTTGAAGGTGAGAAGTGCCAACCGTGTAAAAACAATCTAAGATGTTAGTAACTAGTACAGAAACACTTACAGGTTTTTTGTAAGAGGTAATAATTCTGACTTCAGTGTATTGCACTTCTTACATCAGATTTGGACCAGGATTTTTAGGCTGATGATCTCCCTTTTAACCCTCATAGTACATAATAAAATCAGTTTATTTCTGAATGATCCTCAAGCAATTATCTGTTTAAGTATCTCTACTTAAATAGCTGGCATGAAAATACATTGATCATTGGAGAAAGATTACTCTTGAAGAGCTAAAAATCTAGATCTCTTTGGTTTCTTTGAGTTGCTATAGCAGTTAGTGTCTTCTCAGCAGTCTGTACATTCTCTGCTAAAAGGATGAATTAGGACTGTTTTTCCTGCTTTATACAGTATCTTCCTGTTTACTTTTTAAATTTCAGGGTTTTTTTAACAGAATTAGTCCCCCTTTTGCTAATCCAGTAATCACAATTACTACCTTTCTTGCTAAAATCAAATCACATCCCTAAAATAGATTAGGCTCTCCCTCATGCCAGTGACCGCATTGGGGAAATGATAAAATAACGTGGCAGTGGGAAAAAATAGTCTGCAGTGTGGTATGTTACTTAAAGTGAAATTGAATTGTAATTGGTTCAGTGTTCACTCAAATAGATACTGTCTGCTCCTCACCAGAGAGAATAGAAAGCATATACATTCAGAGACAGAATCTTGGACAGCACATGGAAAAGTTGTAATATGGTTTTTGTTCTTTTTCTTCCTTTAGGTTGGCATCACCAAAGTGTTTGCTGAGGTTCTTCCCTCACACAAAGTAGCCAAAGTGAAACAGTTACAAGAAGAGGGCAAGCGGGTAGCAATGGTGGGAGATGGTATCAATGATTCCCCCGCTCTTGCCATGGCTAATGTTGGAATTGCAATTGGTACAGGCACTGATGTAGCCATTGAGGCAGCAGATGTGGTTTTAATTAGGGTAAGTAATGGAACTAAGCTTGTTTCGTTAAAGAAAAATGGGTGAGGCATGCCAGAGACAGTGAAGTGAAAGCCGTTGTTTGGGACCTTTGTTCAGTCCCTCATTCTGACACTGGCCTGACTGGGACAACTGCAGAGATGATGTGCTCCATCCCTACAGACCAATGGAACTGGAGCAGGGAAGATACTATCTTTCTCTGACTCCTAAGGGTGTGATATTCATTGGCTCTTGAAGGAAGCTGCAGACGACTTTATTTTGCTGGATGTATTGTGGCAACAGTGCCAACTCTGAGGATGGGTAAATGAGAAGGAATGAGGGTGACCTTTGGGGAAGGAATGGAACATTGAAAATTAAACTTTATTTTGGAATGACGCTATAACACCTAGAATCTGGTGATCATGTCTTCCTGCATGCTAAGTTGAATTTTCACAGCCTGGTTATAAATGCCTAAAAAACAGAGTTTGATAGGAACCCTGACAAGTGATTGTAGCAACACTAACGTTGCTGTAAACATATTTATTTGTTTTGCATCAGTACCCAGGGACTCCAAATGCTTATTGTGCTGGGCACTGCACAAACATAAAATAGAGGAAGGACTGACAATCTAAAAACACCTACTAGAGAGACACTTGCATCTTTTAGAAATGCTCAGTGCACAGTATTTAGCTTTGATAACTGTAATGTGATAACATTTCATATGTGAAATTAGTTTTCTTTGACTTTTCCTATAAACACTTTAATTTGCAGAACGATTTGTTAGATGTGGTGGCAAGTATAGATTTATCAAGGAAAACCGTCAGAACAATCCGGTTCAACTTTGTCTTTGCTCTGATTTATAATCTCGTGGGAATTCCTGTTGCTGCTGGTACGTGAGTGTTCTGTCGTAGTACTGATGTGCTTTTTTAATAGATGATTGCAGTTGTGTGGTGGTTTTTTTTCATAAAATGATACCCATCGTTTTTGTCTGTGACTGATTATCAATACAAGCTCTTTACCTTTAGAGAGATGGTGGTGGAGCAGCAGGAAACTATCCCCTATTATAATATGGTCTGTACATCGACATGTATTTAAGAGAAACATTTTGTTGAATGAGGTGTGAAAACTTTCAGTTATATTTTAACACATGCTAGATAACCCATTTTAGCTAATACAGCTGTAAATTTTAGTAAGAAATGACAAAATTATTATTCCTACCTGTATTTCTGTTTTGTGTACACTAGAACTTACACTCATGTTTGTTAATGTGTTAAAATGCAACTAAAACTTCATGTATAGACATCCATAGGGATACTTGCTTGGTTGTATACAGTGCATTAAAGGTATTGTATAAGGAATATTCTGTTCTTATGTGGTTTATCTGGAATCAGCGCTGGTTTCTTTCCTAGGTGTCTTTCTGCCAGTTGGTATCATTTTGCAGCCGTGGATGGGCTCTGCTGCAATGGCTGCCTCTTCTGTTTCCGTTGTGTGTTCTTCTCTGTTGCTAAAGTTGTAAGTGAAAAATTCTGTATATATTTTAATTTGCAGTCACAGATCTCTTAGTTTAGAGACAGAGGGGTCTAGTGAACTGGGCACAGGACGAAGAGTTAGAGACCCCTAAACTCTAATCCTAGCTCTGGAGTTCAGGCAAGTCCATCTTTAGTAGTGGCTGTTTTCAGACCGATCACCTTCTCAACACACTTCCTCCTTGCTTTCTTTTTTGTCCATTTTCCTTCCTCGGAGTAGCCAGTTGATCCAAAATATGTCAGGCAGTTTTGTTAAACAAGTGAGTTTCAACTGCATCCCGGCCAGGTGCACATAATGGGAACTATAAAAACCAGTAGTGCACTTACTGTGTAATAACTCTTGTCACTGAAAATCTGTGGGAGGTTTTGTTGCCAGATCATGCTGGCTTTTTTACAGATTCTGTGGCTATGATACAACACAGTTGGGAACAGCACACCTACTGGCATTGAGGACTTAACAGTATGAAGTATTGCAATAAACAATGCTGTGCTAAATGCCATGGCTTGTTTTATTTCTTACTCCTCAGCCACCTTCAATGGAGAGCTGTGGTAGATATGATACCATATAGTGTGGGAACCAGTGAGTGCAGGTGTCAAAGGACCATGGGTAGAAAAGGCGATGATTTCCTAATTATAGTAGAACACTTCCATAATGCCTCTTCCATTAACAAAACCTATAGATGCATTCTACCAGGAGGTACCTGGGAATTTCAACACCAGTCAAACAGTGAAATAGAAGTGGTATGAATCTGCTTTGCTCTCCTTTCCCCTTCTGTGTACTCTTTATTTAAAATAAAGCTCTCATTTGGTATTAGAATCAACCAAAAGATGAGAAATTAGACATTTTTAACACTGCATTGTGTATTCAAATTATGAATGGCAGTGGGTATTAACTGTACTGATTTGTACATGAGCATCTGCAGTAGTTTCTTTCCACAATGAGTTGTTTCTATTCACAGTTACTGCCAACTAATTTACACTGGATTTTCTTTCCTTAGCTACAAGAAACCAAGTTATGAGAAATACGAGCTCCGTGCCTGTGGCTATATGAGACGGAAGAGCTGTTCGGAAATCTGTGTCCATGTTGGAATTGATGATACTGGGACAGCTTCTCCCAAACTTAGCCTAATGGATCAAATCATCAGTTATAGTAGAGCCTCGCTAAATTCCCTGTTCTCAGATAAACGCTCCCTCAACAGCTTAGTTCTCAGTGAACCAGATAAGCGCTCACTTCTAGTGGGAGATTTCAGAGAAGAAGAAGACACAGCATTATAAAAAGCTCTTAAAAAGATACAGTTGGCTAGAATTCTGTATGCACTGATTTGTTTTAAGGATTTTCCTCTCATCTTCTCTAGGTTTTAATTGCCTAATTTTACAGGAAAGAAAATATTTTTTCATGTTTTAAACACTGAAGCCAGTCCGTTTATTTGTGGTGACCTTCCAGGATATTTTACCAGACATGGCAAAGAAAGAAAGGGCAGTGGCAGCTGGAGCCTGCAAGTGAAGCTGGATAATGTCACTGAGAAGCTATCAATGTCACACTATTTTTCTAGAAAATGCTGAAATACAATTAAGAAAACATGCAGGGGAACCAGAAATGGAGTAGAGGGCTGACCAGCAGGCAACTGGGGACAGTTTCTTGATGTGTAGCGTGGTTAATATGTTTGCTGTTTCAAATATGTTGATGACCACAGCTGTAAACACTGAAAGTGCTCTTCATTTGCAAATCGATGTGCCTTATTGCATAACTTTTGGGATTACTCTCATTTATAACCTATTCCGTACAAGAAATTGTCCTGCAAAATCTTAGATAATTTTTGGGGTTTTTTTACCCAAATCCTTTACCATCTCTTCTCCCTTGATCTGGATCGTGATCATATGTAGAGAGAGAGATCTGAGGGAGCTTGGATTTATTTCCCCCCCATCTTCTCCCTGATTAACTTCTTTCCTTTCTCTGTACATCTGTGTCCCAATACACTCCTGCAACTGAGATTGTCTGCTAGAAAGCACATTAAATATACACACAGTGGGTTGATGTCTTGCCTCTCCTAGCCTCTGCTAGCTCAGAAAACACACCATCTGAGATTTCTCTCATGCTCATCTGAGGAAGTAATAGGGTGGTGCTACTACCTGAATTATTGTGTTTTTTAAAAAGTCTGTTAGCATTCAGTGTAGTTATTACTGGTTATCAGCACTTGCAGTTCCCTTTAAATGAACTGCAGTGATTCATACTGATGTTACAAGGTCCACCATTGTAATCTTTACAATTACGCATTCACACTTAGGTAATGTTACCACACAGCATTTGCTCTATTTACGACCTACTGAGCTAATATCAATTGCTTGTAAAGATGTTAATAGTGTACCAGAGATGACTCTGAACCAAAACCCCGGATCCCAACCACCTCAATTTGGGAATATCCAGATCCAGACTTTGTGAATTGGGTCCTCTTTCACTTGTTACAATACTGAATTCTCAAAATTAGATTTTTGATTGCTAATCATAAAAAAACTGAAATTTCTCACTGAAAAAGCAACTAGGTGTTTATCACCTATTTACCTCCCTGGAATATTGGCTACTCTGCAAATCTTATTCTTGAAATCCTTTGCTGAGAGAGCTATTTAATAGTTTACTAGGTAAATAATTATGAGGAACTATACCATGAAGTCTAATCCATGATGTGAGCATTTAATTCTCATTTGTGTTTTTCAGAGAGGTCAGCGCATCTATCAGAGAATAGACACAGAGAATAGTAAATGTTAGTGTTCTAGTTTTTAAGTTGAGAATCACAGATAATGCACACACAATGTATGTAAAATATCAAAAGCAAATGTTTGATATATTGTATAATTTTCACATCATAAGGGAAAATATCAAAATCTGAAAACAGGAAGTTTTGTGCAGCAGAATATGTTGTCCTTAAAGTGTGATCAGAGAGTATTTTACACACATCGTAATGCTGAGTGCAGTATATAACTTTTTGTTGTTTCCACCAAATTTTCATTCAGGAATTTGTTTTCATGAGATCACAAATTGATAAGATTTTAAGAAATATTTCAATCTAGATTATAGCTATATTTGTCCTTTCTAGTGTCAAGAAACTTTAATTTATGCTATAGTAAAGACATTCTATTAGCTGTGCTGCCCAAGACTGAGAACACCACCTATTTCTGATTAGTGGATGAATTGTTATGTAGAAACCAATATATTACTGCCATGCAGCATTTATTGCTTTAAGATCACATAAATTGCTTCCATGATTCCAGTTTTGTTTTTTACCTACCCTCATTTTTAGAGGCTCTTTCTGGCAAGACTCAGCAGGTCCAGTGGGGCGTATTCTGCATGATTTGTTTTCTCACCGAAGAACTTTCACATGGCAGCAGCCTGTTTCTTTATATGAGAGAACTTGGTTTTGAATTATGCTAGTAATTGGTCATCTTCTGTTTGATCCTGCAACAAATATGATTGGGCCCTGACTGACTCAAAAATGGGAATTTTGTCACTGATGTGGGAGCAGGAACAGGTTGATAATCCTATGTTTATGACATCTGTTGCATGGAAAAAACTATCAAAATTAAGACTTTTACTTCAGGAATCAAGGATGGTCACTTGGGACAAATCCTGGTTTTAAACTCTTGGTTGGTAGTTAGCAAACATATGGCAATGAGAGCAATTTATTACTCAGTTTTTAAGATGAATAGATATGGTTAAATCTGCAAGTTTTCCTTGTATGAAAGTCCCCCTTTAATGCTTTCTATATCACTAAAACCAGTATTTGATCCCTTTACTGCACATGCACTGTGGTATCCAATACTAAGAAGCCTCTTATTTTAATCAGGTGATTGGAAATTTGTTTTGCACTTGAATGCATTGACATACTCAGTTTTGTACATCTGGTCCAGAAAATCTGAGTCAGTCTTTTTGAAAACAGGTTTTTTTTCCTGGTAAACATCTGTGTGGGAACTTGCTGAAATTTTAGAATGTTTATGTTGATGCCTTGTAAATAAAATATTTCATGCTGTGCTTGAAGTTGAAAAACCAAAATGTTTTCCAGTTTGAATGTACAGTGCAGGTGAAATAGCATAAAAGGTTAAATGTTTGCTCACATGTAAATTGTGCAATTTTTTTCTGTAAATATACTTTACTCCTGTCTCCGGACATCTTGAAATCATGTGATTGTGTCATCAAAACCATTTTAAGATATTCAGTTACAAATGAAACTATGCATCGAACTAGTTTATTTATTATTATTTCCTGTATTGTCATTAGATATATGTAAGACCTCTGATTTAAAAAAAGCCAAAACAAAAACCTGAAAATAATCAGTCTGACATTTTACGCTGGATTTATCAGTAAACTTTTACAAATGATACAGGCATGCCTCTTATTGCATGTAGTCAGTTTCATACCAAAAGGAGCTGTAAGACCAACAAAGTCAGAACAGAAGCAGGGCAATGTTTAATTACATGAGCCACTAAGAATATTTTGTTTTCTGACCAAAAAACCCAGAAGTTCCAGCCAAATATCTTTAACGTTAGAGAAATCTTTTTTATTAAGTTTGGTATCGGAAAAGGAATGGTGAACAATTCTGTGAAATACTAATTTTAGTACTGTTATGCCTCTTTAAATTTACACCTATATGTATGTAATATTACATATATAATTCTGTCAAGACTGTGCCTTCAACTTTATAATTATAATGTTGTCAAAATGTAATGTTCAATGCCTGGTTTTTAAAGTACTTTCTAGAATTCCATTTCTAATACTTCTATTGTGAAGTTGGAAAAATATCATTGCCAACTGCACTTGACTGCTTGCTGATCCCTGTATTGTTGTGCTTCACTATAAAGCTTAAAACATATGGCCTTTAGAAAGGATTCTTCATTCACCTAAGTGTAGGGTTGCTTTGCAGCATATTTAGATATTCCACATGTAGTGAGTGGGCATTATGGAACCCTCTGTTTGGCACCACATGCTGTTTCAACCTTGCTCCCCTTTTCCAATTTCATAGATGACTCTCTTATTTGGGAATGAGATTTACTGTGAATTGGGATTTTTTTTTATTTTTGTCAGCTCTGCCATTGGTCTGCTACACTATATGGTCTTTGGCAAGTAATTTCAACCTTCTGCCTCGGTCCAGCTATAAAATGAGCTGGGATGCTGTGGGTATGGTCAATTAATGTAGGTTGTGCACACTTTGAGATTCTTGGGTAAAAGTTATCAGATGGTATTATTGCAGACTGGAACCTTTCATTTACGTAGTTACCCCATGTCCAAAATAAACTGCTAACTAGCATAAAGTTGTACTTGAAGCATCCTAAACAGAGAAGAAATCTAACTTGAGGGCCCCTCTGTGAGGTCATGGCACTTTGTTCTGACCAGGGTTTAAGTCTAAGTCCTAGATCTCTGCAGGTACTGTGCATGGCCAGAATGATTGTTGCAGTAATTCAGAGGGCTCAGAATGAAAGATGCAAGGACATAAAAATGACAGTCAATGTGTTGGAGGGTTTCCACTGAGTTCACTGGCTAATCTGCCTCTAACATTTTGCTAACTGGAAAATACACCTCTCCACCAGGGCTTCTTTCTGTTCCCCTTCCTGTGATTGCTTTTCCGGCATTATGCACACTTTATCCCTGCCTCTGTGAATGTACAAGTAAAGGCATTGTTGGCTATGAAATATTTCTGTCTTTTGTGAAAAAGTCACAGTTGCTTGCTAAGGCCTCTCTGTCACCCTCAGGCTCTGATCTTGCAAAGATCTACATAAGTGCTTAACTTCTGCATGGTAAGGTGTCCTATTGATTTGTTTGGGACTGCTTACAGTGTGGAAAGTTAAGCGCGTGTGCAAGGCTATGTCAACCCTGCACTTTTGTCAGTAAAACTTTTGTCAAAAAGTTTTACCCACAAAAAGTGCCCATGTGGACAGCGCTTTGTCAAGGGGAGAGCTACTGTCCCTCTCTGAAGGTGGTTTTATTTTGTCAGCAGGCAAGCTGTGTCCTGCTGACAAAGAATGACTACAAGGGCATGGCTGTTTAAGGTGTGCTGTGTAGACATAGCCTAAATCTTTGCAGGCTTGAGTCCTTAGCTTTCCTTTAAAAAAACATTTAGTATGGGAATCCTGCAAACAAGTCTGCAGGTGCAGATCCCCATGGAAATGAATGGGGTGCCACGCACTAGGTCTGTGCATTTTAGTGCAGGGATGAGACCTACATTTCTAGTCATTGGAGTGGTGAATTTAGGGGCTTGTCTACACACAATCCGAAACCAAACTAGCAACACTGGTTTTAATTCACACCTTTAGCTATTTTGGTGCAAGTCTGTGTGTGGACACACACATTTCAGATTGTCCTATTTTGTTGAGGTCTTATTTTTTTACCAATTTAAATTAACATAGAACATTCTTATTTCAAAAGAAGTGTCCACATCTATTTGCACCAAATTATCTAAAGGTGGGGACTAAAACCAATTTCTACTTCGTTTTCTGTGTGTGCACGTACAAATCCTAATCTTTCAAACATGAACTACAGAGTAACCCCTGGAGGCCTAGTGGTTTGGGAGTAACCTAGGAAGATGAATTTGGTCAAAGAGGTGTGTTCATCTCTTCATCTTCATTTGAAACACTGAAAGACAGAATAGGTAAGATTACATAGCAGTAGGATCTAAAGAGAAGAGGCCAGCCTCACTGTGACCACTGGATTGCCGTTTATAGAAGTGGGGCAAGAGAAAAAGCAAGAACGCTTTACTTTTAACAAGAATGCTGGGAGTTGCCTGAATGCCACCAGAATAGGTCTGTCTGTTTACTTTTATGGCTGTTTTGACTGAGCGTCTCCCCCTCCATAATGGATTTCATCCTCACAACTAGAGTTGGGCAAATAACTCTCTACATCTGCTTGCATTTGTGAAAAATCAGAAAATAAATCCTGTTCTTCCCGTAACAAAACCAAAAATTCTAAAAAAAATTCAAATAAAAAAGTTGTCAAATTTAATTGCAAATAAGCTATTTTGTTCAATTTGAAAAGAACTGTTTCATTTAGTTTCTTCGCACTTTTTTTTACCATAAAAGCAAAGAAATTCTAGAAATATAGGATTGGAAGGGACCTCAAGAGGTCATCTAGTCCAGCCCCCTGCACTGAGGCAGGACCAAGTAAACCTAGATCATCCCTGACAGTGTTTGTCCAACCTGTTCTTAAAAATCTCCAGTGATGGGGATTCCACAACCTTCCTTAAAGCCGTATAGTTCTTTTTTCATATGGCTTGGGTAGGTAGCAACAGCTACAAATTTATATCTAAGTTTGATAGCCAGCACATTGTTGCAGCAGTGAGCTGGTGAATGTCTTCAGGCCCCTGGCAAAAGAACGAAGGGGACATTCAGATATGATGTGCTCTATTTGTGCTTGGTGACCACAGTTGCATACAGGTGTTTGCCTCATTTTCCATTTAAAGAGGGTTTGTCCACATCTCCCATGAGATGTCTTAATGCGATTCAATCTGCATCAGTCTTTCCAGCATAAATTAAAACCTGGTGGTTCTTCAACAGGATCAATGACAATTTGTTTGTTTTGAGCGGTCAAAGTGCTCCATGTGACTCTTCAGTGAGCCTCAGCACCAAAGTTGGGTGTAAGGATCTTGATACAGTGCCATGGGTTGCAGGAGTTTAATCTCATCTTTGGCGCGTTCTGCAGGTCATGGTGCAATGAGGTCCTCATATTTGCATTGACATGAATAAGAAACTGAGATGTCTGAGAAACTCTTCTAATCTGTGGAAGCTGATGCGTGATGGGACTGGGAGCCAGTCAACTGGAGTAGATTTGAGTATCCCTGACACTGTGCGCATACCATTATTGAGTTGAGTGTCAAGGAGTTTAGTGTGACTTCTATGAAATCACACTGGTGCACAATATTCAGCTGCAGAATATACTAAGGCAATTGTTGCGGTTTGTAAGGTCCATGGACTGGAGCTCCATGATCCGGTCAATTTTCTGATAAGCGCGACACGAGATCTGACCTTATTGTGGGTGATCTCGAGGTGTTGTCGAAAGGTCAAACTCCAATATAATGCCAAGATACTTTGGATTAGCTTCTTGGCTGATGCTCTCATTGCAGAACTGCAGATCGTTTGGTATTAGCCATTTTATAGGTCAGATGGAAAGCAATTATCATAGGTTTTTTTTGTTTTGGATTAGGCCTAAGTTTCCAGCATTGGAAATAATCAGCCATAGTGCTAAGATCTCAGGGTTAGGGTGCAGCTGATGGTATGGAGGCTTGTCTGCCAAACTGCTAGGGCAATGTCATCCTCATATATGAATTTCCTTGACTTTGTCGCTGGTATATGGCACTATAGTCAGGTTAGATAATGGGAAAAATGTTCTAAATCTCCCTTGTTGCAGATTAAGCCCATTCTTGTCCTACCTTCAGTGGAGATGGAGAATAATTGATTACAGTCCTCTTTGTAACAGCCCTTAACATATTTGAAGACTGCTATCAGGTCCCGGGGGACTATCATTTTTTCTGAAGGCTAAACATGCCGAGTTTTTTTAATCTTTCCTCCTAGATCAGGTTTTCTAAACCTTTTCTCATTTTTGTTGCACTCCTCTGGATTCTGTCCAATTTGTTCACATCTTTCGTGAATTGTGGCACTCACAATTTGGACACTACGGCAGCTAGCGTGTCACCAGAGCCAAGTAAAGTGGGACAGTTATTTCCCTTGTCTTACACATAACACTCCTGTTAATACACCCCAGAATTATTTTAACCTTTTTCTGCAACTGCATTACATTGTTGACTTTTATTCAATCTGTGATCCTGTAGCGGGGCAACTACCCTGCTCCTGAGAGGAAAGGCTAGGCTGATTGGGGAAGCTGCCACAGCTGTGGCCATGCCCAATCAGGCCACAGCTGGCCCTATAAAAGGGCTGTGAGCCAGGAGCTAAGTCAGTCTGTCTCTAGCGGTGCAGAGAGGAGGACATAGCTGTCTGGGAGCAAGGTACCAGAGGTATAGAAGAGCTGGGGAGCTCCAGCCTGGCAACACCCTAGGCTGCAGGCCTAAAGAGAGGTACTGGGCTGCAGGGAAGGGCAGCAAGTCCAAACCCACCCTTGCTACTGATGTGTGGTTTACAGACTGTAGTTTGCCCCTAGATGACAACTGGCAGTAGACACTGAGGCAAGGTGGGGATAGAGGGTCGGGGTTCCCCTGGGAGGGGAGATCCAGACTCTAGGTTACTGCTGGGGGCAGAACCCAGAGGAAAAGGTGCGCCAGGGTCCGGGCGAGACACTGGATAATAGGAGGTGCTCTGTTAGCTGGAGAGCTAATTCCCAGCATAACCAGCAGGAGGTGCTGCATCGGTGAGTCTTGCTTTGCTACAGATCCGATATAAACCCCATAGATAGATATATTCCCTGGTTTTGTATTTTTTGCATTTGATTTTTTTCTTCCTTAGTACCTTGCACGTCTTTATTGAATTTCATTTTGTTGATACCAGGCCAATTCTTCAGTTTAAGGTCATTTTGAATTTTAAACCTGTCCTTTGAAAGTGCTACTATGCAGCGTGCACTCCTTCTTGACCTCCAAACAAGTATATACATTCTTGATGTATAATGCAACACCTGTTCTTCCTTTTTTTCCTTGCCTATCCTCCTTGAACAAGCTAAGCTTCTCTATACCGATATTCCAGTGGTGAGATTTATCTCATCAAATCTATGATACCAATTGTCATAATTCAGTTTATATACTAATACTACCAGCTGTTCCTGTTTATTCCCCATATTCCTTGCATTTGTGTATAGACATCTAAGATGTTGAGCAGATTTCCCCCACTGCTATCCTCCTTGTTCCTATGACCCTACTGTCATTTTTAATTTCCCTGACAACTCCCACCCCCGCACATCCATAACCCTGTGTTATGGTTACCTTTTTTTTTTTTAATACCTGTGTGTGGGCTTTTGTCATCTTCCCCCTTTGAACCTAGTTTAAAGTCGTCCTCACTCAGTTGGTGAGTAGGTGATTGAAGATGCTCATCCCTTTCTTGGTCAGGTGAACCTGTCTCTTCGCAGCAGTCAGTTTTCTTAGAACAGAATCCTACTATCAAGGAAGCCAAAGCACTCCTATCTAGACCAACGGCATGGGCCCTTATCCTCAACCGGGAGGATGGATGAGGAGAAAAAAACTGTGCGCCAACTCCTTCACTTTTGCTCCCAAAACCCTGCACTCACTGCTGATCTACTCAGTATCATATTTGGAAGTAGTATTAGTGGATGATTTGGATGTCGATGATTACCATGGAGTAGTGGTCAGAGAGATGGATGAGCCTTTGCAAGCTTTCCATAAGGCACTGATGAAACACTTATAAAATGTCTTTATCATACAGAATTGAACTCTGGCTATAAATGCATCACTAAGGAAATCTACTGTGGCTTATGATCATATTGTAAGGAGTCAGATCTCTCCTTGGGAGGATCTAGATATAGGGTGAGTGTGGTTGGAAAATGTGTGTGCACACATTTCAAATGGGTACTGATATCCATGAATGTTACTGTATATTTTTTCTTGTGATGTTCCATAGCTGGCTGGCTGTGGCTGTGTGCGTCATCAGCCCCCACGTGGTAAAAGGAGTCAGCATCCACCATCAGTGTTCTCTGCTGATTCATCTTAATTTCTACCTATCATAACCTAGTTCCAGATTTGGACCTTAGCGTCCAAAATATGGGGGTTAGCATGAAAACCTCCAAGCTTAGTTACCAGCTTGGACCTGGTAAAGCTGCCACCACCCAAAAAATTAGAGTGTTTTGGGACACTCTGGTCCCCCCAAACCTTCCCTGGGGACCACAAGACCCAAATCCCTTGAGTCTCACAACAAAGGGAAATAAACCTTTTCCCTTCCCCCCTCCAGGTGTTCCTGGAGAGATACACAGAAGCAAACTCCGTGAATCTAAACAGAGGGATTCCACCCTCCCCATTTCCAGCCTTGGAAAACAGAAGTACCGAGAGCTAATCTCCCTTCCCCCCTCACCCAGAGGGAATGCAAAGTCAGGCTAGTAAATCTAACACACACTGACTTCTTCCTCCCACCAATTCCCTGGGGAGCACAGACTCAATTCCCTGGAGTTCCCCACTAAAGAAAAACTCCAACAGGTCTTAAAAAGAAAGCTTTATGTAAAAAGAAAAATACATAAAAATGGTCTCTCTGTATTAAGGTGACAAATACAGGGTCAATTGCTTAAAAGAAATATGAATAAACAGCCTTATTAAAAAAATACAATTCAAAACACTCCAGCAACTATACCATGTAAATACAAAAGAAAAAAAACAATAACCCCTATAGTTTTTATGATCTCTGTACTCACAACTTGGAAACAGAAGATTAGAAAAGCTGGAAATAGAGAAATCCTTCCCATAGCCGAGAGGGAGATAGGCACAAGACAAAGAACTCAGACACAATCTTCCATCCACCCAGACCTGAAAAAGTCTGGTTTCCTGATTGGTCCTCTGGTCAGGTGCTTCAGGTTACTTTTTTTCAGGTGAAAGAGACATTAACCCCTAGCTATCTGTTTATGACACTACCCAAGAGTGAAAGAACATGATTTTTACAGTGCTTAGAATCCTAAAAATAAATGAACACTAGATGCTCCAGAAACTGCTGTCTAATACAGAGAACAGAGCATGTAATCAGTGGATCATTGTGTGCATATTTGGACAGGGCTTTGAACATGTATATTTAGACAATACAGTACTTAAAAATGTGACTTGAACAGAAGGCAAGTTTCTCAGAGTATATATGTTTTCAACTCTAGCTCCAGCACTGTGGACATATTAATGTGTAATACACTAGGACTTGTTCTGCACATGAACATCTCTACTAAAGACCTGCAGAAGAGCTCCCTGAAGCTTGAAATCTTGCCTCTTTCACTAACAGAATTTAGTCTAGTAAAAGATAGACCACCTTCTCTCACCCTATCTAAATGCATTTGTTATGTATTAATACTTTTTACACAGGCTGTGACAGTGTTAAAAAGAAGTGGCAGAATTAGTTCTATTGAGTTCTCTTACACACACACACCATGGAACATCAAACGAGCTAGAATTAAATATTTCAGAGAGGGGTCTGTGTGCCTGTGGTCTCTCTGGTGAAAGAAGAGAGTCTTTACAAACTCATTATCCTGAGCAGAACACCCCTACCTCCACCTGTCACTGGTGTTTAGTGCACTATTTTTATTTAGCATGTGCATAGGCATCCAGCCAAGCAATGGAATCTTCAGTGGCGTGCTGCAGTTCTTTTAGGACACTGCAGAACCTAGGCGGCAGGCACTTATCGACAATGTATGTCATTGGCTATATAGCGCCGTAGCTATACAAAGGGCTGTAATGAAAGCCCCAGTGATACTGGTTGGCTGCACAGAGATCTTGTTTAGTTCAGAACAGGGACCACTGGTGATGGGGCAGGTCAAAACCAGGCAGACAATTGTGGGATTGGTGCTAAAGGACTCGTTGGGGATTATAAAACCTCCATTCTTCTCGCCCAAGCATTTCCGCCCTAACATCCTGGTGACGGATGAGACCATAATGGGCAATGTGATGGCAAATACGTAGCTGGTGGTTTAAAAAGGTCATTGTGCAGAAGCAGGCTTGAGTTGGCACATACTTTCTCTAGTAACCTGCTACTGGCAACCTCTCATCTGATAGGAGGAGGATCAATATTGCTCAGAACTGGAAGCCATGGGAGTGGAGTCAGACACAGGGTGGCAGAGAAGAAACACATGGCGGCATGTAACTGTGTATCCACCAGTATGTGTGTGGGGATCTCACAAGGGGTCCAGGCCTACCAGTACATAGACTAGGCCGCCACGGGGTGCACTTCAAGCCCTGTTTTCCCAAAGCTCCTGCTTCCAGCTTCCCACAAAGTGGGCAGTTAATGTCTCTGACAGGACCAACAGGGGGAAGGATAGCTCAGTGGTTTGAGCATTGGCCTGCTAAACTTAGGGTTGTGAGTTCAAACCTTGAGGGGGCTACTTAAGGATCTGGAGCAAAAATCAGTACTTGGTCCTGCTAGTGAAGGCAGGGGGCAGGACTTGATGACCTTTTGAGGTCCCTTCCAGGTCTAAGAGATTGGTATATTGCCAATTATTACTCTGGTGATAGCCACAAGCTGCCCACTCCACTTTCTCAGAGCTGGACAAGTGTTCTGTGATGCTGGTCCAATGTAGGATATTATCTCACTCACGTTGTCTCTTCCCCAGTCTGGGCCCAACAGGCTGTAACAGCCAGTGCCAGGTTTACAGTCCATGGAGCTGGGCCCATGCTCAGAAGAGTCCCCAGCCTGCTCTGCTTGCACTGTGTCTTGAGACTGCGCTGGCTCCCCTCACCCACCACTTGCTCCTTTCAGCCTGCCTGCCAGTTGGCTGAGGGCTCTTCTCAGCCCCCTGGCCGGACCCCAGTGCACCTCTGGCTCAGGGCAATCTCTGCTTCCCACCACCTGTGGGGCCCCACCTGTCTCCCTTGGGCTGAGCTGTCTAGGACTGGTGCAGAAGCCTGACCAGTTTCAGCCTGGTGTGTGTGTGTGTGTGTGTGGGGAGAAACATTGTGGAGGGCTTGGCTGGGTCCCTCCAGGCAAGTGTGCCTTAAGGGACCGTGGCCAGGGAATCACTTGAGCGGCCAGAGCGATTTCCAGCTCTGGTTGTGCTGCTGGCTCAGCCTAGCAGATGCAGTCATCTGCTGGCAGGGCCAGTGAGTGCAGCAGGGAGCTAGGGCTGGGGGTATGGTGACCAGATGTCCTGAATTTATAGGGACAGTCTTGATATGTGGGGCTTTTTCTTACATGGGTGCCTACTTCCACCCTGTCCCAATTTTTCATGCTTGCTGTCTGGTCACTCTACTGGGGGAGGGTGCTGGGCAGTGAAAGGCAGGGAGGGTCTGTGTCAGGGCACTAGAAAGTGGGGGTTCTGTGGGGGGTGCTTGGAAGTTGGGTGGGGTTTTGGGAAGGGGTGGTGGTGTGCAGGGTAATGTGCATTTGTGGGTGGGTTGGGGGAATGGGCATGGGGGTGCGGGGGGCCTCTGGCCATAGGGAGTTGGGGAGTGTTGGGCACGGAGGGGCTGTGTGGTGTGGCACAGGCTTGCCCCCAAGGGGATGGGGCATGCTGGCAGCACAGGCCTGGGTGGGCACTGTGTGTCTGACAACTGCCAGTCTGTAAATGCGCTGGGTGGAGCCGGGCTGCTCCTGCCATGCAATGCTCCACGGCCTCTGGCTGGCCCCTTGCTCCGGGGACTGACCTCCCCGCGCCAAGCTCCATTGCCTCCAGGGGGGCCCACCACCATGCTTGGGGCCGGGCCCACAAGAGGTGAATCCGACCCTGGTAAGAGCCCTGCCTGCTCCTGGCCTAGGCCAGACCTGCCGCTCTCCCACTCCCTTCCCGCAGCCCTTAAACACAGGTCCCTGCGAGCCCAGCGGGCACGCGCACCGGGGGGAGGGGCGACAGCCGACGTCACAGATAGCCGCGCCCCGCCCCTCAGGCAGCCCTGTCCCCGCCCTCCGTGAGGCAGCGCGCCGTGCGGGACGTGACCGCCCAGCCCAGGCAGGGGCAGCCTCCCGGGGAGGCGGGCGCTTCTCCGCGATTGACGGGCGGCTCGGCCATTGGCCTGACTCTGCGCGGCCTGGTGCCCAATGGGCTGCGGGCAGGGGCCGGGCCGGTTCTGCCGCCGCGCCGGGGTGACCTAGGCGCCGAGCAGAGCGGGGCCAGCGGCGGATCTCGGGCGCGTTGGGCAGGACGGAGCCGGCTGCGGGCACAATGTCTCTCTCCACCAAGCTCACCTTGGACAGGCTGGACGTGAAGGGCAAGCGGGTGATCATGAGGTGAGGGGCCGGGCGCTGGGCCTGGCCTCGGAGCCGGCTACCTCCAGCCCAGGGCCCTGCCCGGGCTGCAGCCGGCTCCGGGGGCAGGAAGTGAGTGGGGCCCGCGTGGGTGAGAGAGAAGCGCCGTACGCGCCGCCTGCCAGCCCGGGTGTGAGGCAGGGGGACCGCGGGCGGCCTTCGGGCGGGAGCAGCCCTGGTAATGTCACTCACCAGGCCCAGCCAGGCGTTCAAAAACCGGGAGTCAGCCGCCCCCTCCCGCCGTGAGATTGGATAATCAGCTTCTGAAATACGGAGTCCAGATTCTTTTCCCGTCTGGGCTCCGGTGTCTCAGCGTTTCACATGGGCTCGGGGCACGTTTTCCAGGTTTTCTCCACAGCCACGAGGGCCAGAAATTCTCTCTCTCTTTTTTTTTAATTAAAGTGAGAATCTTAGGACTCCGGCAGCTGGAGCTTTGCGTAAGGCATCAATTAGCACAAGAGTTGGCAACAGCCAGTCGTTCTTGATGCTCCTTTTTTTATGTTATCCTCATGAGTGTGCCAAAAAATCTAAAAGCTCTGTGTGTGATGGAGAATGAGGTTATGCCTCCAATTAGCGACCCAGTAAATTTCAGGGATTTATTCTAATGATCTCAGTACGTGTTCCTAAAAAGGCAGGACATTTAAAAAAAAAAATCCCAGCCTCTCCCTCCCCCCCCCCCCCAAAAATCTGGCAACCACGTGTTGCTTCAAATTTTCCTTGCCCCCAGTTTCATGAAACTGCTGCAGCTTGTGTGAGTGATTCATCAGTGAGCAGGTTTCTCTCCAGGGCATGCGGTGTGGTGTGTATCTGTGATTGAGAGACACACCCAACGGGATCGGCTTTAGAAAAGGCGGATAGGTTTTTTTTCTCTCCCCTGTTTGAAATGCCTTCTGGATACAATTCTAATCGCATGAGGGCATTTTTGAAAAATAAAATTAGGTCTAATTTTCACTCAGACTGTTCCTGGGAGTTGGACATACATTGCACTGATTTGTCTTAAAAATGTATCCCATGTAACCAGCAGGCAATCATCTGCACACTTTTTTTTTTTATTAGTCCAACAAATTCTTTTCTGTGGCTTTTCTTTAAATTCACTGTATCAGCCTGGCAATGGAATACTGTGAATTCTTATCTGAATAAGATGGAATGAAATAGATGTTTTCTTTTAGGAAAGTTTATGATTGACAGGCAAGGATGTGAGTTTGCCTGGCAAAAGTTTATGGGGATAGTCCTCTGATGGCTCTGAATATCCATTCTGACATAGGAACATGTATAGATCTTGCACTACTTACCCAGGGGACTGAAATTTCAGGCTATAAAGGTACTGCTATTTACTTATTCCCCCACCTCCCCCCCTTAAACTAGACCAATTGTTCCAATAAACAACTGAAAATAAATTAATTGCTATTAACTGAATAAGGGTGATTCCTGTTAGCACAACTAGTGTCTCATTGAGTTGTTGGTGCATTGCACCTCCCTATATCAGACTCTTAAATGGGAAATTTAGTTGGCCTTTATAGAATTCAATTTTAAGTCACAGTGCCTCGTGAACCAATTCCCAAGTGAGAACTCTTTTGGTGCACTAGTGCTTTTAGGCACATCTGCATGCTTGTAAGCTTTAGATTTTGTTCTTTCTAGGGCAAGGGCTTTTCCCAAGGTCATCTCAACATAACAAGTGCATACCATTTAATTTGATGCATGAGTGGCAGGTGTAATATAGTGGCCATACTACTAACTTTCTTTGTGCCTGCTCCTAATCTGTAAAAATGATATATATTTTTTTCCTTCTGAAGTAATTCAGCAAGGTTTTGGTTATCTGGAGTCAGATATTGCCAGGTGGACAGAAGAAACTCAACCAGAGAAAATCCTTAAATGACCCAAAATGCATCCTGGTTCATTTCCCAAATACAGAAGAAAAAGAATTTCACTTTCATCTCTTTAACTACTTGCTATTTGACCAGTTTTTCCTGTGACATGTTTTAGGGAACAACCCTGCATTGGCAAAAGATGGACTGGGTGATAGAATCTAGTAAAATCAGAGGGTCTCCGTTATTAACTGCTGTGATTTAAGATATAATGTTGTTTTAAAAGTGGTTCAATTGGTATCTTATGAAGAAAATTGACTCATTTGATGAAAGGCTTGCATGTTTACCCATTTATCTTGGTACTTAGTCTCTCCTATCTATGTCTGCTGTACCAAAGGCTTTAAATGTCTTTCCTACTTCTCTCCTCTCTGAATGTTGGGGTCAATACAATTGATCTACCGTCCAAAGTCTGCTGAATGATATGCATTCATCATCTGAGGTGAAATATTTAAAGTCACCCAAATAGCTCCTAAACTTGCTTTAGTTTTTGCTTGATTACCATCCTTCTAACACAGTATTGCTGCTAATTTTTTAAAAGTATCTATACCATAACGCAGGCTGCTAAACAGAAATACAAAATTGCAGCCAAGAGGTCAGGGTTCATCTGTGTTTTTTGTCTGAAGCCCATTTCCCTGAAAAGTATTACTCCTGTTCACTCAGATAATTTTTCGTGTGTGTGTGTATACATATATATAGCCCACCTGTCTGTCAGTGCTAATGCCAAAGAGCAGGGGGCCTAAGCAAAACTGGTGGTTTAGTGACTTCCATTAGTCTTACATTTATTCCATTTAAAGAGCAATCGAGTTTCATTGTCTATTAGCTGTAAGGCTGCAGAGGGAGGCAAGGGTGGACTGGATGCTTTGCGAAGCAAATTGTTCATTTGCCTCATGATTGTAAAACAATGACAATGTTATGGTGCATTTTCTTTTGTTTTGTTTTTTTAATTAGTCTGTTGTACCATGGGCTGCCAGTTCAATTTTTTCTGCTCAGCTACTCCTATTTTGCTGGCAGCTTTTAAAGCTGTGGCCTCATGCATTTTTTACTAAGCATACTGCAGAGAAAAATGCATGCAGCCTGTTGGATTTTGGGACCTTTTCATATTCTTATGACACACAAACTCCAGGGTAATATCTCATTTACTCATCCAGATGCTAGGATACAGTCAGAGTAAAAGTTACTGTTTCCCCAAATTAAAAGGTTTTGCTCATTAGTTGTCATGCTTCAGCAACATTTTCCTACCAGAATTGGTCAAAGTAAAAGCAAAGAGAGGGTTGGTCTCATTGAGTTCTAAGGATCTCTGTCATTCTGGCATCCTGTGAGTAAGTTCTGCCTTCAGTTATTATGCAACACAACTTCCTGTCATGCCTTAGCTTATGGGTACTAGTATGCTTGGCAGAAACTCCTCCCTTTCCTCACACCACCTGGCTAATGTGCTGCTGGGAAATTACCCTCCAAATCCACAGAAAGACTAGGGATAATTAAGGAGCTTATAAATAATACATTAAGTGCACAGTATAGTTCAGCAAGAGGACCAGCAAAAATCACAAGTTTCTGCTTTGAAAATCCTGTGATTGAAAAACAAGAGTGCATACAGAATAAATGGAAGAGATCAGAGTTACTGGCAATATCTGGAATACCTGATGGAATCCTTCTGCTTTCCACCACTCACCCTGATGGAGTAACCAGGATTGTTTATTTTTTCTTCTCTTTACCCTGCAGTATTAGGGCCTCTGGTCATAACTGTTCTGGGGATATGGTTTCTTAAGGATGTTTTATCTTTGCTGCTGACTTAGCTGGAGAACTGTAGTCTGCAGATCCAGTTCAATTTTCACAGCAGCTCACTAGCTGAGCATGAACTTACCTGTTCAGCAGATGCTAGAGCAAGAATCTAAATTGGGCAGGGAGGGGAAAGTAATGAGTATTCTTTCAAGCCCTGCCCAGTTGTGTTACCAAAACGCAATGCTACTCGCAAAATGCGGGTCCTAGTAAGAAGGAGGGATGACAGTTGTGTGATTTGAGCAGTAATAAAATTGTAAGCAGTGTTTACCACATAAATGTAAACAATAGGCCTTAAAGTTAACACACTGAAATGAATGGGGAAGGACACATCATTCAAAGCTATTTCAAGATGACTGCAGACACAGGCAGAGATAATAAATAAGTGTTTTAAATTTAAAAGAAGATGCTTTATGACGCACTGGTGGGTTTGGAACAGGAGTAGGCAACCTATGGCACGAGTGCCGAAGGCGGCACATTAGCTGGTTTTCAGTGGCACTCGCACTGCCTGGGTCCTGGCTACCAGTCCGGGGGGGCCTCTGCATTTTAATTTAATTTTAAATGAAGCTTGTTAAACATTTAAAAAATCTTATTTACTTTACATACAACAATAGTTTAGTTATAGATTATAGACTTATAGAAAAAGACCTTCTAAAAACGTTAAAGACTCAGCACACCACTTCTGAAAGATTGCTGACCCCATGTCTGGAAGATTGAGAGAAGTGGAAAGTAAATCTTGGCATCCTGCTGGAGAAGTGGAGTTCTTAGGGCAATTTTCAAAGGCTCCTAACTTCCACTGAAAGTCATTGGAAGCTAGGCACCTGACTTGCCATTTGCCTTTGAACATCTTCTTTATTTGTGCCTTCCTCCACTGAAGTGGAGGAGTCTGCATAGTGACCTTCAAAGAGCAAGAAACTAGCTGATATTTCATAAAGCTTTTTCCTACCCATTGAGAATAAACTGTGTCATTGGGGTTTCATATCATGGGGCCTGATTGCATATAGTACTCTTGTTGATATCAAACCTATGGGAGTTAGCTTTATGGAAGGCTTGCTGTTTGGCTCTAATGCTGCAAGACAGTCAATGCAAAGTTCAATATTGCATCATTTTGCTGTACTTTTTTTCCTGGCTCAGATGTGGTCATGCCTTTAACTGTAGTCACATTGCATGGTTCTTTTAACAATGTTCATGATTTTTTATAACTAAACACAGTGCTTCTCTTCCCTCCCTTTGTAAATCACATGCTTTAATTTACCTTAAGCTTCCATGCTCTTTTTCTTTCTCTTATAACAATGTAATTTTCATGGATACTAACGTTTATTCACATGTGGCGGCATCCATCGAATCCATAAGAAGAGATTTAATGTAGTTTTTTTTTTTTTTTTGTTCTCTTTCTGCCTTCTACATCCTGGCTACTGTGACCTCACTGTTCCATATTTTCAATCACATACCAGTTTCACGTTGGACTTTGTGTATATTGGAGTAGAAATGAAAACCTTGCACTAACTTCAGTGAGCTCCAGAATTGCTTTCCTAGTCAGCCCCTTGATCAGCAAGTTCCCAACCTCTTTTTAAAGGAAATCAGTTTTTGCAAGTGAGCTTAAAACTTTTTTTTCCCCTTTGTTTAGGGTTGATTTCAATGTTCCAATGAAGAACAACAAAATAACAAACAACCAAAGGTAAGACTCCTCTTAAAATACAAGTAGAAGCCCTAATGGCCCTGTCTATACTAAGGACATATTCTATACAGTTCAGCTCCAGTGGTGTCCATCATTGTTAATGTGTTAGTGTGCTTAGGCCACCAGCTCCTACCACCACGTCATCTAAATTGTCCTGGAGAAAGCCTAACTCCAAAACATTATTAAAAATGCCTGTGGCTGTCAGCAAACCATCTGTACTAGAGATCAGATTAGCTGCTGTTGGTGTTAGCAGTGGTGGGACATTCATAAAAAAATTTCTCTTGCAGAGGCCAAAGCCTTTGCTTCCATGCCAAGCATGGTTGTAATGTTATGACTGTCAAGAAATTGTGTTTTCCCTGGCTGTATCCTCATGTGAGAATCTGCTCGAGTTGACATGGGGTGCCAAACGCACCTCTCCTCTCACACAACCCCATCAGGGTTTTGAAAACGATTATTTTGTGGATATAGAAGGGGACAACCTATGTGCAAAACGTGCCATATGTCATTTTGGTCCACCTCAATTGATGCAGATGGGATCTTAGTTCTAATCAGAGAAACAGTTGTTAGGGACATTAAGATCAAATGGCTAGTTTTCACTTGTCCTTGTAACTGTTCCAGCACCTATAGACTGATAGTAGCATTGTTTACACAAGTATATTTCTGCTAAAATTTCCCACCATTACTACTAGCCACCTGCAGGGATTAGGAAGGGGCCACCTCCCAATGTATTTGTGGGGGAAGGGAGAAACCCTTCCTCTGAAGCATCAGGATAGCTATGGCTGGAGATGGGCCTAAGTAACCTATTTTTCATGTGCTTGACCATTGGCTCTTGCTCACATTGCTCAGGGCCTAACTGATCAGTATGTGTGGGGTCAGAAGGAATTTTCCCCAGGTCAGATTGACAGGGACCTTGAGGAAGGCAAAACCCCCCAATAGTGTGTGGGTTCAGGTCACTTGCCAGGATTATCTGGACATAACTTGCCTATTCATTTCTCTGCCACTGTGGTGGCCTTGGGCTCTGCTGTACCTCAGCCCTTCCTGTTTTCTGTTGGGAGCACATCATAGTTTCCTATGGGCTGTAATACTTTGGTTGTTGGAGTTAGTGTGATGTTGGTGGCCAGTAACATACCAGAGGTCAGGCTGAACTAAATGATTTGTTGGTCCCTTTTGGCGTTAAACTCTGTGACTCTCTTGGTTCAGCTTCTAGGGCAACAGTCTGGTGGGTGCTAGTTTCTGTAAGGTGCAGTGTCTGCTGGTGTTCTATCCGTGAACTACTATCAGGGTTAGATGATATGTATATAAAACTCTTGTGCCCTGTCTACAGTAGAAGATAGCAGCAGTCCAGCTATTGAAAAATGGGTAGGAAATCTAGTAGTGCAGATGTACTTACTGTTTTTGAAGCTGTTTGGTTGCAAGATGAATTGAGTATGAACATGGCAGAGTTCTACCAGTGCACTCTGGGACTCCTGAAGCTCCCCACGATGCCATTGCTGCTGCTGAGTGCATGCTACTGGATAGTCTCCACGTGCAAAGCTCTGTCTTATGGGCTCCTGGATGTTAACATCCACCATACCAATCATTATAACCAATGCCTGTTGCAGACCTATGGAGGGGCTTAATATCCCATGTGGCATAGGATTGCTGGTAATGCTGTGCTGTGTTTTGAGAATAAGGGTGGATTTTACAAATATCTGAGGGAAAACTGTGGTGGACTTCCCCCTCATTAATAATGTCTTGCAGGTGGTTCAGATGAGAACCTATTTCTGCTGTTTCTCTCTTCGGCTTGCCCTTATTTCTGTTAGAGATGATTCGTAGCAGATATGCCTCAAAGAGTCTGCTTCCCGTGCTTAATGGCCAACAAGCCTAGTTCTCTGGGAGCTCAAATTGAACCCCTTACCAACTTCTTCTCTTGTCATTTTCTTTGTGGTTACAGAATCAAGGCAGCTATCCCTAGCATCAAGCACTGCTTGGATCATGATGCCAAATCTGTGGTTCTGATGAGTCATCTGGGTCGACCTGATGGAGTCCCTATGCCTGACAAATTCTCCTTGGCACCAGTGGTTGGAGAACTTGAAGCATTGATTGGCAGGTAAAGTATAATAGCTTTCAGTTTAAGCAGACTCTCACTATAAATAGATCTTATAAGAAAAGATGATGTTGATGTTAGATGCATCTGTGTGTCTTGACTCATGCTTCTAGGAAGGTCTTGTTTCTGAATGACTGTGTGGGTCCAGAGGTGGAGAAGGCCTGTGCTGATCCCCCAACTGGCTCCATCATCCTCTTGGAAAACCTCCGATTCCATGTAGAAGAAGAAGGGAAAGGGAAAGATGCTTCAGGGAACAAGGTGAGCCATCTCATTTTTAACTCAGTTGTGTCTCTCCCTTATTCGGTATTGTATGGCAAGCACATGTGACATGGGGCTGTGTGGGATATTTTATAGAATGTGTTTAGAAAGACTCTGATATAGCTGGCAGCATTTACTCTCCAAATGTCTGTGTGAAAGGCACTGATATGATGCCACATAAAACACTATGTGGCTTTGATTGCTGTTGAGGCCACTGTGGAAATGCAGAAGAATTTAGTAGGGGAATGACTAGATGCTTGGTTAGTAGCTGTGTTCTGGATTTGCCACTGCATGTTGTGGTGATGGGTGTGGCGTAAAAACTGGCCTTCTGGTCCTGAAGCTTGCTTGATGAACAGAAGGTTTTTTTGTGTTTTTACAGTTAGGAATAAAATAATCCACTCATCTGAAATGATTGGACATGTTAGTGTATTGCTTTAATATTACTAGCTAATCTGACAACTTCCTGGCAGGTTAAAAGCATCTGATGACTAGGGCAAAAAATGACACAACTTCCTTCGAACGAACACACACACACACACACTCTGCTTATATGTAAACATTTTGATATTGAGTGACCATATTAACAAGTAAAAAGTTGAAAGATGATGCTGTTGATGTCAGGAGCTCGGGATGAAGGTGCAGTAGCTGGCACTGTTATAAAGGGAGAGGTGGAGCAAAGGATTGTGGGGAGGCTACTGGCTGCAGATGAAGGGTTTTTATTTTGGAATGTGAACGGGAGAAAATATAGTATTGAAGGAGATAATTTATTGCCTCTTTGCAACCTTGAGAATCATGTGTCCATCTCAGTCTTATTTCTAGGGTGTACTAATGGGATGTTTAGCCACTGTATTGTACCAGCACTCTGAAATACCTTGAATAAGGCTGCTTTTCCATCAGCAGCCATACAGAGGCTGTGCTGCCTTTTACCTCTGACATTTCTTGAATGTCAGGAAGAACACTTGCTCTCAGATGGTTTCTTTTCTTAGCATTGGTGACCCCGTTAGCCTGGCAGTCTTTGGCTCCCTTCAGATACAGTGCATGGAGTGGAATGCTGATGTACAGTACAGCGCCCTTTATAGCCTGACACACAAGACTCTGTAGCTTAGAAGAAATAGCCTGGAGGGCAAGCGAGTCTCTGAAGAGAGGGTGTTCCTGTTATGGATACTAAGAAACCATGAACGGCTGGTATTTTTTGCCACAACTTAACTGTTGGAAGATGACTATATGCCTTATACTGAGAGGACAGACTCATTTCCTTCCTAAAGAAATAATTGTCTGTACTTGTTCCGACTTAGGGCTGGTCCACACTACAGGGGGGAAATCGATCTTAGATACGCAACTTCAGCTACATGAATAACGTATCTGAAGTCAAATATCTAAGATCGGATTACTCACCCGTCCGCACCGCGCGGGATCGATATTCGTGGCTCTCCCTGTCGATTCCGGAACTCCGTTGGGGTTGATGGAGTTCCGGAATCGATATAAGCGCGCTCGGGGATCGATATATCGCGTCTAGATTAGACGCCATATATCGATCCCCGAGCAATCGATTTTAACCCGCCAATACGGCGGGTAGTCTGGACGTAGCCCCTCTCTCAGGTCTCTGACTGACTGACTGCATGCTGTAGCATATCAACAGGGGCACAGACATTGGAGTGTGACAGTAAAGGAGGATGTGGCAGGCTTGGTTTTTGTCCCAACTGAATGAAAATAGATGCTGCAGTAACAGTGATATTACTAATCTGTGGCCCTGTGGAGCTAATGATAATTTCTGGTGCACTCTGAACGTGATGAGAAATCTCTGAAGTTTATTAAGCCCATCACTCCGCAGTGATACCTACCTCTGGATCCATCTCCTGTTCTGCTTCTTGCTATTATTGGCTCTGAGAGAAGCACTTAAATTGCTTGACTAAGGGGCTACTGATAGCAATCATCTAAATTCTGAAGTTATTTTTTGGCTTCCCTTCTTCTCAGCCCACAAGAGCAAAATGGTGTGTCTGTCATGAATACTAAATTTCAGTTGAAATCTCTTGTTGCCAGTGGTTGAGCTGGAAAAGAGGCTGAGATAAGTCCTGACCAGTGTCAAAAAGCTGTCTTTCTAGGTCATGGCTACTAACAAGCTTCTCAGATGATCCTTACTCTCAGTAGTTGGATTTGTAGACCCAAAATGAACAATTGAGTCTGCTTTGCAATTTTTTGTTGCAGAACTGCTGGTTCATATTGTAACTAAGTAATACAAACTTGTGTCTCTATCCCCTCAGATCAAGGCTGAGCCTGCAAAGGTGGACGCTTTCAGAGCATCTCTTTCTAAACTTGGAGATGTTTATGTCAATGATGCTTTTGGAACTGCCCACCGAGCTCACAGGTATGTTAACCACCTTCTACAGGCAGTGTTACAAAATGATGTCTGTCCTTTGGATTTCACTCTGCATGTGCAAGTTAGCCTAGTCCTGGTCTTCTGTTCTAGCAAGGTATCTTGAATAGCACTGCAAAGGATTTTCAGATTAGCAACTGCAACTCAACTCTGATACAGTTCTTGCTGAAATCAACCACTTTGACATTTGCATGTTGAGTACCCCCGGTTGTTCAAAAATGGATATAAATCTTCAGGGAAATGAAGCCTGCTGGGGATGTGATTAGGGGGGATCCAAATATAGAATCATAGAAATGTAAGGCTGAAAAGGATCTTGAGAAGTCAAGTCCAGCCTCCTGTGCTGAGGCAGGACCCAGTAAATCTAGCCCTTCATTGACAAACGTTTGTCTAACCTGTTGTTTAAAACCTCCAAAGATGGGGATTCCACAACCTCCTTTGGAAGCTTATTCCAGTTCTTAACTGCCCTAATAGCTAGAAAGTTTTTCCTAATATCTAACCTGAATCTCCCTTATTGCAGATTCAGCCCAGTATTACTTGCCCTATTTTCAGTGGACATGGAGAGCAGTTCTCTTTATAACAGCCCTTAACATACCTGAAGACTGTTATCAGGTTGCCCCTCAGTCTTCTGTTCTCAGGACTAAACATGGCCAGTTTTTTAACCTTTTCCCCATAGGTCAGATTTTCTAAAGCTTTTCTCATTTTTGTTGCACTCCTGTGGACTCTGCCCAATTTGACATCTTAAAGTGAGGCACCCAGAATTGGACACAGTATTCCAGCTGAGGCCTTACCACTACCGAGTAGAGCAGAACAATTAGCTCCTGTGTCTTACACACAACACTTCTGTTAGTGCACTCCAGAGTATTAGCTATTTTTGTATCTGCATCACACTGATACATATTCAATTTGTGATCCAGTATAACCCCCATATCTTCAGTAATATTACTGCATAACCAGGTATTCCCCATTTTTGTGTTTGTGTACTGATTTTTTTTTTTCCCCTTCCAAAGTGAAGTACTTCGTGCTTGTCTTCATTGAATTTTGTCTTGTTGATTTCAGTTCTCCAGTTTGTCAAGTTTATTTTGAATTTTAGCCCTATCCTCCAGAGTGCTTGCAATCTCTCCCAGCTCGGTGTCATCCACATATCTTATAAGCATACTCTCCTCTCCATTATCTAAGTTTAAATATTGACTGTTCTTGACCCGGGACTGACCCCTGTAGAACCCCACTTGATATGTTCTCCCCATTTGACAGTGAACCATTGAGCATGCTCTTTCACCCAGTTGCGCACCCACCTTATAGTAATTTCATCTGGACTGCATTTTTTTCTTTTGCTTGTGAGAATGTCATATGGGACGCGTCAAAAGCCTTATTAAAATCAAGATAGATCTATTCCTTCTTCCTTATCCACTAGGCCAGTAATCCTCTCAAAGAAGGAAATTAGGTTTGCATGTTTTGTTCTTGACAAATCCATGCTGGCTATTCCTTGTAACCCTATTATCCTCTAGGTGCTTACAAATCCATTGTTTAATAATTTGCTCCCATATCTTTCCAGGTACCAAAGACCTGCTAACTTGAGCTTCCCACCCCGTGGGAAATATACATACAGTTTTACCTTCAATAGCCTTGTGACATTATTTTTGGATGTGTGCTGAGAAATCCCCAGTTTAATTGTCGGCTGACTAAGTTAAGTCTTGAATGACATAGACCATGAAGCTTTTACCCATAACCATGCACCCTTCTGAGCAAATGGCTGAATTTAACCTAGCTAAAGTATAGTAGAGTCCTGTTCATTTTGTAGTTTAGAGTTTACCTCTTATAAGAATTGGCAAGCATGTGAACTTTGAACTGACTTTTTTAGACTATTGAAACTTAAATCATTTGAGAGACAAAAGGGGTGAGGCCTTTTATTGGACCAACTTCTGTTGGTGGAAGGTACAAGCTTTTGAGAGCTCTTCTTCAGGTCTGGAGAAGGAAGTGGAGGGTCTGGCCAAATAAAAGTTCAGACAGATTGTTAAGCAAAAGGGTTAATGCATGTTGGAAATGGTCACTTGAAACAGAGTGAGCAATTGGGGGTTAGATTGTTATGCATAAAGAGTTTGAAGTGGGCAATTTAAGGGTAACAGGCAGTGTGTGTGTTTAAGTCTGTGGTGTTTTGGTATCTAGCAAACTTATTTAAGTTCCCAGGCTATCCTTTTGAAAGTATTGTACAAGTTTCCCTTGAGGACAAGTAGTGAAAGATCAGAAAGAGTTAAAATCACTTGGCTAGGACTTCTCTAGACTATCAGGCAAACAACTCTCTAATTACAGGTTGTTATCCTCTACCCTAAAGGTTTAAACTTAGTTCAGCAGACATCCACATTTGTGGGGTGTGCATATATACATGTACAAACTCCAGGGAGGGCCTGTTTGCTGGCCTTTATTTCATAAGCCAGGGCTATGTGAAGATGAATCTGCCTTTATTTTTGTTATTCCCACCCCAGAATTTCAGACGTTGGACCTTGCATGTCAAACTGTCAGTTCAGGGAATTTTTGCATGATCTACAGAACACTAAACATAGTAAGATTAGACACGTGTGGTCATTGTTTTCATACAGATCTCTTGCTGCTGTTGCTGTTGTTGTTGCATCTGAGTAAAGGGTTAATGTACGCTACTGTGACCACTAAAGGTCCCCTGGCACTAGGAATGTTAGGATTTTGCTGTTGAATGGCTCTGATACAGATTATAGAACTCTTTTTTTCCCCCTTTTTGATTCCACAGCTCCATGGTAGGCGTTAATTTGCCTCAGAAAGCTGCTGGCTTCCTGATGAAGAAAGAACTGGATTACTTTGCAAAGGCTCTGGAGAGTCCAGAGAGGCCCTTCTTAGCAATCCTTGGAGGGTAAGAGCCAAGAGTGTATTTTACGTGCACCGTTTCCTTTTAACATACACCCACTTCAGTGTTAGAATGAATGAACAGTTCTATGAGTTTGTGTTGTGAACAAGAATTATTTTCTTCCTAACCAAAGAATGGTATGCAAATCTTGAGTCCTGTGCAATTCACTGGCCCTGTCTACTCCAGTGTTGCTGGCAGGCTCTGTTTTACTACTATGCTAGTTTTTTAGCTGCCCTAATCAAAGTAGGGGTATGTCTGCACTGCCCACATTACAGTGTGGCTGTAGCCGTGCTGTGATGTGGGCAGCGTAGACATGCTTTCTCCCATGGCGATTTTTAAAAAAAAAAAACAACCCACCACCCCGAACAAAGGGTAAAGTGCTGTCTATACTGGTGCTTTTAGCGCTATATTTTTTGTCACTTGGGTGTTTTTTTACACCCCTGTGTGACTAAAGTTTTTGCGCTGAAAGTGGCAGTGTAGATGCAGCCTTAGCCAACAGCATTATGCTGTGCAAAGGAACCAGAAGCACTTTTAGTTGTAAACAGTGACCCTTATACAGAAGGCTGTCAGTCAGCGACCTTTCTGCTGATGTTCAGAGTACAAACCTAATGCAAACTCAGCATGTCTATGTAAGTTGACGCTATCTGTCATTATGCAGCTGTGACCTGCTGTAGCTAGATTCACTTCAGCTCTTTACAGGCGATTACTCCTAGTTACTCAACAGACTTGCCCCCCAGGGAAGTCTTTGTACATTAATCTCCCCATGTGCTGCTTATTCTTGTGGTATGTGTATGCGCTTCTCAGACTGGCATGGTGGCTCTGCTAGAGTCCCTTTGTCCCTGAGGAATGAATAAAAACATAGTGTAGACACCTGGCTAAGTGATATGAGGCTTGGACTCTGTGTAGCCTCTTGTGGTCCAGTAAGGCATGATTATTAAGTAACATGAACACTGTAATCTCAGAAGAGAATATGACTTATTCCTGCTCCTTGTTCTGCCCATAAATGTAACCTGTTACCTAAGAAATTCTCAGTTTGTTTTATTTATAGTATATAAAAAGCTCAAACTTCCATTGTTCATTCTTCATAACATGACCTGGGCTTCACAATACTCCGCAATGCTGCCTTTATTAACACCATTCAGATCTTAAAGTCACATCTTGCCTTCTGTTATATGCACATACCGCTCTCCTAGACTGGCAGGAGCTACATGCACAGCACCAATGGCAGCGTTTGGCCTGAATCGTTCTTTCAGAATTAAAGGGAGCAGCGCTTTACTTCTCTAGTGGAGGCTCCTGCTCGAGGAGCATCTTGAATGGCCGAATTATCAGAACATCAAGGTTGTTGGTGAAGTCAGAGATCTCACTGCAAATAAGACCATAAGAATGGCTGTACTGAGTCACACTAACGGTCCCATGTAGCCCAGGGTCCTGTCTTCTGACAGTGGTTGATGCCAAATGCTTTCAGGGAAACCAACAGAACAGGAAAGTCACAAGTGATCCATCTCCTGTCATCCAGTCCCAGTGTCTGGCAGGCAGAGGCTTAGGGACACCCACTGTATGGGGTTTCATCCCAGACTGTCTTAGCTAATAGCTAAAGCTGTGAGTTTGTCATGGAGGTCACGGATTCTGAGATTTCTGCGTTGGCCGGTGTGCCTGGCTCAGAGGCAGCTCATGCAGCTCTTGTGCTATCTTGCTGGGAAGCCTGGCAAGTGTCACTTTTTTTCCCCCATTTGTAAAATGGGAATTGTAGCTGCTACATAGGTGTGGTGAGGCTTGAATAGGCGATATTTATACAGCAATATGAAAATATTAAGTGCTGAATATCTCCTAGGAGTTGCTGCCAGTGCTGCTGTTGTATTACTTCCTGATTTTTTTTTATTATACCAGCTGTTGCAAGACCACCTTGAGATGTAAAGCCTGGAGCATATCAGGCTGAGTGTTACATTTCTTGGGTGGGTAAAATGGCTCTGCCGTGCAGGTTGTCACCTCTTGAAAGGTACAAAGATCCAGCTTAAATCAAATAAATACTGCTCAAATAGTGTTATGTCTGTCTATATTACTTGCTTTCTCTTCCTCTCTCCTCCCACCAGAGCTAAAGTTCAGGATAAGATTCAGCTGATCAATAACATGTTGGATCAAGTTAATGAGATGATCATTGGTGGTGGAATGGCTTTCACTTTCCTCAAAGTACTCAACAACATGGAGGTATGAAACCAGCAGTTCTGTTTTAGGGGGAGCAGGAGGGAGGCCAGATGTGAAGGTGCTTGCGCTACATCATTCTCTCTCCCTTCTCCTGGAGTTCAGAACTGGAAAGTTCATAATCTAACTCAGGGTTTCTCAAACAGGGCTTGTCACTTGTGTAGGAAAAGCCCCCGGCGGGCCGGGCCGGTGTGTTTACCTGCCCCGTCCGCAGGTCCGGCTGCTTGCGGCTCCCACTGGCCGCAGATCGCTGCTCCGGACCAATGGGAGCTGCTGGAAGCAGTGTGGGCCGAGGGACTTACTGGCCACCGCCTCCAGCAGCTCCCATTGGTCCGGAGCAGTGATCCGCATCAAGTGGGAGCCGCAATCGGCCGGATCTGTGGACGGGGCAGGTAAGCACACTGACCTGGCTTGCCGGGGGCTTTTCCTACACAAGCGACAAGCCCTGTTTGAGAAACTCTGATCTAACTCGAGAACAAATGTAATACTGAGTGGTCTCAATCCAGCACCCATAATGCTGGCAATCACTGAGGTCTGGATGCTGTCGAGGAATGAGTAATGTTTTGAAAGTAAGTACTTTAGACCTTGGGCGAAGCTCAGCCCTATACAGAAAGCCAGCAACAAAAGAGAGGCATCAAGTGTCGGCCTTCAGAAAAGGAATTCTGTGGGACATAGGACTCGTGCTGACCCTCTGCCCAGGGGTGAATTTCTCTCTTAAAGTGCATATAAAGAGTATATCTCCACTGCAATAAAAGACCCATGGCACTACTATGCCTAGCCTGGGTCAGCTGACTTGGGCTTGTGGGACTCGGGGTGTTGGGCTATACAATTGCAGTTTAGACACTTGAGCGCTGTCTGTAGCCTGGGCTCTTAGACTCCATGAGGAGGGAGGATCCCAGAGCCTGGGCTCCAGCATGAGCCCAGGTGGCCATACTGCTATTTTTATCCCTGAGCCCAAATCAGTTGGCCTGGGCTCTGAGACTTGGTGCCACAAGTTTTTTATCATAGTGTAGATAGTCCCTTGGAGCCTCAAAACAAGCTTTTCATGTTGATTCAGACTGGTAAACCCATAGCAACCCCTCCATACTGATTGAAAGCTGAAAGAAATTTTTTTCAAATATCCCATTGCGCTCTTCCTCCTCTAGATTGGCAATTCACTGTTTGATGAAGAGGGATCAAAGATCATCAAGGACCTGATGGCCAAGGCTGAGAAGAATGGTGTGAGGATCACTCTGCCCGTTGACTTTATTACTGCAGATAAATTTGATGAGAATGCGCAAAGTGGGGAAGCCACTGTGGCCTCAGGGATCCCTGCTGGCTGGATGGTAGGTGTAATAAGATTCATAGATTCCAAGGCCAGAAGGGACCATTGTAATCATCTACTCTGACCTCCTGTATAGCACAACCCATAAATCTTCCCCTAATAATTCCTTTTTGAACTGGAGCATTTTTTTTTTAAATGGTTAAGTAACCACCCTGTTAATAATTTACACCTTATTTCCAGTTTCACTAAGAAATAAAGACTAGGGAAAGTACATTGGGGAGAGGATGAGCATCTTGTCTAAGATTCTGTGCAGGAAGCTTGTGCAGGTACTCAGCCGTATAGTGTATATTGACTGACTAAGTTGTGAAAATATGTGGCATGGCTTGTCTTGCATTTTTAAGTATAAATCTTGAGTAACTTTTCTGATACTAAGATGAAAAAATAAAATTCCCTTTAAAACCTTTAGATTTCAGATCAGAAGGGTTCTGCATAGCATAGGGGTTGAGCAATTTCTGTATTTAGACTTACTCTGAATGGCAAAGCTCATCTCCAAGGCTTAGTGCTTTAACTGTCTCTTTAAATAACTGCTCATAATAAGAGAGATACCACAGCGGGCTTCACCATATAGCGGTAACAGCTAGCAGTTCCCTCCTAGTTCAATATTCACTGCATGGGGAGGAGGAAAAAGCTCGCACCTCTTATCCAGTCTGTTACTGTTCCTGCACCAACAGTGAGCTTACTGCATTATAAATAAGTCCACTAGTCCTTGTCCCAGGGAGGTGACAGTGTCTTTCAGACTGATACAGATCAGACGTGACTAGCACCTGTCAGGTTGACATGACTGAGAGGTGGTGCAGGAATCTCTGATTTAGTAAATGTGTTTTTTAAACAAGCCACCTATATGTGGGTGATTTCTGATGAAGTTGTACAGTAATTGCATCCATGTTCTCTTACCTGTGTTAGGGCTTGGATTGCGGTCCTGAGAGTATTAAGAAGTTTGTGGAAGCTGTGGGCAGGGCCAAGCAAATTGTGTGGAATGGTCCAGTTGGTGTATTTGAATGGGACAAGTTTGCCAAAGCAACCAAAGCACTGATGGATAAAGTGGTGGAAGTTACTGGCCAGGGTTGCATCAGCATTATTGGTAAGATTTTGTGGAGATATATTTTTCCCTCTTAAATTCAGATGGAAAAGCTGCTGCTTGCTGGCATCAAGTTGTAAAGTGATCGTAAAATCTCGTGCCCTTCCTTAAGGGAATGTTCAGGTCTGCTCTGGCAGCAAGTATGGCCTTGAAGGATGCTGCGCACACTTCTGCGATGGACTCAGCTGACACACAGCCTTGCAAGGAAGAGCACGCTCTTCCTTGCCAGCTTTCTCTTAGTTGGATGAACTTAAATTTCCTTCTATCTGTAATTAACTTGCTTTGTTTAACAGGTGGTGGAGACACTGCTACTGCCTGTGCTAAATGGAACACAGAGGATAAAGTCAGCCATGTCAGCACCGGAGGTGGTGCCAGCTTGGAACTTCTAGAGGGTAACTTCTTTCCTTCTGTTAATCTAGTTCAGAAACTGAGGGGGCAGGGGGAGTAGATCTGCCTGGTCTCAGCTAGGCTGGGGCTTGCTTTGTGGTGGCACAGTAGTGTAATGTGTCCCTTGTATTTCACCAGCCATAGGACGTGCTTTGTCGCTACGTTTGAGATACCTAGTATCAGAGGGGTAGCCGTGTTAGTCTGGATCTGTAAAAGCAGCAAAGAATCCTGTGGCACCTTATAGACTAACAGACGTTTTGAAGCATGAGCTTTCGTGGGTGAATACCCACTTCCTCAGATGCATGCATTCACCCACAAAAGCTGCATGCATCTGAGGAAGTGGGTATTCACCCACGAAAGCTCATGCTTCAAAACGTCTGTTAGTCTATAAGGTGCCACAGGATTCTTTGCTGCTTTTTGAGATACCTAGTAACTTGTATTTTAAATAATTCTTTCCTTCCTTACTCTACTCCCTTTCCTTTCCTCTCCTCTTTTCTTCCAGTACTATTCCAAAAACAGAGTTTCTCATTCCAGAAGGGGCAGAAATGGATCAGTAGAAACTAGAACAGGCTATTTTAAGTGCTGGCCTTGTTTTTTAAACTCTCTGCCATGACTTTGCTTCCCCCCGACACCCCCATTTTTAAAAAAAAAAAAAAAAAAAGGAAAATTTAAACATACTAAGAGGCTTTGTCTCAGATGTTAACACCAAGAATTAGATGGTTAATCATTTTAATAGTTCTTTAAAGGGTTTCTTAAAGCAACCTGTGTAAAAAGGCTGAATAGTCTTTACTTCTAGCCAAAATTTACAGTATTTTTAGAATATCCTTTTAAACTATCCACTAGTTTTAAGGTGCCCTCTAGTGGTCACTTATAACTCTACACTAGTGGATTTGAAAGTTTAAAATAGTGAGAATTTATAGAACTCTTTTATGGGGCCTGCATTGTACTGTAAACGGGTTTTCATTTCCTCTGATAATTAGCTGTTTTCCAATATGTGTAAATTCTCTAGTGCTGTCACATACTATATAAAAGAGAAGCCACAATAGACAGTAGTGCAGTTCAGCAGTTGTTAGGGTGACCGGATGTCCTGATTTTATAGGGACAGTCTCGATTTTTGGGTCTTTTTTCTTATATAGGCTCCTATTACCCCCCACCCCCATCCCAATTTTTCACACTTGCTGTCTGGTTGCCCTAGCAGTTGTATGTTAGACAGGGCTTTTGTTTCTGTTGCCTAGGGAGTAATGGTGAAGGGAAAGAATGCAAACTGCTGGAAGGGGCACTATGCAGCTGGCTGACATGAAAGGACAAAGTTGTTTAGTTTTGGCCCAAATGTAGATTTTGTGTGTACAGTCTCTTTAAACTTAATAAACCCCTAACTGATTAGAAATATTTTTCCAAAATTAAAGTAACTTTTGCACTGAGAACACTAATGAGCTGTATTGCAGCATTGTACTATAGCATAAGAATAAGACTGTTTTCACTTTTGTTGAGTTAAGTAGTCTGTTTTCATCATCCAAACCGAATGAGGTGCAGGAGTAAAATGGCATAAGCAGTGAAAAATTAGATTTTTGGAAAGAAGAAAAAAAAAACAAACCCACCCTGTCCTTCAATAATCTGGTATTTAACACAAGGAATCTTTTTTTTTTTTTTTAAAGGCTTGTAATATTAACTCCCCACAAAATCCATTTCCAGGTCTACACGTCACCTATGATTCAAAAATATGGAACAGCATTAACAGTCAGATCCAAAGCCCATTGCAGTCAATGGGAGTCTTTCCACTGAATTCAATGGACTTTGGATTAGTCTGTAAGAGGGACTTGGATAGAATTGTACAAGCCATATTAATTGTGCAGAGGAATCTTGACTTTTTAACTTTCATGTAAACGGATTTTCTGTTTTCATATGAATACAGTTGTGTATCATGTTCATTGGCCCTTTATGTGTTTGCTCATATAAAGTAGCTAAGTATAATAGTAATAGCTACAAAAATTAACGGGTAGTGTCCTCTTGCAGCTCAATTGTGACTGATTTGTTAAAATGTTGCAAGATACTAGGTTAAACCTAGATGTCTTTTTTTTTTTTTTTTCTTTTTTTCTTTAAAGCAAACCTAACTTTTTTTCCTTGGGTTTTTAAATTGCTAACAGGTAAAGTTCTTCCTGGTGTGAATGCTCTGAGCAATGTGTAATGGAGAGAACACTTCCCCAGTATGTTCCTGTGCACAGCCCCTAACCATCAACACTGCTGCGCTTCTGTATCTCTGCTCTGCAAGAGGCAGATCACAGAATGTAAACCGAAATTAGATGGTATTATGAGAAGATGACAACCGAGATGGCTTGAGTCTACAGTTTACATGATGTGGATTTGTCCACTGTTATCCCACTTGAACTAATGTAGTGTGTTAAATTGGTGGTGTTTGTTTAGAGTGTATATATTTATATTTTGCCTTTTAAAGAGATTAACCCTTATTAAATGTCTGTTTCTCAAAATAGATTGCTGCATTAAGCTTTCAGTGTTTTTAGCAGCTGTTTTTTCGTCACTTGACACAGATCAAAAACAACTTGGTTTTTGAGATTGACTGTAATAGCTGCTGAATAAATGTCAGTGCTAACCAACTGATGTGTGTTCCTTCCTTCACATAGTCACCTGCAGAAGAACGCACTCATCTAAAGCTATGCTTCATATGTTTGGGTTTTTTCCTTTTTGTGCTACTGCATTGTCATCTTCTAAAATGCATTTTCATACTGTCCAAGTGTTTGGAATTATAAGCATCCGAATATTTACTTCTGAAACTGATTTTCATGGCATGATGCTCATTGCTTTGAAGCACTTGCAGATGCCAGATTGTTATCAGGGCAACAAGAGGACCTTACTCTAAAAAATCAGCATATATATTGGTATGCCAGAACTCCTGCACTATTTGATAAGATTAGAGCTAAAATTAATTTCAAATAACAGATTAGGATGAAAATTTCAGACTTGGATAAGCACTTGCAAATCTGAAAAATCAGCTCATTTAGCTAATATGATTGATAAAATCCAGTTTGGATATACTAGAAATCTAGGAATCCCTGAAAGTTAGCTAGATGGAATTTGAATAAGCATTCTCTTCCCCCTCCTGCATGCAAACACAAGTGAAACAAAGGAAGAGTTGGGTGCCCGCTTGGCTCACTCAGAATCAACTTCAAAAAATTGATCTCTTTTCACACTCTTATGGGAAGCAATTATAAAAGCACTAAGGTGTGCACTAAATGTGGCTTAGCTGAAACTCTAAGCCAAGATCCTATAACCATGGCTAGAGAGTAATTGGGTAGCAATCACAGAAACTGCATCGTAAAGAGAATAAATTTAAAATAAAAGAACCGCTCCTCCATCTCCCCCTCTCCCTGCTTGTTCTAAACCTGTTATACCAGCATTTAACGAACTGGGGTCTGTGGACCCCTGGGAGTCCCTGAGGGTACCCCAGGGGTCTGCAAGCCCCATTGATTAACTCCTTCCTCTCGGCACCTCCTGCATGCTAAAAGTCTGGTGGTGCAGTGGGGCCAAGGTATGTTCCCTGCCTGCCCCAGCTTTGCGCCGCTCCTGGAAGCGGCCAGCATGTCCCTGAGGGGCAGAGTAGGGGGCCTCCATGTGCTGCCTCCCCACCCCAAGTGCTGACTCCACAGCTCCCATTAGGGTGACTAGCTGTCTGATTTTATAGGGACAGTCCTGATTTTGGGGTCTTTTTCTTATATAGGCTCCTATTACCCTCCCCTACCCTGTGCCGATTTTTCATATTTGTTGCTGGTCACTTTAGCTCCTATTGGCCGGGAACTGTGGCCCATGGGAACTACAGGACAGTGCCTACGGGTAGGAGCAGCGTGCACGGAGACCCCTGGCCCCTCCCGCCTAGGAGCCACTGCCAAAGGGATGTGCTGGAGGCTTTCGGGAGCCACCTGAGGTAAGCACTGCCTGGCTGGAGCCCATGCCCCAGCCCAGAGCCTGCACCCCCTCCTGTGCCCCAACCCCCTGCCCTAATGTGATGAAAGCAAGTGAGGGTGGGGGAGAGCGAACGACGGAGGGAGGGGGGGATGGAGTGAGCAGGGGCAGTGCTTCAGAGAAGGGGTGGGGCAGAGGGAAGGGGGCAGGGCAAGGGCTGAGTGACTGGGCTTGGGGGACCTTGGAAATTTTAAATCAAAATGGGGGTCCCTGGGTTGCCAAAGTTTTGAGAACTGTGTTATATAACAGGATGTAGCAGCTGAGGAAACTCCTCCTAGCTTCCCAGTACCGGAAATTTAGCAACTGTTCTAAAATATCCAGTCTTCAACAAAAAAAAATACTGGGCAGAAGGGAGGTGGCATATGCTCTGACTTCTGGGACACATCTTGTATCAATGAGATGTGGGAGCTTGGTAGCTTTATGTGCCTTTTGGACTGAGATGTAAATACTGTAAGCAAACATCTAATTAGCTTCTCACTAGACTGACTCCTACTGGACTCTTCATGGATTGTTCAGACTGTAGGTGCTATAGCAGTAACTTGTGAAACATTACTGTGAGGTAAAGGTGATCTAACGTGGCTTTCTTCTTCGAGTGATTGCTCATATCCATTCCAGGTAGGTGTACGCGCCGTGCGTGCACGTCTGCCGGAAACTTTTTACCCTAGCAACTCCTGTGGGCCGGCAGGTCGCCCCCTAGAGTGGCGCCACTATGGCACTAGATATATACCCCTGCCGGCCTGCCCGCTCCTCAGTTCCTTCTTACCGCCGTGTCGGTTGCTGGAACTGTGGAGTCCGGCTTGCTGACCTCCACGTCCCTAGCTCTCCTGTTCGTCTTCGTTCTTTGATTGTAGATAGTTCTTAGTTGAGTTGCAGATAGTCCTTTAGTCTAGTAGTTAGTTAGAATCTTGTAAATAGTTATCGAACGTTCCTGCGGGTGGGCCGTTGCCCTCCCCGGCACCCAGCACCGGGCCCATGCCTGGCTCGCCGGGTTTCAAGCAGTGCTCGGAGTGCAAGAAGCCTATGCCTACGAGCGATCCCCACGACGCGTACCTTAAGTGCCTTGGGGAATCGCACATTAGCGACAAGTGCCGCATTTGCAAGGCCTTTAAGCCTCGCACTAAAAAGGAGAGACACCAAAGACTTCGCGCTCTCCTCATGGAAGCGGCCTTGTCTCCGGCACCAGCGGCGCAGTCAGCCAGTTCTACTACGGCACCGGACCGCGCCGGCACCGGCAAGACTCCCCGGCACAGACCATCTCCGGCACCGGGAACAGATCTACGTCCCTCGGCGTCTGCGACACCATCAAGGCAGGCCCGAGCGGACCGCCCGGCACCTACCTTAGCCGCGGCACTGCCTGCAGGACTGCTGTCGACTCCGGGACCAGAAGGTCCGTCGAGTCCAGCTCCACCTAGCTCCCCCGTAAGATCAGGGGTCGAGCTAAAGGTCCCATCGACGCCGGAGACCTTCGCCTCGGCCCGGGACTTAATTGCACTTACGGAGCCATCTCAGCCTCAGCCGGCACCCCCGGGACGCATAACTTCCAGGGGTAAGCCGATGCTTCGAGCGCTGTCTCCCGAGTCCCGGCACCGATCACCCCGGAGGCGCGAACGCTCACGCTCGGGGCGCCGCTTGGAGTCCCGGCACCAGTCGCCCAGACGGTACCGGTCGTACTCGCGGCACCGATCACCATCTGCACGGTCCCGGTCGGGCTCATCTCACCACCGGCACCGAGACTCCAGGAGCCGTTCGGCCCCGCGGTCGACCTCCCGGCACCGAACCGGTGGCAGGTCCCGAACCCGGTCGACCTCCCGGCACCGCGCTGGTGGTAGGTCCCGGTCTCTGCTGCCGGCCCGGCACCGCGTTCACAGAAGGTCGCGGTCCCGCTCCCGGCACCAACATCGCTCCCGCTCCTGGTCGGGATCTCGGCACAGATCATCACGCCGTTCCCGGTCCCGATCCCGGTCCCGATGTGAGTCGCGGCACCGAGCCTCGGCACCGAGGGAAGCGTCAGTCACGGCGCATAGAGCTGCATATCATCCAAGCTCGGCGCCCCCCTGGCCTTCTAGGGAGCCGTCGGTTTCCTCCCACACTGACAGTGTCTATGCCATGGCACAGGACAGGCACTCGGGCCTGTTCCAAGACCCTCCGCCACAAGAACGAGGGCCTCCACAGTAGGGGTTTTGGACCCCATGGGTATACTCTCAGGCCCAGGGTCCGCAACACATTACCCCCCCCCCCCCCGTGGCGGAGCGCAGACCACCGGAGGCGACGGCGCCTAGACCCCCTCACTCCCCGGAAACGGACGATACTCACCGGGACCCAGAGCTCCCTCCGGAAACGGAGGTGCAGCCCCTCACGGAACCCCCCGTGGACACCTTGTTGCTGGGGGTCTCTTCGTCCTCGTCTCCGGATGAGGCTGTGGCGGGCACCTCGTCCTCCAGCCCCCCCCACTGGATTTGAGGGCACACCAGAACCTCCTCCGCCGGGTGGCACAGAACCTGAACTTGCAGGCGGAGGAGGTGTCGGAAATTGAGGACCCGGTGGTGAGCATCCTTTCATCCGATGCGCCCACCAGAGTGGCACTGCCCTTCATAAAAACGATCCAGACTAATGCCACTAACATCTGGCAGTCACCGGCCTCCATCCCTCCGACAGCTCGAGGGGTGGAGCGAAAGTACATGGCCCCCTCAAAGGGCTATGAATACTTATGTTCACCCGACCCCCTGCTCGTTGGTGGTCCAGTCAGTGAACGATAGGGAGCGCCACGGGCAAGAGGCCCCAGCGCCCAAGTCGAAGGAGGCGAGGCGGATGGACCTCCTGGGCCGCAAGGTCTATTCGGCGGGGGCGCTGCAGCTCCGGGTCTCAAACCAACAGGCCCTCCTCAGCCGCTACTCTTTCAATTCCTGGGTAGCGGCAGGGAAGTTTGTGGAGCTCTTGCCCCAGGATGCACGCCAGGAATTTTCCACCATCCTGGACGAGGGCAAGAAAGTAGCAAGAACATCGCTACAGGCCTCCCTTGATGCTGCCAACTTGGCTGCTCGGACCCTAGCTTCGGGGCTTACGATGCGCCGGATTTCTTGGCTGCAGGTCTCTGGCCTTCTGCCGGAGCTCCAGCACACAATCCAGGACCTCCCCTTCGAAGGCCAGGGCCTGTTTTCGGATAAAACAGACCCTAGATTGAAGGATCTAAAAGATAACAGGGTCATCATAAGGTTGCTGGGCATGCATATGCCGGCAACACAACATAGGCCGTTCAGGCAGCAAAACCAGCAGCAGCAGCGGCGGCCATACTCTCAATTCCGCCCACGGCAGGACCTTTCAAGGCACCGAGGCAGGAACAACCGCCGCAGGCAGTCTGGTGGGCAAACGGGGCAGAACCAAGGCTCCACCAAGGCCCCTCCAGGACCTAAGCCTTCGTTTTGAAGGTGCGCCCGGGGGCGCAGTACCAGTTTCCCCTCCGGATCCTTCCCTGCAGTTTTCCAACCGCCTTTCCTTTTTCCTCCCGGCCTGGACCCAAATAATGTCGGACCGTTGCGTCTTGCATACAGTGCAGGCCGGCTATCGCCTGCAGTTTTCTTCGCCCCCACCCTCCCACCCACATTCCCCGTCCCTCTTCAGGGACCCCTCTCACGAGCAATTCCTCTGTCAGGAGGTGCACGCGCTCCTTGCCAAGGGAGCCATAGAGGCGGTTCCGGACAACGAGAAGGGCAAGGGATTTTATTCCCGTTACTTTCTAATCCCCAAATCCAAGGGCGGCCTCAGGCCCATTCTCGACCTGCGGGAACTCAACAAGTATATCGTGAAGTTGAAGTTCCGCATGGTATCCCTTGGAACCATCATCCCTTCCCTGAGACTGGTACGCCGCCCTCAATATGCAGGACGCCTACTTTCATATCTCGATTGCCCCCCAACACAGGCGTTTCCTCCGCTTCGTGGCCGACCGCCAACATTACCAATTTGCGGTCCTTCCGTTTGGCCTCTCTACGGCCCCGAGAGTCTTTACAAAATGCATGGCAGTCGTCGTCGCACATCTTCGACGTTGCCGCATCCACGTCTTCCCCTACTTGGACGACTGGCTGATCCAAGGCACGTCGGAGCTACAGGTCTGCGACCATGTTGACAGGATCAGCACCCTCTTTGCGACCTTGGGCCTCGTAATCAATGTGGACAAGTCTACTCTACTTCCCACGCAGCGGATAGAGTTTATCGGGGCCGTTCTAGATTCTACCCTGGCCAGGGCCTTGTTACCCTTGCCCAGGTTCCAGTCCTTGTCGGACATCATTCTACGTTTGCGAGCGGCCCCGATGACCTCTCTACGAACGTGCCTGGCCCTCCTAGGCAACATGGCAGCCTGCACGTTTGTAACAGCATATGCTCGACTCCGCATGAGACCTCTTCAATCATGGCTCATTGCTCAGTATCAGCCGGCCAGACAGTCGTTGGACACGGTCGTCACCGTCCCTCAGAGGGTGCTGGACTCTCTTCGATGGTGGCTGGACCAATCGGTAGTCTGTGCGGGGCTCCTGTTTCATCCGCCCCAACCTTCGGCATCCCTGACCACGGACGCCTCCGATCTGGGATGGGGGGCTCACTGCAGCACCCAGAGAACCCAGGGCTTGTGGACGCCACAAGAGATCAACCTCCATATCAACATACGGGAGTTGAGGGCGGTCCGCCTTGCTTGTCAAGCGTTTGTCCATCTCCTTCAAAGTCGTTGTGTCGCGGTCTTCACCGACAACACAACGACCATGTTTTACATCAACAAGCAGGGCGGCACCAGGTCCTCTCCACTCTGTCTCGAGGCAATACGTCTCTGGGAGTTTTGCATAGCCCATTCGATTCACCTTTCAACCTCCTATCTCCTGGGAGTGCGGAACACCCTAGCGGATCGGCTGAGCAGATCCTTCCGTTCGCACGAGTGGTCCCTCCGTCCGGACGTCGCCCTATCACTCTTCCAGAGGTGGGGTCGTCCCCGGATGGACCTCTTCGCGTCCAGGGTGAACAGGAAGTGTCGAACATTCTGCTCCTTCCAGGGTCGGGAGCCAGGGTCTCTAGCGGATGCATTCCTGATCCCATGGACAGCCCGCCTGTGTTATGCTTTCTCGCCCATCCTGCTGATTCACAGAGTTCTCATCAAGGTGCGCAGAGACAGAGCCCGGGTGATTCTCATAGCTCCAGCATGGGCCAGACAGCACTGGTATCCCATGTTGCTGGACCTCTCAGTAGCCAACCCAGTTACCCTGCCCCTTCATCGGGACCTGATCACTCAGGACCACGGCAGGCTCTGTCACCCGGACCTTCCGTCTCTTCACCTGATGGCATGGCTCCTGCGTGGTTGACAGACTCTGAGTTGTGATGTTCCACCCCAGTTCGCGAGGTTCTCATGGGCAGCAGGAAGCCTTCCACCAGAGCGACTTACACAGCTAAGTGGAAGCGTTTCTCCTGCTGGTGTTCAGAGAAAGCTCTTCGTCCTACGGAGACTCTCGTCACCACTCTTAGACTATATCTGGTCCCTTAAGACCCAGGGTCTGGCACTGTCGTCTCTCCGAGTCCACCTAGCTGCCATCTCTGCGTTTCATCCTGGAGTGGACGGCTATTCGGTCTTCTCTCACCCTATGGTGGCGAGATTCCTGAAGGGGCTGGAGCGGCTCTATCCACAAATTCGCCCTCCAGCCCCTTCATGGGACCTCAACCTGGTCCTGACTCGGCTCATGGCCCCTCCATTCGAGCCATTAGCTACTTGCTCCCTGCTCTACCTCTCGTGGAAGACCGCCTTCCATGTGGCCATTACCTCAGCTAGACGAGTGTCAGAGCTGAGGGCCCTCACGGTGGACCCATCGTATACCGTCTTCCATAAAGACAAGGTACAGCTGAGACCTCACCCTGCCTTTCTTCCCAAGGTGGTCTCAGCTTTCCATGTGAACCAAGAGATTTTCCTCCCGGTCTTTTTTCCCAAGCCCCATTCGTCCCGCAGGGAGCAGCAGCTCCACTCACTAGATGTCCGTCGAGCACTAGCATTTTATGTGGACAGGACCAAACCCTTCCGCAAGTCCCCCCCAGTTATTTGTGGCAGTAGCGGACCGGGTCAAGGGGCTACCGATTTCCTCCCAAAGATTATCTTCATGGGTTACCTCCTGCATCAGGACCTGCTAGGACCTGGCCCAAGTTCCGACGGGCCGTGTGATTGCTCACTCCACCAGAGCACAGGCGTCATCGCTGGCTTTCCTCGCCCGCGTCCCGATCCAAGAGATCTGTAGGACGGCGACCTGGTCATCGGTCCATACATTCGCTTCCCATTACGCCCTGGTCCAGCAGTCCAGAGATGATGCGGCCTTTGGTTCTGCAGTGCTCCAGGCCGCGACTTCTCACTCCGACCCCACCACCTAGGTAAGGCTTGGGAATCACCTACCTGGAATGGATATGAGCAATCACTCGAAGAAGAAAAGACGGTTACTCACCTTTGTAACTGTTGTTCTTCGAGATGTGTTGCTCATATCCATTCCACACCCGCCCTCCTTCCCCACTGTCGGAGTAGCCGGCAAGAAGGAACTGAGGAGCGGGCGGGCCGGCAGGGGTATATATCTATTGCCATAGTGGCGCCACTCTAGGGGGCGACCTGCCGGCCCACTGGAGTTGCTAGGGTAAAAAGTTTCCGGCAGACATGCACGCGCAGCGCGTACACCTACCTGGAATGGATATGAGCAACACATCTCGAAGAACAACAGTTACAAAGGTGAGTAACCGTCTTTTCTCTTATCAGTGTGAACAAAATGAGTTTTTGCTGGTGTAGGTACTTGGGCCTAAAACACTGTCCTTTGACATCTGTCTACACAGTCAAGAAAGAGTTTTTTACAGCTGGACTGAGTTAATTTCACACATGCTTTGGGAGAGCTGCTTAGGATAGAATTGTTTTTTGAATACCTCTAATGCTCGCATTTATAAATGCAACCCTGTGCCTCTGCCTCCACCCTAGTCTGCTCCTTTCCAGCTACTGGATCCACTTAAAAGAAAACTACATTAAAAGCTTTGCTGTAACATCACTATTCCTTGCAAACAATTGCGGTAGTTGCCACAAGAATATCATGCACTTGTAAATAAAAAGGGCTCAATCCATGAATGTTTAAAATATGGCCTGGATTATGGACAAGTTTGAGGAAACCCTAGATTAAGAGAAATAAAACAAGGAAGAGCAAAAGTAATGTCTTTCAGGACAGTGTCTCTCCGACATGCTGCATCAATTGTGACTCAGGAAATGGCTGCTGCTGCTCTTGCATACATGCAGATGCCTTAGAAATGCAGGAAAAGGGATAATAAAATTCTAACAGTTGGCAGTCAACAACTATTACACCCCAACTGCCACACTTGACAAGAATACACCTCCTTAGATTCAGTTGACAGAGGACTGAATGAGGTATAGAGTCCTGTGGCACCTTATAGACTAACAGACGTTTTGGAGCATGAGCTTTCGTGGGTGAATACCCACTTCGCATCCGACTCACCCACGAAAGCTCATGCTCTAAAAGGTCTGTTAGTCTATAAGGTGCCACAGGACTCTGCTGCTTTTACAGATCCAGACTAATATGGCTAGCCCTCTGATACTTATGAGGTATAGCCCCCACACTTCTAAAGATGGTCTTTCCAAGTTAAGATTGATGGAATTCACAGGGCTGATGAAGTACTGAGGTGGCTCATGACTTTTTTTTTTTAATTATACTGTAGATGATTTTTAAATGGCTTGTGCTGTAATGTAGCATATTGGTTCTGTGCATAAATGAAAAGCTTCACGCAGTTGCTGTGAATGTGATACTTAGCAGCAGGACTAAATTCACACACAAAATGTTTAACTCCCAGCTGCAAGGGCTGAAGTTCTTCCTTGCGTCTATATTTTTGTTACTCTTCACTGGCTAAATATATTATTCTGTACAATTTGCCATCAGCTCATATTTTCTGTGTTCTAGCCCCACATTTCCATTATAGGATGATTTATAACTAATAGTATGGAGATAACCTTTGTTTTTGATTTATCTCTCCCTCCCAACCAAGTTCTAAACAAATACAATTAAAACATAAAAGCAGAATAATAAAATCATACCTACAAGAGTATCATTTAAAACTATGCAAGGCTTATCTAAAAAAATAATCCAGCAATGTATAAGAAATAGCCATTAAAGTGGTCTATCAAGATATTTATAAAGTACTTAATCACAGTGGTATCTAGGTGCTAAAACAAAATTAAGGGTTGCATAACATTTTAAATGGCTGGGAACTATACAGCATACTAGTACAAATATCAACAGATAGTATGTGGATATCTTGTATGCTCATTTTAGGATATATATTTGGCCCTGTTGTCATGGGATGGCACATGTAAAGAGAGAGTTCTCAAATCCCATTGTGAAGGCTTAGAATCATTTGGGGGCAGTGAGCTTTCGTAGGTTTGAAAGCTAAACTAATTCAGATAAGTGATATTGAAACTGAAACTTTTTAAATGTGAGTAGCAAGTTCCAGAATCAGGCAACAAAAAAATGCTGTTAATAGAAATCACTGTGCATGGATGCTGCTCTTAATCACATTTGAGTCTGAACAATTTTTATGGCACTGCTGATGAAAAAAGTGCTGCTAGTATTTAATGGGCGCACACTGACCTTTTACTGGAAATACTGAGAAAGCAGCCATATAAGGAGAGTTTGTTACTGGTCCCCCGCAATCCAGTGGCATAAAAGAACAAGAGTGGCAAACCAGTGAGTTGTGTTGTCGATAGAGCTGGATGAATGAGACAGGGCTGTTATAAAACATGGCAGAATGCAGCTTCTTACAAAACATGAACAACAGCTAGAAGCCAGACCTGCCAAAATCCACATAATTATTCATGCATGGTCAGAGGAAACTAAATTAATTTTTTTTAAAGCTATTTCTAGTTTATTTTCTCTCCTAGTCCCACACTGGCTTCCACAGTTAGTCTCAAATGTAAAAAGTAATAAATATGTAGAGGTTTCAGAGTAACAGCTGTTAGTCTGTATCTGCAAAAAGAAAAGGAGTACTTGTGGCACCTTAGAGACTAACACATTTATTTCAGCATAAGCTTTTGTGGGCTACAGCCCATTTCATCGGATGCATAGAATGGAACATATAGTAAGGAGATATAGATATAGATATATATAGATATATATATATAGATATCTATATATATATATATATCTATATATAGATATATATATATCTCCTTACTATATGTTCCATTCTATATAGATAGATAGATAGAGAGAGAGAGAGAGAGAGAGAGAGAGAGAGAGAGAGAGATAGAACGTGAAAAGGTGGGAGTTGCCCAGTGCAACTATATGTTCCATTCTATGTATCCGATGAAGTGGGGTGTAGCCCACAAAAGCTTATGCTCAAATAAATGTGTTAGTCGCTAAGGAGCCACAGGTACTCCTGTTCTTTTTGTAAATATTTAGACTTCATTTGCAATCTACTCCTTACAACTCTCAGACTTTTGGGGTTGTAGCTTTTTGGATAAAATCTGGGGAAGGGAACATGTCCTTATGGTCAATACTCTCATCTCTCTGTATGGCTGTAGGGTACTGTATATAACAGGGATTGACAGCCTTTTAGAAGTGGTGGGCTGAGTCTTTCTTTATTCACTCTAATTTAAGGTTTCGTGTGTCAGTCATACATTTTAATGTTTTTAGAAGGTCTCTTTCTATAAGTCTATAATATATAACTAAACGACTGTATGTATGTATTTTGTATGTTAAGTAAAAAAGGTTTTAAAAATGTTTAAGAAGCTTCATTTAAAATTAAATTAAAAGGCAGAGCCCCCCACACCGGCAGCCAGAACCCTGGGCAGTGTGAGTGTCACTGAAAATCAGCTCACGTGCCACCTTCGGCACATGTGCCACAGGTTGCCTACCCCTGGTATGTAATATTACATCTATGCATAAAACAGCAGCTAGTAGGCCAGCTAGCTCACAAAGAGTCAATTGGCCAACCTCTGCATAAGTCATTCAAACAAAAGGCTGCTGTGTGTATAGACAGACGCATAACAGCGGTGGTTATTTAGCCGGGCTGAGTCCCCCAGTGCAGCACGGCTGTGGACTCAAGTCTTCCCTGCGGACTGCTTGGGGGCGTGTAGGGGTGAGAGAACTACACTTCCCAGCAGACTTTGCAGCGGGTTCCCCCCGTGGGGCATGCTGGGAGTCGTAGTTGGAGGTGCCTGGTGAAAGTTAATCACCAAAGCGGCGGTAGGCAGTTCCCAGAGCGGCTCGGCGTGTCTCAGGGTGGTGCCGGCTTCGGCTTTGTCACCTCCAGGGGACGCGGCGGAAGATGGATGAGGTGTGGGCGGCCGCTGGGGCTGGGGCCGGGGCCCGCGGGGTAAGCAGCTGGGGCGCTGCCCCCGGGCGGGGGACGGGGGTGATCTCCCGGCACACGAGCGCGCGCGGTTCCGTGCCTGGCTGCACTCGGCTGCTGCGCCCCGGGGGCTGCGTGCCTGGCTCGCTGGTCGCGCCCGGGCTGTGCGGCTGCGGCAGGCTCGGGTGCGCCCGGGAGCGGCTCCCGGCAGCCCAGGGGGAGGAAGCAGGATCCGCCATCGCTTTCCCGCTGCTGCCCTTTGAACTGCTTTGTGTCCGCCAGCAAAGGGGGGGGGGGGAGCGCCGACTTGCCTCCCCCTGCTCGTTGTCACGGGGCTTTACGGGCGTTTGCTGGGATAGGGATTTGTGGCTCTAACTCCCTCCAGAAGGGGGGGGGGGGAGAACAAAACCGGCTGGATCCCGCCCCTCCCCCTGGAGCTGCGAGGGGGGGGGGCTGGTCTCCCCTCGCTGCCCATTTTCCCCGTCCCCCCCACGCCCTGCCCTAGTGCTCTCCACTCGCCCCTTAGAGTCCCGGGGTTGGGGCTGCCCAGCCCCCTGGCTCCCCGCAGATGGCGGTGGGGGCGGGGTGCGCTGCCCTCCCCTTCTGTCCCCTCTCTGCACCTGCAGGGCTCTGGTGCAGGTGCAGTCTGGTTTTACTGGCGCTCTGCCCGCGCTGTATCGCCCGCAAGGAGCTGGCTTGCGCTGCCCGGGGTTGTCTTGCCTCTCTCCCCCCTGCCCTGCTCTAGCGGGGGCAGGCAGGAGCTGGAGGGCTGGGAGGGGGTCCTGGACACCTGCATCCAGTTCCTGGCTCTACCACAGCTTCCTTTTGTGACCTGGGGGGGGCAGAGGGAGTCTATTCATTAATAACTATGCGGTACTTGGATACAAGAAGGGTGGGGGGTATTTATCAGACAGAGGAAGGGGCTTCCCTGCTCCCTCCAGTTTGCCTGAAAGCCCAGAGAGAGCACATGCCCCTCCCCAACACCAAAGTGTGAGACTGCCCTGCCCCACCTGCACCCCAAGCCCCAAACCTGTGGCATAAGAGCATAAGAATGGCCCTACTGGGTCAGACCACAGGCCCATCTAGCCCAGTATCCTGTCTTCCGACAGTGGCCAATGCCAGGTGCCCCACAGGGAATGAACAGAACAGGTAATCATCAAGTGATCCATCCACTGTCACCCATTCCCAGCTTCTGGCAAACAGAGGCTAGGGACACCTTTCCTGCCCATCCTGGTTAAAAGCCATTGATGGAGCTATCCTCCATGAATTTACTACTTTTTTGAACCCTATTATGGTCTTGGCCTTCACAACATGCTCTGGCAAGGGGTTCCATGGGTTGACTGTACATTGTGTGAAAAAATACTTCCTTTTATTTGTTTTAAACCTGCCTATTAATTTCATTTTGTGACCCCTAGTTCTTGTGTTATGCGAAGTAGTAAACAACATTTCCTTATCTGCTTTCTCTACACCAGTCATGATTTTATAGACCTCAATCGTATCTTCCTGTAGCTGTCTCTTTTCCAAGGTAAAAAGTCCCGGTCTTATTAATCTCTCTCATTTGGAAGCTGTTCCATACCCCTAATCATTTTTGTTTCCCTTTTCTGAACCTTTTCCAATTACAATATATATTTTTTGAGATGGGGTGAGCACACCTGCACACAGTATTCAAGATGTGGGCGTACCATGGATTTATATAGAGGCAGCATGATATTTTCTGTCCTATTATCTATCCCTTTCTTAATTATTCCCAGCATTCTGTTTGCTTTTTTGACTGCTGCTGCACCATGGAGTGGATGTTTTCAGATAATTATTCACAAATCTCTTTCTTGAGTGGTAACAGCTAATTTAGACCCCATCACTTTATTGCCCAGTCACCTAGTTTTGTGAGGTCCTTTTGTAGCTCTTCGCAGTCTGCCTGGGTCTTAACCATCTTGAATAGTTTTGTATCATTTGCAAATTTTGCCACCTCACTGTTTACCCCTTTTTCCAGATAATGTATGAATATGTTGAATAGGACTGGACCCTGGGGGAACCACTATTTACCTCTCTCCATTCTGAAAACTGACCATTTATACCTAGCTTGTGTTTCCTATCTTTTAACCAGTTACCAGTTCATGGGAGGACCTTCCCTCTTATCCCGTGGCAGCTTACTTTGCGTAAGAGCCTTGGTGAGGGTCCTTGTCAAAGTCTTTCTGAAAATCTAAGTACACTATATCCACTGGATCCCCTTGGTCCACATGCTTGTTGACCCCCTCAAAGAATTCTAGTAGATTGGTGAGGCATGATTTCCCTTTATTAAAACCATGTTGACTTTTCCTCAACAAATTATGTTCGTCTATATGTCTGACAATATTGTTCTTTATTATAGTTTTATTATAGCATCTACATAAAGATTCTGCTCTCTTTTTCCATCCGTCCCCTATGGCCTCTTTAAATTCAAAAGAGGGTAAGTGAATCCATACCCTCCAGCTGGGATGTGTCAAAAGAACAAGTTTTTCACTCAGTTTGTAATAATCCCAGCAGAGTCAGTAGTTATAGTTTTGTGCCACTTCCTTTCAAATTGCATTTTGGTCCATAAATTTATTTCAGTTCTTTGTTCTTGAATAAGTGTCAGGATCCTGATAATCACTGAAGCCTTAGGCAGGGTCTGAGCCTAATGATCTTTGAGGCCAGACACTGAGGTGATGGCAAATTGGGAGAATATGTAGGTTGGGATTCTGTCTTTGTTAAACCTATTAAATATCCACCATGAACCTGCCCTGCAATCCAAGCACAGGAGATAAATCCTATTAATTTCAGTGGGCTACTTAGCCCGGTCCAGCTCTAGGTATTTTGCTGCCCCAAGCAAAAAATTTGCCACCGCAGCCACTGAGAGCACAACTGCCCAAGCAAAAAATGACCAGAATGCCGCCCCTGGAATTGTTCCGTCCCATGCATGTGCTTGCTTTGCTGGTGCCTACAGCCGGTCCTGTATTTACCTATGTAAGGGCTGAAAGACTGGGCAGTAAAAGCTAGATTTTGAGTACTGATGAAGCATAGCATATAAATTGGACCAAGGTGGGTTTAATCCTCCTTTGTTCTCTTGGGGGCAGTCAAGAGCTGATAGACCCCTCCACATAAATTGGAGCAGCCTAAGGTTCCCACAGCGGTGGTTTCCTAAGGGTTGTTCTGCTAGCCCAGGATGCCTGCAGCACAAGGCTCTTCAGTAATGCCACTTCCTCCTGCTGCTTCCTGTGCTGGAGGAATCCTCAGCTGCTTGGTTAGCGTGTCTCAAAGGGGCCACAGCAGGGACCAGAGTTCTGGCACTAACTGTCACTTCACATAGAATTAGTGGCTTGATCCTGGTTTTAGTCCCAAGGCGGTGTGACAGAAGCAGGAGATACGACTTGTTCAAGGGAGGAGAGCTTTGCTTTCATTTTATTTTGATTCCAATATATAATAATACCTAGTGTTTACTTAGCATTTTTCATCAGTAGATCTCAAAGTGCTTTACAAAACAGGTAAGTATTATTATCTGCATTAAGGATGCCTGTTGCAGGCTCTGGTACCTTCCACAGATAATTAAGAATACAATCCAATTAATGAAAGTGGCAGTGACAAACCAATTACCTTTTCCCACACTCAGGAGGCCATTCCACAAAACCACAATTTCCACATCAAATAAAACTCCATACCCTATTAGCTCTCAAATCTCAGTTCTCCTCAAGCACCTGCTCAAATCAAAGGGCTTTGTGGTGTGTCTTGTAAATCAATGTATTTAGGTTATTACAGACCAAAGGAAAGGGAGCTGGGGAGTTAATTCCACGGTTGAGGGGCCTCATGGAGAATATTCTGTCAGTTGGTCCCTTATCCAAGCTCTGTCATTTGAATAAGTGTCTGAATGTTAGGGAGCTTATTCAAAGCTGGAGTCTGAACCTATCAGAGTTGGCTCTGGATCTACTTCAGTCTATTAATAGAAGAGAAAGAGTCATTCAAAATTAGAGATTGCCCTGAACTGGAACTTAGAATCTAAATTCAGTTTACATGACTCCTAAGATTTCACTAGGAGGGTGGTGAAGCATTGGAACGGGTTACCTAGGGAGGTGGTGAAATCTCCATCCTTAGAGGTTGTTAAGGCCTGGCCCTTGTCTGGGATGATTTAGTTGGTGTTGATCCTGCTTTGAGCAGGGGGTTGGACTAGGTGATCTCCTGAGGTCTCTTCCAACCCTCATATTCTATGATTCTAAGATGAGGGAAACTTTGTGAAGAATGCTGGGCCAAAATTTTGTAAGGTCAGCATGTGACACTTTGTCATAAATGGATACGAATTCTCCTGTGTCAGCCTCAAACACAAACTCTGAATCCTATCCTAGTGCTAAACCAGATCTGTATATCTTGTCCTCTTCCTCTGCCTATTGGAAATAGAACAGGATTGATGTTTCCCTACGTTGTTCAGTTTGAGTAGCACTACAGACAATATCCTCTTCCGCAGTCTGAATACTTGATGTCATGTCATAGTTATTCTCTAGGAATGTGTCTGCCCTGGATTGTGATGATAATGCTCAATGATGACCTAATTGCAGCACTCTCACTGTGTAGGAAAAGTACTTGATTGTGGCCTCTTGGTTTGTCTTTTCACCGAAGAGATCATCATTGCCTTACAATGCAGTGCGCCATCAGTGCTTCACTTCACTGCATTATTTAATGAGCTGTTATAAGGCTGATTAGCCAAGGTCTTTAGATGTATTAGAGTCCTGGTGTCTAACCCTTAAGAACATAAGAACAGACATACTGGGTCAGACCAAAGGTCCATCTAGCCCAGTATCCTGTCTTCTGATAGCGGCCAATGCCGGGTGCCCCAGAGGGAGTGAACCTAACAGGCAGTGATCAAGTGATCTCTCTCCTGCCATCCATCTCCACCCTCTGACAAACAGAGGCTAGGGATGCCATTACTTACTCATCCTGGTTAATAGCCATTTATGGACTTACGCACCATGAATTTATCCAGTTCCCTTTTAAATTGCTATTATAGCCCTAGCCTCCTCAGGTAAGCAGTTCCTCAAGTTGACTGTGCGCTGCGTGAAGAAGAACTTCCTTTTATTTGTTTTAAACCTGCTGCCTATTAAACCCTTCTCTGAGTAGGTATAGATAATGGAGGTAAAAATGCCTGTGCCTGGTCTAGCTTTCCCACCATTGCTAACACCGTGGAATTGCACCAGTGCTAGTACAAGGGTGGGAAAATTCTTGAAAATTGCCAGTATAGAAGGAGCCTCAAATATTAGGTGACACTAAAGAGAAAGGAACAATGGTCTAGGTGCCATTCCTGGTGCTACTACAGAATTAGGGCTAGATCTGCAAAGGAGACGTAGACTCAGGATAGCAGCACCTAATTTTTAGGTGTCGTGCCTCCTAATCGAATCCACAGCTCTGAATTAGGTGACCAGGTTTCCTGTACAATGCCTGGGAGAGTTAGGCACCTAAGAATGGGATTCACAAACTGAGCTGGGAGCTGCCTAAGCTAGCCAGTGGGAGAAAGGTAGGACCTAAGTCTTTCTCCTCAAAAGGAGTTGGGCTCCTAACTCTGGGCCAGAGGGAGGTGCCTCCCTCTACTCAGAATATAAGCCACAACTCCTTTCCTGAAGTTAGATGCCTGTGCCAGGTTAGCCCTTTCATAAAGGTTGTGGAGGATGTGGGAGACTTAGGTTTAAATCCCCACTTTGCCGGATGTGGAACAGGGGGTTGAACTCAGGTTTCCCATATGAATTTAGCATTCCGTGGATTGGGGTAATCTGAGGTGGGAGTTTCTCCTGGTGGAGCTGTTCCACTTTGTATGAAATGCTTAAATGTTTGTTGGGCCAGGGAGAGTGAGTGAGAATAATTTTATTGCCCAGTGATTAAGGGATGTGGTAGACCCAAGTTCAAGTTGCTGTTCCAATGAGGATTTAATTATTTATACGAAGTGGAATAGCTACAACAGGAGAGATTGAGAGTAGACTTCCTCAGGATACCTTCGAGCCCAATGATCAGGGCACTCGCCTGGGACATCAGAGACCTGCTTTCAAATCCCTGCTCCCCAAGAGGTTGACTGGGGGTTTGAACCCAGGACTTCTACTTTCTGAGTGGTGCTCTATCCCCTGGGCTATTGGGTCCCATCACCACAGCTATAGTTTGTGCAAGGCCTGGTCTGGTAGGTGGCCTCTGAGAACACTTACTGACCTGGGCTCTGCAGGTGAGATTTTGGGGGGAACCCCTAGTTTGAGGATCTGGCTGTACTTAGGCATGAGCTAGGCAATGGGTGTCAAGATTTAAGCAGCTTTATGTATGCCCACCACAGGTTGGATTGTTTCAAATCAAAGCAATTTAAATCACTGATTTTAATTGTGATTTAAATCAGTAAGCAGGGAATCTTGATTTAAATCTGGAAAGCTGCTGTGAATGTAAGGCATGATTAAACTTTAAAGTATTATTCACCTACATACGTACTGTAATATTGGGTATATTCTAAATACCTGAGAGAGTTGACCTATGGAGGGAAGAGAGGGAATGGAGAGAAGCAGGGAGGTAGGGAATGGAGGAAGAGAAAGCAGGGAGGAGGAGACAAAGGAAGTGCAATGGTAACAGAGAAACTCGGGGTGCATGTGAACTATGGGCACTGTAGCACCATAGCCTAGATCGGGGTAGGCAACCTATGGCACACGTGTCAAAGGCGGCACACGAGCTGATTTTCAGTGGCACTCACACTGCCCGGGTCCTGGCCACCGGTCCAGGGGGGCCTCTGCATTTTAATTTAATTTTTAATGAAGCTTCTTAAACATTTAAAAAACCTTATTTACTTTACATACAACAGTAGTTTAGTTATATATTATAGACTTATAGAAAGAGACCTTCTAAAAATGGCACGCGAAACCTTAAATTAGAATGAATAAATGAAGACTCGGCACACCACTTCTGAAAGGTTGCCGACCTTGGCATAGATGTTTCCCATACCGATGTAGGTAATCTACCTCCTTGAGTGGTGGTAGCTAGGTTGATGGAACAATTCTTCCTTTGACCTAGCTGTGTCTACACTGGGGCTTAGATCAGCGACATAGCTAAGTCAATCTAAATTTTAAGTGAAGACCAGGGCTCAGAGTATGCGACTACATCAGAGGTTCTCAAACTGGGGGTCAGGACCCCTCAGGGGGTCATGAGGTTATTACATGAGGGGTTGCAAGCTGTCAGCCTCTACCCCAAACCCCGCTTTGCCTCCAGCATTTATAATGGCGTTAAATTAAAAACACTTGTTTATATATTTATGAGGGGCGGGGGTCACGCTCCGAGGCTTGCTACGTGAAAGGGGTCACCAGTACAAAAGTTTGAGACCCACTGGACTATATGAATTGCAGAGAAATGGGAGGGGCAGAGATGGGCTGGAAGGAGACTGGGGAAAAAGCAGAGTTCTGGATTGTTTGGTGAGGATTATGGAGGTGACTGTGGCTGTGTGTCACACCAAGCATCCCTCGGTGTCCTCCAGCACACTCTAAAATGTCACCTATGGGAGAAAGGAAGAGAAGGGAAGATGATTCCCGGTAGAATGCATGTTCACACAGTGAAGTCTTTAGTTTCTTCCACTGTGAGTCTGCAGAGAGCTCATTGCTTTCCCCTGACCTCAGGAGAGGCTTCCATTTCCTTTCATTTGCCAGTATTTGGACAGCAGAAGTAGGTGGGGCACTATTGAATTCTCTTATTAACTCTATAATTCACTGAATTTCCTAGTCTTGGTAGAACTAGATATTTGCAAAGTGTGATCACATAGAAGATTCACGTTCCTTTACAGGGAGGCTGTTGTGCTGCTGCTTCAGTCCCAGTGACTCTTAGGTGTGTTTGCATTTGATATCCGAAGCCTAGGAGTCCGTGTTCATGATCAAGGGCCAGAGCTGGCTACTGAATTCATATTTCTGACTGAGGCGAGGCTTAGTGAGAGTATGGGGAGAGGGGTGTTCAAGCAGCCCAGCATGTACAACACAGCTAATAAAAGGGAGAAGTGTCCAGTCTTTCTGTGGTCTGTACTGCTGTCACAATTCCTTTCAAATTCTTAGGACTCCTGCTTTTAGCACCTTCTAATATTGCAGGGATCTCTTTGTGTATACCTGCCATGGACCTGAGTATCAGTGTGTTGAAAAACGTGGCGCCTCAGGTTTGAAACCACCTCGCACTTTGAGTAAGAGTGGGAGTTCGCTTTGGTTGGCTTCTCAGGAGCCTTTGTTCCCCATATGGTTTGTGCAACATGCTGTGTGTCATTTGGCTGTCACCCTCCACCCCAGAGTTAACTGCATATCACTGGTGATTGTATGGTTAAAAGGTGCTTTGGGATTATATGTAAGTGTAAAGTGTTAAGATGAAGCTCTCCAGAACCAGAATGCATTGGACCAATTGCTGTTGAAATGGACCATACTATATGTTGAATCTTATTTATTTGTTTTGTACTATTGATTATTTATTTATTTATTTATTTATTCTTGGTAGCCCTCACAATTTTATTTGTTTTAGGTTTATAAAACTCTCTGTAGATGTCCATCCTATTGTCTTTATGGCCATCCCATAAATTAAAATACACAATACAAAATACACTATAAGGACTACTTACCACACCTTGACATGCAAATAAATATCTACCAGCTAAGATGAGAATGGTAACATAGACCCAAGACCTCTGCAGCCCTCAGTCCAGCCTCTCCCCAACATCTGCCTACTGTTCTGGCTGCTTTCTCCAAACCACTACCCTTGTCTCAGTTTTATCTGGATTAAGTAGCAAACCGTCCTATGATCATATAGGGTGATATATAAAAGAGCCCAAGCCAGATTTTGGAGTGCTCAAGCATCCACAATGAGGGTTAGATTTTCAGAAGTGCTCCACTCCTATTTAGGCACCTAATTAAGGGTCATATCTTCAAAAGTGCTTGGCATCCAGCAGCTCCCATTGTGATGCTACCGCCAATTTTCAAAAGACCTCAGTGTGTTGGGTGCTGAACTCCTGAAAATTCCACTCCGAAGTACTGGGTAATTTGTTCCACTGCTGTGGCTGGGTCAGCTGTGAAGCTGGGTGTCCTCAGCCTGGTAAATAATTTGCAGCCTGTGCCTCCTCATTAAATGTTGCCAATAAGAGCTCTTGAGGCAGGGACAAGGGTTAGATGACACAGTGGTAAAAACTCCCGCAGCAGGTCTGTAGTTTGGCTCGTACTGTTGAATTGATGGAGATACATGCCAAAGCCCCATGTATTTAAAAAAAAAAGTTAATTTCTTTATGTATGTGTTTAATACCTTAGGCCGATATTTGTGAGGCCTTTTGAGATCTTTGGGTCAAGTATATTATATAAGAGTTTGAGCTGAAGCCCATTACAATCGATCAAAAGATTCCCATTCCTGTTTTCAAAAAACAAAACAAACAATTTTAAGCAGCTTAATGTGCATTTATTGAAGAGACGAGTCTCCAAGAAATAATTCGAATATCATGGCTTTCCATTACTATATATTAAGAAGGAAATCAGAAGAACAAAAAGCTACTTTTGAAAGTGTTCATGGGAAACCAACTGGCAAAAGCCAGGAAACTCAATCCTAAGGCTAATGAATACTCTGTCCTGAACTCACATTGTCTCTTTTGTTTCCCATGCTCTCATGAGCTGCACACAGATTCAGCTTGCCAGTCTTAACCCTTGTGATTGAGGTCTGCTCCACATACAGTTTTTGTTCTGGTTTAACTATGTTGGAGCGCGGTGTGATTTTTATTTTTCACCGATACAGTTATACCGACGCAACCCCTAGTGTGAGTGCAATACTATCTGTATAAATACCAGTATAATTGAGTCTGCACTACGGAGGCTGTTCCACTTTAACTACACTATATTTTAGCTATATAACTTTTGTGTGTAAACAAGGCTTGTGTGTACACCAGGAAAATTAGGACCTGTGATACACTGTTGTTGCAGCTTCATGTTGGGAGTTCTAGTGTATATAGGGCTTAGAGCAGGCCTGGACTGCACATTAGTTAAAAAGCCGGCAGCAAGCCTACACTAGCCGTTCTGCTGTTGATACCACTGGCGCCGCTGCACCCATGCCAGTGCTGCAGTGGGAAGTGTTAAGGAAAAATTAAGTGTGGTGTAGATGCACCTTTAATGTGCTGCTGTTACTTGTCACAGCAGCAATGACATTGATGGAATGCCATCGCTGTGGGGATAGCTGGAACATCCAGCATTATGGAAGCCCTGTTCTGCCAGACTGCGTCAGGACTATTCAGTAGTGCATAACAGGTGCTTTCTACTGTGAACAGCAGTGAAAACTGGATGTTTACTACCTGCAACAGTTAAATTTATTCCAGTAGTGACTAAATTATAAACAGTGGTTTCTGAGCAGGCAAAGATACCAAACGTAATGATCTGCTAGCATGATCTGATCTCTTAAAAGTGACTGTTCTATCTGCCAAAGTTTAGCAAGCTGTTTAGTGTTGCTGTTGTTTGTTAGGTGAAATGGGTCCAATTTGTAGCCCATTTAAAACAAAAAATGCATTTTTTGTGTTTTTAAAACAGAAATTGATATTTTGTTCATTTTTCCTCTAAATGGGCTATTAAACTTGATATCACCAGCAGAGGGTGCTGGAGCTCTGTCAGAACTCAGAACCAGCCTCTCAAATTGATTGGAAAAATCTGATCAGACCTTCCGTGATCAAATCTGTACTTTTTTTTATTTTAGGAAAATTAAGTTTGAATCAATTATCTGAAACTCACTGTCTTGCTGTATTTAGTTCCATCAAAGGAGAAATGTATTTCTTCTAAAAATTATCCATTTGCTTAAAAAAACCTTGATGTTGGTTGTCTTTTTTGCTCTCTGTGGGTACGTCTTCACTACCCGCCGTATTGGCGGGTAGCAATCGATTGCTCAGGGATCGATATATCGCGTCTCATCTAGATGCGATATATCGATCCCCGAACACGCTTATATCGATTCCGTAACTCCACCAACCCGAACGGAGTTGCGGAATCGACAGGGGGAGCCACGGACATCGATGCTGCTCCGTGAGGACAGTGAGTAATTCGATCTTAGATACTTCGACTTCAGCTACGTTATTCACGTAGCTGAAGTTGCGTATCTAAGATCGATTTTTCCCCGTAGTGTAGACCAGCCCTCTCTCTATGTAACCCTCTGAATAGAGTTTCATGTGTTTTGTCCTCAGCAGAGATTATCCTCCTTTTTAGATAATGTATTCTCATTTCACTGCTTCTTTTTCATTTTTTTTTTTGGTCGGAATTAATATTTAGAATCAGTTTAATATTTAATGCAGCTTTTATTGGGAGGATTTGGCTGACCCTGTAATTAGTTCCACTCAGGTATGAGGGGAGCAGGAGGTGTCTGTGTGTGTGAAGCTCATTGTGGGATTGAGGCTATACTCTTATTCTTGCAGATAAAAAGATCTGAATAGGTCTCTTTCAGCTCTCAATTCTGTGACCCAAATATTAAAAGTGAGCTGCAAAGGACTTAAATACGAATGAGCTTGTGTTCTGTTGTTGTTGTTGCTTTGCTTCTTTATGATGTATAAAGAGGGCCTGAAAGATTTTTCTTTTTTCAGAGAAGAAAATTTGCTTTTTTTTAGCCTTAGAAATATCAAGAATATGAAGTCTGCTCAATGTCTCAGAACATGTTCTATTGCGAGTTCTTAGAACTTGGTACTGAAATTTTAGCAAAGACTTCCTTTCTTCAAAATGTTCAGTAATCACTGCAGTTAAATAGCTGTTAACAACACAAACAATACACTATCTGACTAAAAAGCCTTTTCCCTCTCACTTGCTAAACGTTCATTCTTTTGTGGTGTCATCATATTGTTAGTTCTAATTTCAAATGCAAAAAAAAGTTTATTTATATATGATATGGCTTTCTTTATACAACACAAAGAGGAAAAAAAGAGATGCATAAGTCTAATATTTTTCTTTGTAAGTGACCTTTAAGACAAGTAAACTGCAGTCTAGAACAGAGGAATTAATACTGGTTGGGAAGAATAAAGAAGTCTATGTATAATTTTCATTGTGGCGAAGTATTGATTATACTGGAATCTTATGTCCTCTATCAGTTTTTATTTTGGCACCTTTCCATAATAATGTATCGACATTAGGGGGGGAAAGGTAATAGAGTAATATTAATAATAATACAAATAATTACTGATATCACTGGTAATGGTGTTTGTGATTGACAGTCCCACATTTAAATATTCATTGATGAATACGAACTAATTTGATCAAATGATCATTGTGTTGAAGTGCATGGAAAGCTGCCCCGGCACTGCAGTGCCTTTTTATACACAGCTTTATAACACACTGTCCACTGTGGATCTGATCTAAAGACCACTGAAATCAATGGAAATCTTTCCATTGACTCCAGTGGGCTTTAGATCAGATCCTGTGTGGAGACAAGCAGTAAACTTTTAAATCCTAAAACACTTCAGTAAAAGCTTTTTACACCCAAAGATCTCAGCGTGCTCACAGGTCTTCTGTGAGATATGTCCTTATTAATATACTTGCTTTAGAGATGAGTCAATCAAATCCCTCCTTAAGAATCTGATCTTGAAGCCCTTACTCAGGCAAAACTCCCATGTAAGTCCATGGGAGTTGGGCATGGATATAGGCAGCCAGAGTGAAGCCAATACGTTTAATTTAATTTTCTGTAGTTGGTGATTGCTTAGCAGCATTCTAACTATTTCTGCCAAATTGCTCTGTAAAAGGGGGCCTGTGCTTGCTTGTTATAGCACGTCCCTTACAGGCTGTAACTGAAAGGGATTAATGGTAGAAACATTGTCGTTCATTTTATTTTCCATTTCAGTGGGTGAGGCTGCTGCTTTTGTTCCATTGCTCACACTAAAGTCCCAACTTCTCTGTTCTGGGCTGGGAACAGGGTTAAGGAACTGTGTTTAAACTGCCAGTGCTAGTATTAGCTGGAACCATGTTCCTCAATTCAATGTAAAACCTGGGATAGACAGGGTCTGAGGCTATCTATGGCCATGTCTACGCTACAAATTTTGGTCGACGCAAGTTACGTTGGCATAAAGCCGCCACAGTTAGTATAATGCTTGTGGGCAGCATGTGTACGTGGCTCCTTCCGTCAGTGCTGCATGTACTCACCAGGAGTGGTTGTGTCAATGAACAGTGTGGTAGGTATCCCAGTGTGAAACTCACCATTCTTCAGCGCACTATCTTTGGGGAAGTTTTGACAGTCCGTGGTGGGACAGAAATGAGGGGTGGCTGTGAGCAAGGGGTCAACATGCCAGCATGTAACTCTCTCTGTCCCATAATTTTTGGGTCTTTTTAAAAATCTCATGAACCCTACACAGCCCCCCTCCCGGTCAACCATCTCTGACAGAAGCATGTGGCATGACACAGCTCTGACTTACTGTCATGAGCGTTGCAAGCATTCGATGGTGTTTGCAGAGCTGTAAGAAGAACCACATCAGCGGGGAACATGATGATTTCTTGGAGGGCAGATTGTTATGGAACATAGTGAGAACCAGTTCAAGGTTGTGGGTGGCATTCATGGAGCAGCTGTAGATGGTAGAGCGCTGCTTCTAGGCCTCAGAAACAGGCACTTACTGGTGGGATTGCACTGTACTGCAGGCTTGGTATGATGAGCAGTGGCTGCAGAACTTTCAGATGCACAAGGCTACATTACTGGATCTGTGTGCCAAGCTCAGCCTAGGCCTCCAGCAGGAGGACACCAAAATGAGTGTTGCACTGAAAGTGGAGAAGCGAGTGGTGCTCTCACTGTGGAAACTTGCAGCACTGGGTTGCTGCTGGTCAGTGGGAAATCATTTTGGAATTGGAAAATCCACTGTGGGGGCTGTAGTCATGTCAGTGTGCAGGGCCATTGTCTCTTGCGGTGCAGGACTGTGACATTTGGCAATGTGCAGGATGTAAGGGCTGGATTTGCAGCAATGGGGTTCCCGAACTGCGGTGGCGCAATAGACAGCACACATCTTTATTTTGGCACCAGACCAAGTTGCCTCCAAGTACACCAGCAGAAAGGGCTACTTTCCTATGGTTATGCAAATGTTGGTGAATCATCGGGGACACTTCAACCACATCAGTGTTGGCTCTAAATACTGGCAGTGTTTTCCATAGCCAGTGGTGATTTTAGCTGATATCTCTTTCCTGAAGTTAACAAAGGCACAGAGAGCACAGCTGCTGCTGGCATCCCAAAAGCCGCCTGTAGGGGCGGCTCCAGGTCCCAGCATGCTGAGCGCCTGCTTGGGGCGGCATGCCGGGGGGGATGCTCTGCCGGTCGCCGTGAGGGCGGCAGGCAGGCTGCCTTCGGCGGCATGCCTGCGGAGGGCCCGCTGGTCCCGTGGCTTCGGTGGACCTCCCGCAGGCGTGCCTGCGGAGGGCCCGCTGGTCCCGTGGCTTCGGTGGACCTCCCGCAGGCGTGCCTGCGGAGGGCCCGCTGGTCCCGTGGCTTCGGTGGACCTCCCGCAGGCGTGCCTGCGGAGGGCCCGCTGGTCTTGCGGCTTCGGTGGAGCCGTGGGACCAGCGGACCCTCCGCAGGCACGCCTGCGGGAGGTCCACCGGAGCCACGGGACCGATGACCAGCAGAGCACCCCCCGCGGCATGCCGCCGTGCTTAGGGTAGCAAAATGTCTAGAGCCGCCCTTGGCCACCTGGGCCCAAATGCTGCTAGTTTGTGTGCTGCAATGATGCCTGCTGAAGTTATTGTGACTGGCATGGGAAGGTGTCCTACCGCGGAGGAATCAATATGGCTGCCATCCACAGAAACCTTTGACAGAGGATTGCAGAGTACATCTCAGGAAGATTCAAGGGTCATCACTGTATACATAAACAAACTGCCCCTTAGCTTCCCCCAACTCTACAGGAGAATGAAAATCAGATGATAATGCTACCCCTTATTGTTGTACCGCTACTTCTTCTAGTGAGAGTAAATTAATGAAAACTTAGTGGCTGTGACCTGTTAAGTTGGAGCACCATCAGAACTCCTCTGTAATGGGAAACACATTTATACGGTTACCCAAGGTTCCTAACCCTGCATCGGGCTTACCCATGCTCGACTGTCAGGACTGATCTGGTGGAATCTCAAACAGGTCCTGGCTCATGGCATAGCTGGACCACCTGGTCACATGTTCCCCATCCTCTTTCTTTCCTCCTCCTCATCCTCACTATTTACACTAGAGGCTGGATTAATTTTTGTGGGCCCGGCACCAAACATATTTGTGAGTCCCCTGGGGAATGAAGGGGCCAGGGGCAAGAGCACAACGGCCAGGGTGGATTTGATTTAAATCATGATTTAAATCACTAGTCAGGAAGACTCAATTTAATCATGGTTTTCTACATAAAAGTGCAATTTTGTTGGTTATTATAATCTTAATACATATTCTTCATAACTCAGAGATAGATGTAGGTTTCATTTTTAGAAGGTACACACTAAAACATTTTTAAACTGAGATTTATTTTGAAAACTTTTCAGATGAATTTTACAGCTATGTCAGAAAATGAATGATTGTTTGCTTATTTCATTTACTAAAGATAATTGAAGCAGATATTTTTGAAGTCACTGGGAGGGGAACTATCACCAATTCAACAGGTTAATCATTAATATTTAGAGGATTTTCTTGCCAGGCTGTGTTATGAGGAGAGCATCACCAGACAGACATTTAAATTGTTTTATTTAACTAAAACAACAACGTTAAATATTCTGGATTTTTTTCTTCAACAGCAAACATAATATTTTAACAAAAAAGCATATGTCCCTTGCTTCTCTCATTTCTCTTCAAACTTCTTCTCCTTGTCCAGATCTATTCCACCCCCAACAATCTTCTATTCATTGAAATTTTTGAAACTTTTCACTTTTAAAGAGAGGTAAGGGATTGACTCTGTGTACACAAATTTGTGGAGGGACAATAGGATTGAGGTCTGTTATTTCTCACCTCTATATATTATATTATTTATTTATTTTAAAACATTTTTGCTGCTAACAAGCACGTTACCTCTGGAGACACAGATCCACAGTTTGAGAACTGCAAAACTAAGCATTTCTGATGGTATCTTTCAGCACTGAGTCCCATTGGGTAGATAGAAAGATTAACCTAAATAATCTATACAGAAGCTTGTGGAACCTCATAAAACTGGATCCCTAATCCATGAACTATTGGAACTCATTTACAAAACTTTTCTTAAACATTACATGAATATATTGTCCCAAATTATAATCCCTATTCCATGATACATTATATCTTTAAATAGATTTTTCCTCAAAAATCCGATTTAAATTAAAAAAAACTCATGTTTTGATTTTTAAAAAAAAAGTCATTGTTTTTTATCCACCCTGACAGTAGGGCATGTGGGGAGGGGGAGAAGGATTGGTCCCCAGCTGGAGCAAAGCAGGGGCCAAGGGCAGGAGCACAGCGGGCAGCGGGTTATGGGCGGGGGGAAGGATTGGTCCCCAGCTGGAGTGAGGCAGGGGCCGGGGCAAGAGCACAACGGGGCATAGGGGGAGGATTAGTCCCTGTTGACTGGAGCAAGGCAGGGGCTGGCGGGAGGGGGGGGAACTAGTGTTGGTCCCTGGAGCAAGGGAGGGGCTGGGGTAAACTGCAAGTGCAGCAAGGCTGGGGATGAACAGGATCCCCCTCAGTCCTGCCCACATAGAGCGGGTACCTACCTTCTCCCTGGTTCTGGCCCATTCTCTTCGTCTCTCTCTTCACTGAGCTGAGGGTGGAGGTGCACTGAGCACAGGGCTGGGGGTGCAGGGTCTGGGAGGGAGTTAGGATTCAGGAGCAGGCTGAGGGTTGGGGTGCAGGATCTGGCCAGGAGCTAAGGTAAGGGAGGAGGCTCAGGGTTGGGGTGTGGAGTGCTTACCTGGGGCAGCTCCCATTTGGTGCGAGGGGTGCAGGTGGGAATGTGTGTGTGGAGGGTGTTGCAGGAGCTCCTGTTTGGTGCTCAGGGTGAGGATGGGGAGGGGGCAGGAGTCAGGGCATGGGTGTGGTGGGGCTGAGTATGTGTGGGGGGTGCAGGAGTCAGGACTGGGAGCTGGGTAGGTGTGGGGGGTGCAGGAGTCAGGACTGGGAGCTGGGTAGGTGTGGGGGGTGCAGGAGTCAGGGCAGAGGGCTGGGGATGTGGGCTGGGGTCGTGGGGGTGCTCTTAGCCCCCTGTCCTGAGCGGCTCACAGCAGGGGTCTGGAGGAGGTGTGCCCTGATTCCACCCCCTTCACCAAGTCCCCGTCTCCTCCCCCTGAGCGGGGGAGCACACTGTGGCTTCACTCCTCCCTCTCCTTCAAGCCAGCAAACAACTGTTCGGTGACCAGGGGAAGCGCGGTTGGGGGGGAACGAATGGGACGCAGCACACTCCGGGGAAGAGGCGAGGGAGTGGGGAGCTTGGCTGCCAGCAGAGCCTGTTGCAGCAGGAGCCAGCAGGACCAATCTTCTGCCCGCTGCCCCTGCAGAAGAGAGCGGTGGGCGGGAGCGGAGAAGAGCAGGCTGGGCCGGGGCCCCTTTGGATCATGGGCCTGGAACCATGGTAAATCCGGTACTGACTAGGGGCTTGTATCTTGGGCTCCTTGAAGGAATCCATGGTGGCCTGCAGTGTCTCTACCAAGTATGGGATGCAGCTCTTTGTAAAACTGGCAGGTCTGTGGTTTGGCACCAGATCAACTATTGGCCTCCTTGGCCTTCTGATATGGCTCACGCAGTTCCTTTGCTTTCACACGGCACTGCTGCTGATCTCCGTCATACCCCTTCTCCTGCATCCCCCTTGCAATCTGCTTGTAGATGTCAATGTTTCTATAGACGGTCCATAGCTGTGCTTGCATACTCTCGTCTCCTCACAGGCCCAGGAGATCGAATATCTCCTACTCCAAACTGGAGCACATCTGGAGTGTGTAGCTGGCATGGTCAGCTGGACAGTTGCACACAACAGTGGAGAGCAGCTAGGTATGCTTGCCAAGCTGGACAGTCAGGAAAAGGCATTTGAAAAATTCCCAGGGCTTTAAAGGGGAGGGGGACCTTCTAGTCTCTGTGACCCCTAGGCAGCAGAGTTCACAATTGTGATCAGAGTGGGCAGTGTTTGGCATTATGGGACAGCTGCTGGCGGACTGTTAGGGTTGACATAAGTAATACAGTGGCTACACTTGTGCTGCGTCAACCTCAGTACATAGACCATGGCTCAGTGCTGCTCAGGAAGATGTTACTGTGTTGCTGTAATGGGGTACGTACGTGGATAAGAGACCAATTTAAGTGTAGACACACGCACAGCTAGGTAGATGCAAGGTGGCTTATGTCAACCTAACTTTGTAATGTAGACAAGGCCTATGTACAAGTTTTCTACAGTAATTACTTTCCCCATAGCAGTTTGCTAAATTACACGGTCATTACAATTTTATTGTGTAGAATTAGCAGGTTAATAAACTGCTGTAGAAAGACACTGTGAGCACTGAGAGAGTGAAACAAGACCGTACGGCCCATGAGAGAGACAAGGCGGGTGAGGCAATATCTTTTATTGGATCAACTTCTGCTGGTGAGAGAGATGAGCTCTCCATTAGATATGGCCCATAACTGTTCAAATGTCTGTATTCTGGAGGGCAGAATTTTCCTAATAACCCCAAACATGCTAGGTGTTACAGTAGTAATTTTTAATATCATTGGTATGCAAATACCCATCATTACCATCTCATGGTGTACGATGACCTGTTTCACATTGAATTTATGCCTCATCCTCACTTCTGCTGGGACAAGTAGATTGACATTTCTCTATTCACAAGGTGCAGTTTACCCCATTCTCACCTGAGGGGAAGCTTTAAGGAGGCTTTTCTTGTAGGTAGTGTTATCTACTGGATACACGATTGGAAAGGCATCATGAGTCTCTTGGGTTCTATTCCTGGCTCATCCTTTGACTCACTGACGTTGGGCAAATCATTTATCCCCTCTGCACCTCAAGTCCCTTCTCTATAAAGCAGCAGTAATGATTCTTGGCCAACTTTGTAGGATTTTGGGATCTGCGGACAAAAATAAAAACAGAATATTATTATTATTCCTTTTTAACCACTGCACTCACCCAGAATAAAGCCCTTGATGTTAATGATCTTATTTCTGTGGGGAGAGCAAGACAAGGAAATATCCTCTGTCATAACTACTTGTTCTCTGGCTCCTCTACCTTCAGTAAACTTCCTAACCACATCTCTTTTTCTGGTTCCATCCTGTATTTTTCTATTGATTGCGTGGTCTTTTCATATTAAGCCATTATTTAACTCAGTCTGCAGCTTTGGCCTTTTTCTTGAAATTCCATAAATCTCTGAGTGAAATGAGTGTGTAGAGCCATATTCTCTTCTTTTCTGTGGCAATTTTGTGCCACTCACACAGTGGGGAACTCACAGGCATTGGGGAGCCAGTATAACCATTGCACCTGGAGCTTTCAGTATAGGAGGGGGGCTGGGGCAAAAGGGGACATGGCCACAGTGCTGCTGTGATCTGTGTAGTCTCCAGGGGCAGCTCTATGTATTTTGCCTCCCAAGCGCAGCAGTCAGGTGGCTTTTGGCGGCGTGCCTGTGGGAGGTCCGCTGGTCCCACGCCTTCGGCTTACCTGCTGCCGAATTGCCGCCGAAGCTGCAGGACCGGCGGACTTCCTGCAGGCATGCCTCCGAAGGCAGCCTGACTGCCACCCTCACGGCAACCGTCAGGCCACCCCCTGGTGCCTGGAGCCGCCCCTGGTAGTCTCAGCTGACATAATGGCCCCCCAGGCCCTAACCAGCAATACACTTTCTATGCCAAGGATGGGAGTGGCACTGGTGTTGCAGCATTTACACCCCCGCAGCTGTATTTAGTGGACATTAGGCTCAGCTGGGAATCTGTCCCATTTAGCGAGGGTGATATGAGCAGCTTCCTAAACTCCAGCTGCTGAGGAGAAAAGAGAACAAAGCTGCAGTGGTTACTGAAGGGAGAAATTTTAAATGGGGTAATGTTAAAGAATGCAAAGAGCAGCACCCCTCAAAAATCACAGTTTGGGGGATCCCAGGTTATCAAGTAGTATTCTAGGAGTAGGATGGGCTCAAGATTTATTTTTCTACTTCTAAATTGTTTCCACAGTGATATTTATCTTCTCTGCCTGGAATACACCTAATGTAACCTTTGCCTGATTGCATAACTTGGCCTGAGAACACTGGCGTGGTTATTAGGAATCTCTTGTGCCGTTTCCTGAATTCCCACATTATAGTGTGATCTCTGTGTGGAAAACTGCTAGCTTCCTTCTCCTGGCAGCACTTGAGTCAGTGTGTGCCATAGCTCATGAGTACTGCGCTAGCTGGAGGGGTGGGGGAGCAAGGATGGAAAGGAAGAACATTTTCTGAGGAGAATTTGGATTTCATGCATCTGTCTTTGTTCTTTTCCTGTTCAGATAAAGCTGTTATCTCTGACTGCTTTAAAAAAGCGCTGCACTAATGTTCTTTTGAATAAACAGAGGAAGATGGCTTGAGGTTAATATGCCTTGGGCAAGGCAAGCCATTTTTCACAGTGTGAATTGAAAATATTTTGCTTTGTTGATGAATCTCCATTTGCCACGCCTGAAGTTTTCTTTTGGGATGCCGAAGGGAGGCAGTTATGTGGTGGGATCGTATATTTCAGGGGTATTTATAAATCTTTAATCCAGCTATAGCTATATATTTCATCACACTCCTCACCATAACTTCTGGCATATGTTGTCCTCTTTTTACCTGTTCTAGCTGTAATGTTGTGGGAATGTTGATGAATTGTTTACGTGTGTTTGTACATTTGTTTTTGCTAAAATTTTCCAGCAAATGAGCACCAGTTACAGAAAAAAGATAGTGTGTTTATACATGCAGGCTTTTGGAATTTCTGAGGGAGAGTGGCTTTATTTTCCTGAAATTGTTTCCAGATTATTTTTATATTAATTTGTGAACATATGTAAATAACAGTCTTGTGGGTAAAGCAATTAGAAGGTGAAGGGCCACATCAGGCTGTCCTTCCTCCCAATTATAGTCCTACTGAACTGACCTGAATAGGCCAAGACAAGATGGATGAGGTATAGGGCTGCCCACTTTCTAACTGAACGAAATGGAACACCCCTGCCCTACCCCTTGCCCAAAGCCCTGCACCTTCTCTGAGGCACCCCCCCGCACTTGCTCCAGCCCTCCTCCATCTGTCGCTCGCTCTCCCGCACCATCACTCACTTTCACTGGGCTGGGCAGGGGGCTGGAATGCAGGAGGGGGTGAGGGATCCAGCTGGGGGTATGGACTCTGGGGTAGAGGCCTGAAATGAGGGGTTCAGGGTGTGGGAGGGGGTTCTGGGCTGGGACAGAGAGTTGGGGTATGAGAGCGAGTGAGGGCTTTGGCTGGGGGTGCAGGCTCTGGGGTGGGGCTGGGGATGAGGAGCTTGGGGTGCAGGGTGGGGCTGGGGCCAAGGGGGTTTAGAGTGTGGGAGTGGGATCAGGGCTGGGGCAGGGGGTTGGGGTCCAGGGTCCAGGAGGGAGTTTGGGTGAGGGAGGGTGATAGGAGGTTGGGCTCCAGGAGGGGGTGCGGGCTCCAGGATGGGGGTCAGGGCTGGGGCAGGGGGTTGGGGTGTGGGAGGGAGTGCAGGTCTGGGAGGGAGTTAGGGTATGGGAGGGGGTTCCGACCTGGGGCAGGGGGTTTGGGGTTCAGGCTCAGGCCGGGTGGCGCTTACGTAAGGCGGCTCCTGGTTGGTGGTGCAGCGGGGCTAAGGCAGGCTCCCTACCTACCTGGAGCTTTAATGGCCCGGTCAATAGTGCTGACCGGAGCTGCTAGGGTCCCGGTCGAAAGCCGGACGCCCGGCAACCCTAATGCGGTAATATCTTTTAATGGACACATTTTATAATGCTAGCAGCATGGTTTGACCAGTGACCAATAAAAATTGCTGGTTGCTGAACAGTTCTGGAAATTGGTGTTACTTTAGGGCCTGATCCTGCAAATTAAATAAAGCTTCTCAATGGTGAAAAATCAGGGAGATGAATTGCCATGGGGGATAGACCTCTTCCCACTTTTCTTTTTCATCTGATTCTTTCTTGAAGTTGCAAGTTACTGAAAGAGATAGTCACAAAACAAATAAACATTGTCTCCCCAGTAATCTCCATCCTGCTTTTGCAGACAATGAAATGACCTCACAGAGAGGCGATGTGGCAAACAAAGGATTAGAGTTTATTGTATGTAAACAAAGGAGGAGGTGAATTGTGAGAAAGGCAAGGAAATAGTTTGTATATAAATATTCTGCTACCCAAAAAGTCCTTTAAGAGGAGGGGCCAAATTGTTATCTCAGACTCTGTTTGGATTGGGGATTTGCTCTGATTACAGGGAAAGGGTGCAGTGTACCCCTAGCATAGACAGATGAAGCTGCTATTTGCACCAGTGGAGCTTACCCGTTTCAGGCTCCAGCACTGGTGCAAAAAGCAGCTTTGCCCGACTATGCTAGAGGTTTGCACAATTACAACTACACCAATGGTTGTGGTATTGCCAATCCTAAGTGTTGAAAAACTATGAGGCAGGGCCTCCAAAATAATGAGATTGGATTAAAAATAATGAGATTTGGAAATATTACATGTTTGGTTCTTTTTCCTTGTCTTCTATTTTTGAAAGGCACGGCAAGGGTTGTGTTTTTAAGCTTAACTCTGCAACCAGCAGGGCTAAGCTTCCTTCAAATTTCACCTTTCCGTTTTTTTTTTAAAGTTAATCACATGATTCTAGGAGCTGAGATTTTAAGAAAAAACAAATCATGAGACTGTAAAATCATGACAGTTGACAATATTGTGGTTGTATTTGAGATAAATATTCAAGTCTAGAGAAGGCATGGAGCATACCCTCGTCTCAAATATATCATTCAGGTGCAATTCTGCGAGGGCAGTGGGGGGTTTTAGATGCGCAGAACTTACAGGTTTGGGCTCTGGAAGAATATTTAATAGTTTTATTTTTGAGTAAAACATTTAGTACAGGGGACTCCTCCTTTAAAATATCCTGCTTCAATGCACTTGCCTGATTTTCATGTATTCAGTCATCTATTTTGTCCATGCTTTCAATTATTTTCTGCATGTGGTGTAAATTGGAGTTATCTCATTTAGTCATGCTGAATTGGCTTGGTGTTTTAAAAATGTGGGGCCTTATCCTGCAAACACTTATGCATATGACTGACTTCATCCCACTGACTTGTCCCACTGAATTCCTGCTGATTTTCCTTCTGCACTGAAGTAAGGCTAGATTAGGCCTAATGAACCAAGATCATTATATGTATATATATATATACACACACACACACACACACTTATTATTATTTCATTATTTATTAAATATCAGTGAGTAAGAACTGCACAAATGAACATACGGAAGAAGATCTCTTGTTTTTATAACATCACAATTACTTCCCTACCTTGCATGGATGTTATAAAGCTTAAAGTAATATTTATAAAAGCACTTTGAGATCATTGGATGAAAAGTGCAATTACTATTTTTGATTTATTATTATATAATAAAATATATGTTACGAATATAGTCATATTTATACATAAATCATTTATGTATTCAGATATATGCTTCAAGCTGTTTACAGCTTGATATTTGTAAAAGCATTTTGAGATCATTGGATGAAAAATGCTTTATAATAATTGTGTTTTTCATCCAGTGGTCTCAAAGTGCTTTTACAAGTATCAAGTTGTCAAACTATTTTACAGCTCAAAATATGTATCTTAGTATCTAAGAAGGATTGTGTATATAGACTCATATTTATATAGAAATCGTAGCACCAGAGTGTGCATGAGCGGTGCACAATGATAGCTCACAGTGCTTTTCACCTTCAAAGCCCTTTACCAATATGAACCAATTAGCCACTACAGATAAAGGGCCAACTATTACACTATAAAGTTTGTGCACACATTTAACTTGATTTTCTTCAGAAGAATTGCACACAGTGATTCAGGTGACCAAGGTAAAACAAGATATCCAATCTCTGGTGCTTCTGCTTCCAACTTGTTGAAAGGTATTTTAAGGAATTCCGGAGAGATGGTTCATTCTATTTTTTCCCCTTCCTCCTCAAGATTAAAACAGGCTTTTAGCTTCTTCAGGGGGCTGTAGTTCTTCCCCAGATGTCATTTTCCTTACAGTATTTCCTGCAGGGGTACTAAGTCATGTTAAGTCTCTGCTGCTCCAGCAAGAATACAATAGAAGCTTGTCTTGGGTTTCTGGTTTTTTTTAAAACGTGTGTGGCATGACTGACAAGCCAGTCAGCCAACAGAAAACTGCACCGAAGATGGAGCTGTCCAATAGACATAAAAAGAGTGGCTGGGAAGGCTTTTTCTCTCCTGGCTCCTCCTGCAGTTCTACAACATACTGAAAATCCTCTTTCCAGTCTGGACTCTGTTCAGCTAAACTTTCAGAGGGGGTTTCTTTTTGGGGTGGCTTGATGATGAGGCTCCAGCAGCAGGGCTGCAGTGTGGCTTAGGAAGGCTCCTGCTAGGGGGAGGTGGAGGAGGTGTGCTTCCTGCATTCTTCTCATAACATACACAATCCCAGCGGGGAGCCAAGCTGTGGGGGGAGACAGAGTCAGTCGGAAGAAGGAAAAGGGAAGAGAGAAGCTGCTTTGCTGGGGCTTGATCTCTTTTTGCAGGATATTCTCCTGCATGAATGGGAGATCCGCCCCTGAGGTCTGGGGAGCTCAGGAACCTGATTTTGCGCAAGGCAAATTTTTAAAAAAGAAATACCTCGTGTGGGAGCAAGCCACTGAGATCAGTAACTTTCCTGCGAGGCCGGAATGCAGTGGTTGGATGGCCGCTTTTATGGCAGAGGGGGACTGGAGTTTCCTGTGCAGTTCTGGGATTGACAAGCAGAATTTGTATTTAGCAAATTGCACTGGGACGGAGGAAACTTTTATAGTTCTGTTCCCCTTTTTGCCATTTTTTTTTAAGCCACGTTCTTTCTTCCAGGAAAAAGTTGGATTTTTTTATACATCGATCTCGATTGCTTGTATTAAAAAAAAGTCGAGCCATAAATTCGGCCCATAGAATCCCCCGCAAAGCACACTATTAGTTTTGCAATTTTAAAAAAGTCTACCCCGCTCGCGCCTGTTTTATCGACATTGAGAATGAAGGAAGGATTTGCAGTGAAAGCTCGCTGAAGTGCAACATCTCTGCCTCTGCCTGTGAAGCCAGCCTGCAGCCACCGTCCCTCCTGAATCCAGTGTTTTGCCCTTTACTCCCTGGGTAAAAGGAGCACAAAGAGAAAATACTGTTGGCAGCAAGGCGTCCTTTGTGGAGCTGACCCAAAAAGCTACAAGAGTCCAGTCAGTTTGGAAAAAAAGAAGAAAATCCTTTTGTCTCCAGCTCAAAAGTAGGTAAGAGAAGTGTGTAGGCACAGTGGAGCCCGCATTATGTGTGATAGCATAAACCTAAGAGTTAGATTTGCTCTCCTCTCTTCTGGATAGTTCCTTCGCCCATCACTGTGGTATCAGAACCTGGGGTCATTTTTTGAACCTTCACCTCCTGCAGATATTTAAGCTTCGCCTTGCAAAATTGTCGTTAAAAGTGCACCAATGACATCTTGCTTGCCCTGGGTGACAGGGCAAGTAGATTTTTTGCAAGGCTGGCTTGAGTGAGTTTGCACCGCTCTGGTTAACGGCAGTGGTGTTTCTCGTTTTCTTCTACTTCTGTGGAAAAAGTTAAAATCTGAATCTACATTTCAAGATTTTCTGCTTTTGCTGTTTTACAGAGAAATACCAAGGGCTCGGTGTGCGTGTGCGTGGGGTGTGTGTGTGTAATCTTGGCTTCCATACTTCATCAAGATTTCTTGCTGCTGCATTGAAGCTCCAGTTATACATGAAGTGTTTAATGAATGTGTTTTATTCTCTGTTGTGCTGCTCAAATATAAAAATGTCGGTCACCAACTCTGTGCGTGTGCATGAGTGTATAACAATGTATTATTTAGTGAGCGTGGTGGGTGAACTTGGGGCTGTACTGCAGCTGTGCCTCTGGGAGGTTTCATTCTAAGATGAACAATTCTGTATGGGCATGTGCAGAGAATGACCGGATGAGGGCCCAGTCTCAAGGCAACATACTTTTGGGGGGCATGTTGTTTTCTTTAGTGGGTTAGTGTTAATCCACAGTGCACGTCTGTGAGAACTGTTTTATATGCTTCTAATTTTTCTTCTTTCTCCCTACTACACCCACCTTCACTTCCTCCAAAACTCTGTGTCATGGTCACAGAAGGCTCTCTGAGATTCCACCCACACTATACCAGGACTGCTCTTATCCATGGAGAGTTCTTCTTCCATGTTAAAATGTCTCCATAGGACAGTTCTGGCTGCTTCTGTGGCATTCCCTGTCTCAGTGCCAGGTTCTTCCCCACTGTGTGGATTTTCCCTGAGGATAACGCAGGAAATTCCAAGTTTTGGCTTGCAACATTTATTTCACAATGTCCCCTTCTTTCTGGAGGGGTGGAGTGTGGATTGGGAGTGAAAAGACCTCCTATTCCATGGCAATGGGCAATTGTCAGTGTCCTCTAAATTGGTGGATCTCCTGAGGTCTGCAGAGGCCTTGTGTCTCTGCCTAGCTACCCTGTTGTCCCTTCACCTTAGCAGACCCAGCTTTTCAAGGAAGCAGCATCGATGCCTGACTGGAAATTCAGTTGCAGATCTGTGGGGTGCACACTGCAGAGCGTGACTGTTGCTTTGCTCCACTTCTGCCACCTCTTATTTATTTTGGTGACCAAGGCTCCCTACCCCCAGAGCCCTGAGTCAGGTCCCGGGAAGCATGCTATAGAGCTGGTGCTGCTTTTATTTATTTTGGTGACCAAGGCTCCCTACCCCCAGAGCCCTGAGTCAGGTCCCAAGAAGCATGCTATAGAGCTGGTGCTGCTTTCATTTCCAAAGTGGGAAGTGACATGGTTGGCTCTTTCTCCTCATGGAAATGGAGCAAAGACTGTTGCCCTTTCCCAGCCTGGCTGGCAGTCTAGTGACTGTGAATTGAATCTGTGGTCCACGTGTAGTGTAGAATATGAGATCTGAGCCACCAGACCATCCTCTTACTTTTAATTTGAATGTATAAAATCTCACTAGTATATAGTGTACTTAAAAGGGCAGCTGATTTGGAAGTACTTAAGGTCAGACAGTCACATTCGATAGGTTGCTAGACTGGAGTTCCTGAAGAGGCTATAGCATGAATGTTTGATCCATATGGAAATAGTTGATAAATACTTTTATCTCTGCCCTGCCACCTTTCAAAAATACTATATAGTGAAAGTACCTTTGGAGAATTGTTTTTTTACAGCTTCTTTATGCTGAAGTGGTTTATATGGCAACACTTCTGTGGTACATTATAAGTGAATTTCCATGGAGTTCCCCTGATGGTGTATATGCCATCCACAATAGTCAAGGGCACTAATGTTTTTAAATGCAAAATGACTTCCGATGCACAGGCACTTAATGTTGGCTGTAACAATTTATGCACTCATTGCCACCTGGTAGGGATCTTTCTAGAATAAAGAAGATTTATGATTGTAAATAAAAGCTTGAATTATGTACTTTCAGATGTACCCTGACTAACGCAAGCCATTCACCTTGTAAAAGAATATTAAGACTGAGTGGGAGTACAGAGAATTAAATGTTTTTCCTCTTCCCCATTCCCCACCTTCCATATAAACTGATTGACTGTTTTCATTTAGTATTTAATAGTAGGGCTGCAGTTTTTCATTGCCAAGCATTCCTTACAATGCTAATGAAACTGATGATTTTTGGATTGCAAATTTTCACATCCCATTTTTTTCCTCTGCTAAGAAGGTCTAGAAATAATGAGTTTCTCAGTGGGGATGTCTTAATGGGTCCTTATGCTCTGTATTTGTACAGTGCCTCGTACAAAATAAATAATAAAGTAGAACTTTCACATTTCACAACTTACACAAAATAATAATAAATATGTAAAACTTCTACTCAATGAGACTTCCATTTCTTTTAACATTGAGAAATATTTGACATTGATTCAGGGCACGGATATCTTTACAAAAAAAAGAGCAATGCTGCTTTACTCCCGATGATTGACAGAAGTTGACAGTCCAATGGGAAATACCTTTTGTCCGCTAATGTAAAAATATTGTTCAGCTGTGAGTGTACCTACCTGCTGATACCTTTTTAGGGCGCACTGCTAGATCTCAATTCTTCATTCAGTTATGTTGATGGCTTTTAAAGGGGTCATTGATTTTTACCCCAGTGAAAGTATGACTGTTCCTTAATGTTAAGATTTTGCATTAGAATTTGATCTAAATAAAAAAACCTGAGTCTGAACACCTGTGAATGCAGGGATTTTGGATCTGGAGCAGAATGCTGTTTGTCTTTGGGCCAGGCTTTAATTTATAAAGGAAAAGCACATCCTTGTTCTCGGCATAAAGTTCTAGGCTTGTTAGACGTTCTGTCTCTTGGATTATTATTTAAATAATAATTTAAAAATAAGCAGGAGACCCTCTTGACACCCTCACCCCTCCAGAACTTCAGTGGTACATCCTGTTTTCATGGACTTTTGGTGCAAAGGGTAGATATTCATTGAGCGGGGAAGTCTCTTGGAAGATTTTCTAAGGGTAATAGTCTTACAGAGATTTTTTCTTATTGTGGATGATGTGGATGGGAGTGGAATGTTCTCTGTTGCTAGTGTGGTATGCTCCTTCCATAGAGACCAAGTGTTTGTAATATTGTAAGAACAGCCATGCTTAGTGACTGGCAATAAGGTAGAAGGTGGCTCTTTCTCTCCTTATAGCCAGTTGGAATATTATGAGGATCTGACTCTCTTGGCTGTTCAGATAAATGTTCCAAAGTGCCTATTGCTGTAGGTATGAAATGCCAGTAAGCAGTAGAGGATTTGCCAAAACAATTCAATGCATTGTGTAGGGACGCTGGAACAATTTGTATAGTAGGGATGCTGAGAGCTATTGAACCAAACTGTAAACCCTGTATATAATTAATGGAAACCTCTTCAAGACATGGGGTGCAGCAGCACCCCTAGTTCCAGCATCTGTGCCATTGTGTTATAAATCTGGACCATGATGCTTCTGCAAATTGGCAAGTTTTGTGTTACCAAGAATTTTTCGGGTGTCTTATTTGGCCCAATTTGTGGTTATTTTCTCAGGTGGACTTTCATCTGTCTCTCTTACTTGCTTTCCCCCCGTAGGGAATTATCACTTTTGAGGTTGAGCTTCTCCACAAGGTGCTGAATTCCCCTCTTTCCCCATCCCCCCAATATTCATTTAATCAGCTGAACACTGTCTTTAGATCAGTGATACTCAGATTAAGGCTCGGAAGCCACAAGTGGCTCTTTAATGTGTCTCCTGAGGCTCTTGGCAACACATGGTATTAAAACACTGTGATTTAATTATTAACCAGTCAGGATGTTTTTATTCTGTTACTGACCACTTATAGTTGATGATATAATAATACTGGTCAGTCATTTTGCTGTGAGAATAATACGTATAGTAAATGAAACAATGAATTCACACGGCTGTGGCTTTTTTGGGTAATGTTGATTGCTAATTTGGCTCCTGAACCACTGAGGTCTGAGTATCACTGCTTTAGATCAGCGGTTCTCAAACTTCATTGCACCGCAACCCACTTCTGATAAGAAAAATTACTCCATGGCCCTAGGAGGGGGAACAGATGCCTGAGCCCGCCCGAGTCTCGCTGCCCTGGGGGGTGGGGCAAAGCCCAGGCCCCACTGCTCTGGGTGGAGGGGCCAAAGCTGAAGCCCGAGGCCTTCAGCCCCAGGCAGGGGGGCTGTAACCTGAGCCGTGCCACCCAGGGCAGAAGCCCCAGGCGGTGGGACTTGGGCTTCAGCCCTGGGCCTCAGCAAGTCTAAGCCAGTCCTGGCGATCCCATTAAAATGAAGTCATGACCCACTTTGGGGTCACGACCCACAGTTTGAGAACTGCTTCTTTAGGTCATTGTCTTTTATGAGAGAGGAGGCAAATGGCTTTCTTATGAATCCAGATTGGCGGCATGATTCATTAATTTGTTAAATTCCTATTCAGAGAAAAAGAGAGTGCATCTCAAAGCTGCTATGGAATGCAGTGCCTGCCAGCCAACCACATAGAGTAAATCTATTGCAGGCCCAGTGCCATGGAGATAGTTTCAGTTCTTGTAAAAATATTTGGTTCATTCTTCAAGTATCTGTAGATTGGATTTACCGCTTAGATTGACTGTATGAAAATGTTGCAGTTAAGTATATTAGAAGACACCATAAAACCATAATATTTCTGTAATTTGCATATAACTCAGCCTTGCAAAACTCTCATGAAACTTGGACAGCTCAGGCAAAGATTTCCCAACCCCCACTGTGGGATGACAGGAAACAATAAAGCAAAAGAATCATAAGACCAATTAAAGTTTAAGTCTGCAGTATAATATTTACTTTTCTTGTCTGTTAAACCCCTCCAAGCAAGAGGAGTTTTGCAAAGCTGTTGTAATTTTTCTTTACTAGACACCCAGATGTATTTTCTAAATAATAACTTATTAAATCTTATCTGTATAAATGTGTTGTGTATATTGATGGCCATTAAAGTGCGAACCAAACAGTTGACTAAAGGGAGAGATCAGAGATTGAGGAATGAATGAGTGGCTCTGATCTGGTAGAGTTGATGAGTGATATATTTTAAAAATAAATAATAAATAAACAAACATCCCTTTCCCTGAGCAGTGGAGAAATATAGACTGCCTTGAAGTTTGTTTCTAAAATTATGTATTAAATGTGGTTTTTTCTGCGGTGATTTTAAGCGAGCCAGGCCTGTGTGCTAGAGTCTTGCACAGTGATGTAGCGCAGGAAGTCAATGCTAGTTAGCCACCCCTAATAAAATCGAACATGTCATGTTGTGGTGAGCAACTCATGTATTGCCAGTTTGGTGATGAAAACACAAGTACCCTCTCCCTGTTTATAACAGCCAGATCTTCAAGTGTTTTCCTTAATGGCCCAAAGAGTTCTGCATTCGCTGTCCTGCAGAGGATGCTCAGAAATAAGCACTGCCATTCAGATCTCTGTAGCCTTTTTTTTTTTTTTTTTTAACTTCTAGTTCCCAGGATGACTCTTGCCTAATTTATCTCTGAATAGCAAGCTTCTGGTTAAAAAACAGAAGAAACTCTTTAATATTGTCTGAGATTCGGAATCATTAGTGACATATGCATATAAGCTTAAATCACAATTATATTTTAGAACAAAGTATGTGAAAATCGTGGGGAGCTTGGAATATTTTTTGGTTGTTTCCCCTGCAACCACTGTTAATTCATATAATACACCAGTAATGGTTAGAACATAAAACTAGGATGTTGCTTATACTAGACAATTACGCTGATTTAACTAAGTTGATTTAAAAATCTATCTAGTCAAACTGGTGCAAGCTCTTAATATGAAGACACTTCAATCAGTTTACTTCTTGCTTTAAGTTGTGTTGGTTATGGACCTTAAGCAAATGGATATAAACCAGGTGTAATATGATTTAATAGTCACTTCATCAGTATTTGCACTGTTTATAGCAAATTGATTTTCATAACCAATTCGAATTAAACTGGTGCAAGTTTTGTGCGTAAACAAGGTCTCTGATTTCTTGTGACCTTGAGCAAAGTCACCTAGGCCAGACCTAAGTTTAAAAGGTTTGTTGGTATAACTATACTGGCAAAACTTCCTAGTGTAGATGCAGCCTAAATCAATAAACAAATCCTTTTGCCAACATAGCTTATACCAGTTCCCTCAGCAAAATAAATATACAAGCAAAAGCAATTTTTGCTGGTATAACTGCATCCTCTCTAGGGCTTTTGCCAGCATAGCTATATATTGTTAAACAAACAAACAAACAAAAAACCCACTCCTTAACCGGGACAGCTATGCTGGCAAAATATTTAAGTGTAGATCAGCCCTAACCATTCAGTACTGCTGTTTACCCATCTGTAAAATAGGTTCAATAATATTCCATTTCCCAGAGGTTTTGAGACTTAATATTCATAAAGTACTTAAAAATGCAAATCACACATCATTATGATGAAAGAATAATGCATATGAGTTTTAAACGGCTCTGACTTTTTAAACATTAATTACACAGGATCTTGAGCCAGCTTTCATTAAAAAAAAAAAAAAGCTTTGCAGTTCATCTCATACCACTGGTACCACATAACAGGCCTGTCTGTGACATAGGGTTGTCTCAATACTACCACAACCGAGCCTGGGGAGTCCCTCGGGAGGAGGATTGGGTCCTAGTTGCTCAGAAGGAGATATTTATAGTCTGTGAGGCTCATGAATAATTAAAACGCTGTCAATACTTAGCCAGTGGATAGAAAAATATGTATTGACTTGGCTTCTTTCTACAAATAAAAACCTGAAAAAATGAAGGGCCAGATTCTGATACCCACACTCTGCCAGTAGCCATTTCACTTCAGTATGGCTGTTTGCGGAATAAAGTGCCTCTCCGCCTGAAAAGGGCTTTTAGAATCTGACCCTAAACAAGGTTAGAGCTGTGATATATGGGCAAAATCCAGGGAATTAATTCTATGCTAACCTCAGGCCATGGTAAAGTTTTTTGTGTTTTTTTCCTCCTTATCCACTGCCAGTTTTTATTAATATTAGAGATCTGCACTAGGTGAATTTTTTTGGTATGTCATAACTGACATCTCAGCAAAAACTACCTAAGAATAACAACATGTAACATAAATCTCTGACTAGGTAATGCATTTCCTTGGTCACTGTGTGTTATGCTGTAGGAATTAATTCTGCTTTTTAAAATGTAGAAGTTGAGTCTGACCTTTTTATCTAATGCACAGCTTAACATTTTGATCTTATTTATAGGGACAAATGAATCGCCCTAAACATTTTGCTCAGTCTTGATAATGCAGATGAAACTGATTTACGTGTTTGAAGATTTTATTTTAGCCTCACATGGTTTTCATTATCTGAGAATGCAAAAGAGAGGCCTGGACTAAATCAGCAAAGGAATGGAGAAACCACACAATGAAATGAAAATGCGGCTGACGCATACTTGGGATATTTGTGGGATGGGGCTGCTGACAACAGAAGCCCAGCGCTGCCTGAGTACTAGCAGCAGTAAAGAATCAAGTGTCTGTAAAAACAAAACTAAATGTTGAATTCAAAAGGCTGTTTGGGTTTGACAATTCACAAAGCTGCTCTAAAAAACTGAAGAAGTATTGAAGTCAATGAAGTTCAGCAAGAATGAATTTGGCCCAATATATATTGATAAAATTCACCAATGACCTTAATGTGGCGTAAGGCCTGGTCTGTATTAGAAAACATGCACATTCTAGTATAACTAAGTCTATTCAAAATTGATCTAGTTATATCATGCAGACTTATATGGTCAAATCCTAGCCCTATGCAAGTCAACAGTAAAATTCCCATTGACTTCAGTGGAGTCAGGATTTCACCCTAGATGTTCAGGAATTACTAGGTCTCTTGCTAAACAATAGTCTCCTCTGGAGTCCATTGCAGCAGCTGTGTAAGAGCACACACCAACTCTGTATAATAGTTTTTTAGGACAAGAAGTGAAGAATATCACATCCACTGGAAACAGCTGGATACATTTTAAGTCAGTAGATCTTACAGTTTGACCAAGATATCAGGAATAATGCTCCTGACCCATTTAATCAAGACTGTTGAGTTTGGATTTCCAGTGCAGTACTTCTGCAGAACCTTTAAATCCCTTAACACTTCTTTTTACTGAAATATTTAAAAACAAGCCCAGGAAACATTTCTATTTATACTGGATTTTGTAAAGCATTTCCTGCTTCCTTTTTACAATAAAAAAAACTAAATTATATTGGGCTAAAATTACTTGATAGGGTCCTCATAAAGAAACGGATACTTTCATTATGATGGAAGAACAGGAACTGAGAGTATGGGTGAGGTCTTTTCACCTCTCCTTCAGGCTCCTGAGGAGCCTTTTACCCTTACTGATGATATGACTCAACTTTTATTAGGTCAGTGCAAGGAAGGTTTTCATTCAATGCTTTCAGTTCAGACTTGCCAAGCTTTCCTTTATTTCCCTTTGATCCGCTTTCAATATGGTGAGCAGGTGGGGAGGGTATTTAGCCACTGTACGATTCTTGCCAAGATGGTACCAGGGAGTTGTCTCAGTCACTAGAACTATGATCGATCTACCTAGGTTCCTGAGCCCCTCACTGCAGTAGAGTGCCTGATGATCTAATGCTAAAAGCTTGTGTGTAATTTGCATGATTCCAAGTGGCACATTTTAGCGAAAAGGAGGAAGTTTTCCTCTTTCATGTGATGACTCTGTCTCTTTGGTATGAAGATGTGTAATGCTGGCACTGAGAAATGCACCTGCTGGGTGCCACACCTGCAAGATCACCTGAGACACAGTCAGCAAACACAAGTAACTGAGAAAGGGATAATTGAATCTAACCTAGGGAAGCACATATGAGGCAAGAGATTTGCTTTGATGGCGTTTATCTGTGGGCTCTGTACTTTGAAATTTAATTGTGAACCGATGCAGATGGTAAAGTATTATCAGAACTCTGGGGACTTGTGCATGCATGCCCCTGGGGTTTTGGGTGTTGGAGCTAAAGGGCATGTATACCTCTAAAACCTTTATTCTCAAGGGCGATCCTTCCATATATTCTCCTCTCTCTTCCTTGGGAAGGGTTGGAGTACAGCTAAGAATGCTTAGTTATAAACTGCATCAGGAGTGCTGGAACCTTGGTAGAAGTGGGAGGAGCAGGGCTCGAGGCCCTGCCCTGAGGCCCCGCCTTCTCCGTGGTCCCATTTCCTGCTCATCCTCTTCCCCCGGAGGCCCTGCCCCCTGGCCAGGCTGAAAAAAGCTGGAGCCAGGTGGTGGTAGACTTGGGGACCCTCCAATTGTCTTGGGCCGGGACCTCAAGAGCAGCCCCCAGCCCTTGTCCCTGCCACCTGGACCCGGCGTGTGCCGCCCAGGATAGGTGGAGGGTCCAGGGCTCCCCGCAACGTCCCTGGCTTTCTGGCCTGGCCAGTGGGTGGGGTCTTGGGGCTAAGAGGAGCAGGAGTGGGGCCACTGGGAGGGGCCCGCACCGGGAAGAGGCTGGCGCTGTGGGCAGGGACTGCGCTTTTCGGCAGGGGACCTGATCAGCTCCTCCACCACTAAGCGCAGCAGCCCCTGCCTGCACCGCTTTGTGCCTGCCTAAGGCTTGCAGTTTGGGGCGGGCAATGTGGCTTCCTACCCCCAAACTATGCCCTCATTAAAAAGTGGGGAGGCATGGCCCCCCTTGTTCTGGCACCCTGACCTGCATCAGTCATTAAATGACTCTGTGTTCTCACCCTCATTAACCCAACATTTCCAGCCACTTCAAAGGGTGTGTTTGTGGGTGTACGCGTGCACAGCAGCTGCATTTCCAGGTGGCCTGAAGAGTGTTAGGGCTACTCATGTGAATAAGTGATTGCAGGATTTGGGCCATATCTAAGCTATATGGTAGGAGGAAGCTTGCTTTCTTCGCTACAAATCACTCAGAATGTGAGCTAGTCTCTGTGCTTTTACCCAGTCCTGTCTAAAGTATCTATTATGTTTCATGGTCTCCCCTTTATCTAAGCACTTCTAGAGATACCTTTTAATTTCTGACACAGTCCAAGACCATCACCTTCACACTAAGCATCTCCTCACCATTCTCCTGGAGCCCGACAAGGGCAAGCAAAGACCTCTGATGCCGCAGATCTTTTCAGCTGCCTATTAAAGTGTGTTTGACAGAGAGCCAAATTGTGTCTGTTCTACCAGCCTGGGGGAGGGTCTGGATCATATCTACATTTCTAAAGAAATAGTCCATAGCACCAGCCAGCAAAGCCATTAAGCTACTTGGGAATGCTGTTATTCTCCACTTTGAAGTGGCTGGAAGTATGGAACTTGTGAGTCCATAAAGCCATTGGATTATATTTTATTTGTATAGATGGTACAGGATTGAGTGTTAAACCTGAACATGCTTAACTGTACTTCAGCCCTTCGGAGGAGGAGGAGATGAACCTGTTCTTATCCCACCTGATGTGTTAGCTAATTAGCTTCTTGGCTAAGCAGTATTTCAGGGCAAGTGCGTACAGGCTGCATTCACCTGGAATCTTACATTCCACTTACTTTCGCAAGCAGAAAAGAGATGCGTCCGTTCACCTGTGTTCTTCTTACTGCTGCAGTCACTCCACGCAGGGTAATAAGTAGCTATATCATCGTAGTCACTCACCAAGAGTGGTGAGTATTTCATTTGTCAGTTTATTTTCATAATGCAGGCAAATATATGTGATGCACAGAAATGTACTGCCATGTTTCCTGATAGCCAGCTCATGTGATCATTTTAAATTCTTCTCTAATGCAAGTGAAATGAGTGACTGACAAGGGACTCCTGTGGTATAGTTGTTTCGTCTTTGAGTGGGGGAGCTTTGTTTTTGTGTGTCTGCAAAGTGCCAGGCACACATGGGCTTTGTCTTCATTGAGAATTTTTAATATTTCCTCCCCCCCCCCACTGTTGCTTTATCATGAATGTGTGTCTGAGGATGGTTAGATGTCACCATGGTGTTTAAATTCCTATTCTAGGGCTTTCACTGGTGCTGGACTGTGGTGAGAGAACTGCTAAAATTGTCAGCATAGATGCAGCCCATGAAGTTCTCCTCTGATTGGCCCCTTGCCGCAGAATTGTACTTTAGAATTGAATCTTTCTTTGTAAAAAGGGTTTCTAGCCTTTATGGTTGGGAAGAAAACGACTTTGCAGGCTGTCTGAAACAGTAGAGCTGAGTGGCCCATTCATCTTAATGGTTAAGCCTGAAACTTAAAGTTGACCATTTAAGTGGCAGCATGAACTAGTTCAATGGCAATCATTTTGGCATAGGTACCATGTAATGTGATTATGCCCAGCCTCCAGCCTCCCATGCCTTTCCAGGTGCCAAAACCTCCAACCTCTCCATGACAACTTGCAGTGCACTTCTGTGTTTTCAATGGAGACATCTTTGGCACATTGAAAACTGAAAATATTGGAAGAGCATAAATAGAACTTAATATCCAAATAAATAACACATAAGCTGCAGTACTGATTGTATGGATCATTTTCATGTTTAATTACATAAAAACCTCCATTTAAATGGATGTGCCGTAGAATTTCCAGCATTCTGCACAGGAGCGCTGCAGAATACAAGGATCTTGCCACAGAAGCAAGTTGCACAAGGCCGTCTTTGTGAGTGATAATTAAATAAGGTGTAGCTAACAAAGTTGGGTTAGCAATAACATAGCTAACAACTGAAGTTTCAAGAAAGCAGGATCCATTGGCTAGAGCATTCCCATAGTATAACTGGATTCGCCTCTTGTCCCAGTTTTCCAGGGATGGTTCCTAATTTGGGCCAAAAGTACAGGTGGATTATTTAGTGTTCCTTAATCACAGCTGGTAGTATTTTTGCAGTGGGATGTGGTCTTTTTTCTTCTATTGGATCAGTGCAAGAAGTTAGTGCTGTGTTGATGTAAAAGAGTGTGTGTGAAATAACTGTGGTGATACTTAGTGCTTCTTTACTGTTTCAGGAATATTAGAGGGTGTTAAACACACAGAGATTGAATTGCTCTGTTGAGATATCTTTTAAACTGAGAAGCAGGATTTATGGAATTCTCCCTCAAATGACTTTGCATTTTAACAGGAAGATACAATCCTCCTTTGCCCACTTGACACCAAAGAAGTTAGTTGGATGGAAAGACAGTATCATATTACATGATAAAAGCGTTTTTGTGCTTTCATAAAAAAGGTTATTTTGGGCAACTTTGTAAAAAGTGAATAAACGATGATATTGATACGAGTGGTACTAAGGATCCTTGAACTTAAGTTGTGCAATGTTGGGAAAAGAGGCTGGAAATTACTATAGTTATCTGCTATCTTAAAGCCTGGGTTTAAAAGATCTCTTGCTGCATATTTTTGGCAGCTGTTTTCAGTATGTCCTTCTCAAGTTAAGTCACTTGTTAAGAATTTGACATTAGGTGTTAGTTCTTAGCCACCATCTTGCATGTAGTGCACCACACAACACAGGCTTGTTCCATAGTTAGATATTGTTCATGTGTATTGAAATTGCTGATGACACTCTAAGTAGTTAACTTGCAGACCTGAGATCATTTCTTTGGGTGTGGATGTGTGCCGTAATAAGACGGAGACAGAAGCATTTATGTCTGCATTCCTTCACTGCATCTGTTGACTTTATTTTTTGCAACATTCCAGGAAATCATGTTAAATTATACACCTCAGTGACTAATTTTGGTATTTTTTGCTTGCTTTATTTTGTTTTGTTATAATTGTCTGTTCTTAAAATGCGTAAGTATGTTCCACTTCCTTTGCATGATTCACTCCCTCTTCAGAGAACCTAGTTTAGTAGTAGATTTAACATCTCTGTTTGAGAGAGTCAAGAACAAACCTAGGAATTTGTTTACGTATAGGGGGATTTTTATATAGATGTAGAAGTTTGATCGATTTTTGTCTCCCTCTGGTTTCAAAGATATTAAAATATTATTTTAAATTGCTGTAGTGCTTTTCATCCTAAATGGAGGGCAAAGGAGGATGCTAAAGAACAGGATTTGGAAGGTAGATCTGGGCTCTGCAGTATACTTCTGCAAGACCTGTGGCAACTGTTCCCCATTTTTACCATGTAAATATTGGGACAATTCATACTTGCCTCACAGGGATGTTATGATGCCTAATTTATTGATGATTGTAAAGTGCTTTGAGATCTTCTAATGGAAGATACTATATTTATTATTGATGTATATATGCATGGTATTATTGAAAGGCAGCCGTCAGGCATCTTCAGCAGTGCAGCTTTCAGTCCTACCAAAAAGGAAACCAATGGATTTAAAGAATTAGGGAGTTTTTATCACTGTTTCTCTTGGAGGCACAAATAAGACAGAGCATGATTTGGCAACAGTTGTTCTCAAGGCAGAAAACTGTAATGACTAAGAAGTGCCTGGAGTTGGAGGTTGGGCAGTAGGATTTGTTCATCTCATAGGAAATGAAATCCTTAAGTTTGGGAAAAGTGGGCAGTAGGTGAATGGTTGGGGAGCATGAAATATTGACCAAATTTTGTAACTCCTGGTGTCCTCCTAACTGCTGGTTAAAAAGTTCTCTCTTTTTCAGAATTTTTTGAGGAGTGAAGAGAGCATCAAGTGATCCCAGTTACTGAAGGGACTGAAACCATTTCTGAGTGGAGATTTTGGACTTGCAGGCGGAAGGCCAGGTGTCCCCTCATGTATCAGAACTGCTCCTCCTGACTGAGGAAGTCAAAGTGACGGAAATAAGGTACATGCCATAATAGATATGATTTCAAAGAAGTGAAATTCCAGTGCATGGTTCAGTATCTGAATTCCCAGATTGTTGAAAAGGCTTTATGGAATAGAGTGTGTTCTAATTTTTTCTCTGGCAGACTCTGGAGAAGAGCCTTCTCTCTTGACAGTACATCATAGGCGGTAGTTTGTGGCTGATGTATCTACACTGTAAGCTGTCATGACAGAGTAGAGAAGGCTGGATGGACGTGTAGTTAAGACTCATAATGAAGAAGACTTCAGAAGAATTAGGAGATCTGGATTCTATCCCTGGCTCTGCCACAGTCTGTCACTTGGGTCAAACTATTTTTGCTCACACTTTCAAAAATGACTCTGGATTTTGGGTCATTTTGTATTGCATGCCCAATAAGGGACGTGTTGGGCCTGGTTTTCAAAAGTGCTGAATACTTGCAACTCTAATGGGCAATTCAATGGCTTAGTCCCCTGTCTGACCACTTTAGCTCACTGACCATCGAGCCCTTACTTAGGGCTTGTCTACATCAATGCATCAGTGGTCAATTTAGTGGGTCTAGTGAAGACTTGCTAAATCTACTGCTGTTCGCTCCCCCTTCCACTCCTGTACTCCACCTGATCAAGAAGAGTAAGGGGAGTTGACGGGAGAGTCTCCTGTCAATCTCGTATAGTGTGGACCCCGCGGTAAGTAGATCTAAGCGACGTCAATTTAAGTTACGCTATTCACGTGACTCAAATTGCGTAGCTTAGATTGACTTTTCCCTTTAGTGTAGACAAGGCCTTAGTTATGTACTCAACAGTAATCTGTGAACTTCGAAAATGACCATTCACAATGTTTTTCCTTTCAAACTCAAACTCGAACTCAGAGTCTGGATTTTGTGGGCCTCAATCTGATGATTCCTCCTCTCTCCAGTGCGTCCTCCCTCCCTCTGTAGTTGTGTGGTTGCAACTGATGTCATTTAGATGTCTAAATACTTTGCTATGCCTGGATGTCAGAAAATTAGATATCTAAATGACATCACTTAAACCAGTATATAGTACTGAGTGAAAAAGGGAGACTGGGCTTTACAAATCTGCCCCCAAAATTACAGCTACTCTAAAAAATGACCATTTAGTCAAGTGTTCATTAGTTTACTTTAAATGACCCAAGTGATGAGGATTCTCCTTTTTCATTCTAAGCATATAACTTATTTGGTGTATCTCTTGTTTTCTTCTTAAACTTAACAGATTACATGCTGAGTTCCATATTCTAGTCTTGGTCCTTGTTTATGTGGCAAAAATGGGAACTGTAATTCACCGTTGGCAGGGATGGGTACAGTGTAGACAGGGCTCAGTCATTTTTACTACCGTGTTGTGAATTATAGGTCTCCTTTTTGCCAGTGATCAGCCTTCCCGTCCATAGCCCTGCCGCCAGCAGTCAATGTAGTCTTCGCCACCGTTTTATGCTGATCCTTCCAGTGTCAGAGAAACTTAATGACCCTCATTGTAATCCTTTATATCTAACTTATATTTTTCCTCAGTTTTGAGCCAGTGGTCCTAAACGGTTCCTTCCATGGCCAGTGAAGAGTTGCTAACCATGTCTCCTCTCCTTAGGTCAACAGCAGCTTTTGCATTCCACCCCAAAGGCACCACAGTTTGAGATGAGGAATTCAGAAGAGCAAACAGCTACGACAGTTTTACAGCGTCTGCTGCAGGAGCAGCTCCGATACGGAAACCCAAATGACAACCGCAACCTCCTTGCCTTACATCAACAAGCCACAGGAAATGCACCCCCTTTCAACAGCAGTGGGAGTCCAGGGTCTCAGAACGAAGGGCTGAGCACCCAGGACCATCAGCTTGTGACTCATGCTGCCCGCCAGGAGCCCCAGGGCCAGGAGATTCAAGTGGACAATAGCATCATGGAGAAGCAGCTCTCTCCAAGACTTCAGAACAGTGAAGACCTCCCAACGTACGAAGAAGCCAAAGTCCAGTCACAGTATTTCAGGGGCCAGCCGCATGCTAGCGTTGGGGCAGCGTTTTATGTGACGGGGGTAACCAATCAAAAGATGAGGACTGAAGGGCGGCCTACAGTTCAGCGAGTGAACCCTGGGAAAGTCCATCAGGATGAAGGACTTAAGGACCTCAAGCAGGGACATGTTCGCTCTCTTAGTGAGAGGCTGATGCAGCTGTCGTTGGCCACTAGTGGTGTGAAGGCCCACGCACCCGTCACGAGTGCTCCACTTTCCCCCCAGCAGCCAAATGACCTTTACAAAAACTCCGGTTCCAATGATTTCTATAAAAACTCAGTGCCCACGCCTCCCCAGGCTAATATAAAAGTGATAGAGCACCGGGGCCCTCCACCAGAGTACCCTTACAAAAACATGTCCACCCCACCCATGAACTGCAAACCTCAGGACCCTGGACATTTCTATGCTGATCATCGCATGAGCCAGCAGAATAGATCTGATGGGCCTATGATGAGATATCAGCATCCTCCTGAGTATGGATCAGTCAGGTAAGCAGCCCCTTAACTGCTTAGTCACCTTCCTGACTCGGTGGTTTTTATCTTTGTAGAAAGCAAAGAAGGGGCAAAACTCAGCCTCCTGTTGCTGGTTGTGTTTGAACAAAGATCCTGTCTCTGTTTTGTTAGACTATAGCTATAGTATGGTAGGACTGTATCCCAGGTGTTAGGGGCCACATTCCTTGTCGTAGTGGCCTAATGCTGTTTAAAATAAAGTTTGATCTTGCAGCATAGATGGGTCCATAATGAGTTTTATTCAGGTTCCTGAGCCATGCAACCACTCTGCTAAAAAGCCAAAGCTATAGCATGATTCACTGTTGAAACATGCAGTCTCTTGCTGCAAGGCTAAGCCAGGCTTTAACTGTATCTGCCAGGAAAATAGATTATTAGGGTATAAACCACACCTAAATGTTTTTATATGAGATCATTTAGGAAAGGGGAAAGTGCACCATCCCAGACTGGTTTGTTTAGCAGCCATTATTTTTTTCCTTGAATTAATTGAGATCCTGACCGGTTCTAGTTTGCTCTAGTTCAGGAGCTGGATCTGATCTGGGGTCAATACTGAATCCTGGGTGGGTGAATCCGATCAAGTTTATTAAACTGGAATGCAACCTGGCTCTGACCTACATTTTCTTTTGTCCTACCTAACTTTACGACCCAGCCCCGGGTGGATCAGATTTCTCTCTTAAACTAAGTGGAAACCCACTTAAAATGTTTCAAGCTAGTGGACATCAGTGTAATAATTTCTGCCTTGTTTTGTGGCTGGAAAATGCTCTAAAGCAGAAACATGAAGTCAGTGAAGTATTACAAAAGTAGGCGGAGGAGGCTGTGTGTATTTGTGTCTAAAGAGTGGGGTGGAAGAAAGAGGAGAGCCAATGTTTTTGGAATAGATTCAGAGCTCTGGAGAATCTGAATCTATGTGGATCCTTTCCAGCCCTGTTGGAAGCTATTTTCAGGCTTCATTCGCCATTGTTCATGATCCGAAATGCTTTCTGCAGCAAACTGGCCTGGTGAGAAGGCCCTTTGACCTGTCTACATAAATAATAAATAAGCCAGGAAAGGAGGAGGCTGTTTTTTTGGTTTGTTTTTTTTCCCAATGTGACTAATGACTGTAGAAGTTGGTTGCAAATGGTTCACAAAATCCATAGGCAAGGCCACAAGTTGCTATGCAAGCTGAAAAGGGCAAGAGACCTTTAACGATTATCCCTCACTGGGAATATTGTTTGTATCAGAGACTTAGCCTGTTTTCTGTGTACAAAGAGAGGCGTTTGAAACCACACCAACAGCCTATTTGTCTGTATTGGCTGGAGCCTGGGTACTAGAATGGATTCAGAGAGGAGATTCAACTGGCAAGTTTTCAGGTGTCGGGAAGCAACTTAAATGTGTCTTCAAAGCACTGTGAATCCACCGAGGTTATTTTTTAACCTGCATAGATGCATAGGATAGAGGTTTCCTTTGGAAGCAACTGCTGAAATGGTGGAACAATTAGAAGACTAAACTGTTAACTCCTAATCCATAAATTACAGAGCAGCATAGCAAAACCCATCCCGCCTCCTTCCTTAAACCTACTGTCATTAAAATAGTAAACCTTCTGTGCTGCTAAAGGTGCAGCTGGGTAATGGACTGAGCATTTTAAAAGGGGGACACTTTCTGAGGGTATGACTGCACTTGCACTTCAAAGCCCTACCGCTCGAGTGTGGTTGCAGCGCCAGCGCTTGGAGAGAGCTCTCCCAGCGCTGCACGTACTCCACATCCTCTATGGGTGTAGCTTGCAGCGCTGGGAGCCGCGCTTCTAGCGCTGCGGCACTGTTTACACTGAGGCTTTACAGCGCTGTATCTTGCAGTGCTCAGGGGGGTGTTTTTTTCGCACCCCCGAGCGCGAAAGTTGCAGCGCTGTAAAGCGCCAGTGTAGCCATGGCCTCAGAGTCAGGGACGGGCAATGAATGGCTTTGCAGCCTCGTCTGGAATGCTGAAAATCTTCAAAATTCTCTCTTGTCCATGCACCAGGGCTGTTTATATTTGAAAACCCAAACAAAGCCTGATAAATAATTTTTTTTAACTGCACATAAAGGAAATAAAGATCTTTCTTTTCTGCTGTTGAAACCACACCCACTTCTGAGGGTTTTTCCCCCTCATTGTTTAGTGGAATTTGAGGATGACCTAACAACCCAGTTAAATGAAAACTGGTTGAGCAAGATAAACACTAGGGAATTCACAGCATTCTCATGATTCACTCTCTTGAGTCTGGGAAAAGAATGGTTGGTGTGGTAAGTTTAACCCACCAGCTGCAAACTGTCTGCCTCACCTGCTTCTAGGTGGTAGTAGTTTGGGAACATGTGTATGTTCATAATGACATTGGATTCATGGAATATCAGGCCAGCCAGGGATTCAGGCTGACACATCCATGTTATTACTTGGCACTTTTAGAAATTTTAAAAATAATTTAATACGAGTAAGATGAATCACAGACCTGATTCTCTCCCTAGTATCTGCCTGTTGCACTTCCGTGTTCATGATGAATAATTCAAGTTCCAGCCCCATTTAGGGCCTGATCCATCAGCTTATGTGTGGAGGAATACTTCTGTTGCCCACAGTGGAACTGCACTTGTGTATGAGTGCTGTAGAATTAGGCCCATAATTAGTATTTTTTTCGGCATCCTGTTTTCCCCTCTGCAGCCTGAGCTGTGTCAAGGTAGATGATAATCAGGTATGAATAGGAAGCAGAATGAAAATTCTTCAGTTAGATTTCAGCTGTCTGTTTGATCATGTGAAGACTGCTCACTTTGCTGGTTAATGTTTCCAAGTTTGGGACAGGAGGGCTGTGGGAGAAAGGGGGAGTATAACTGCTTGAGCATGAAGGGGAGAAGGAGAGTTTTTAATGAACTAGGCACCTTCTCTGGTCTTTTTATTTCTACCTGGTGACTTTGTGCATTATGTGATGTGTGCAGTGCATGCAACATTCAGGCTTCTAATGCAGGAATCTACATTGTTTTGCTTGGTGTTCTTATTACTATGTAGTATTTTCCAAGTCTGTGCCCTCACAGCTAAAATACCTACTTTCTGTTTTAGTGGGCAAAACCACAAACCCAAGTACGTAATCTGCACCGCTCCATGTTGTATGCTGCACAGAGATGCACCAGGGAGAGGAAAGGAAGCAGGAATTCTCTCAAGATGCAGTCTTGAAAGTGAAGAGGCCCCTTAGGAGTTGGTGTTCCCAATTTGGGAAACATTCGATTAAAATTATTGCTCTAATTTCTTCTGCAGTTGGAATTTCTGATGTCCCCATCCAGTATAGCTTGTCATTCAGTTGTACACTGGAACAGATTTAATAGATAATATATATATTTATTTTACATAGATGGTGAGCTTTTTCTTGTGTGTTTGGATAATGTCTAGCATGTAGTGAGCAGAACTGTAAATTAAAAAAATATATTTTTAAGCTATGCATAAAACGTCAAGTTATGGATAGCCATTGTCTTTCACAGAGTGAAGTATTTGTTGAGTTGGTTAGTAACTTGCCAAGCCCATTTGCTCAAAAATAATGAGTTGGGCCTCAAATGTAATGAGATTGGCTTAAAAATCCTGAAGTCAAATACAAACAAACAAAACAAAAATCACAAAACGTTTTGGGTTCATTTTATTTGTCTTCTGGTTTCTGAGTCTCTGTGGTTCACTGAGGTCATATTCTCAAGCTCTTCTCCATACCTATGAGGGTTAGAAACATGCTATATTAAAATAAGGTGACAGTTGTAATTCTCTCATTATCAGAAGAATCCAGGAGCTGGGCCTTTGAGAAAACCACCAACTACCACACGAGAAAATTGCAGGAGTTAACAACACTAAATAACAATTTGAACTCGTATATTGAACTTTGCAATTGAGGATTTCAGGGTGTTTTAAAAAGGTGATGGTATTACCCCATTTTGCAAGTAGGGAAAGTAAAGAAATTTAGAATTTGTGGCTTGCCCAAGATCAGACATCTAGCTAGTGTCAGAACAGGTAGTAGTTCTCAGGTCAGTGCTGGAACCAACTAATTGTAAAAGGTGAGATGCAGTGTAGGTGAGCTCTGAGATTGTGGGCCTCTTGGCAATCTGGGAAATGTATTCTGTTTAGCAATAGCTCAGCTGTGGTTTTTCAATATCTACTTTTTTTTCCACTAGATGTTTTCTTTTAATTATTACTGTTATCAGGACCACATGCACAAAAATGCTATCTCCCTTCACTACTTACCTGCTCTTTCTGCTTTTTCTTCACCTGCCATCAGGTGAAGAGGTGGAGAGAATAATACTCTTCCCAAACTTTACTCACCATTGCAGAGTAACAAAATCTTCCACTAAAATGATCTGTATTGAAGAAGTAAATAATGTTGACATTTAAATGATCCTTCTTAGGCTTGCAGTGTTTGTTAACAAACCATTTAGATTAATGGAGGCATTTGACCTGTGTTGATTATTGCTTTAGGCTATCTGCTGCATACTCGGACAGAGAGTACGTCAGTTCATATCTGGAAGGTTTTCTTGGAAACATAAGGGTTGGAAACGTATTTATTTAAAATGTAAATTCATGCAGAAACTGATGGGATCACTGTCAGTCAACATAGTGCAGTGTTTGACATCATGGTCAGGTTATTATGGAAATAATTGACATCACGCAGAGGATTATGATGTCACTTTGGAATAAACTCCAGGAGCCAGTGAATTCTGAAGAAGCAAAAGTCTAACTTTTCATCTAACTTTCCTTGATGATTTAATAAAATAGCTCAAGATTAGCTTCATCTGCAGAATTTTTTCTGATTGGGATATTTTTTCAGAGGTTTCTGTGAGGCATTTGTGGCCATTTAAGGTGGAATGTTAGGGGCAGGTTCTCTTTTAGGGTTTATGGTTAGAGGAAAGGGTTGAGTGTCAGGAAGACTCAGGATTCCTCTCCTGGTTGAAGCATTGACCTTGAGCAAGTCTCTTGACCTTTTTGCCTCAGTCTCCACTACTGGGTTAAAAAAAAAAAGGGTATAAAGCAGTGACCTCCCAGTAGAGAAATAACCAGACGTTACATCTGAGCTGAACATTGCTGAGGAAATTAATTGCACATCTTCTCTTTCGTTCTCCAATCCCTGAAAACCACATGCTGCATCTGATCTTTCCTAGGGAAATACATTCATTGAAATAATGTTGCTAGCAAACAGTAAGGATCACAGTCATTAGAGGGTAGTAATGGTATGGACAATAACGAGACCAGTACTTAGTGACAGTGAGTTGCCTCTCTGGCTGCGTTTGTTAGCCTGCTAGGGAACATGCAAGCTAGAGTGGGGATTTCTACCCTATGTTCCTAGTGATGAGAGACAACAGATGTAACTTGTTCCATGTAAACAGGGGTGGTTTTGACCAGAAGGCCAGTTAAAAGTAACAACCACATGTTGGATACAGTGGCATGCATTTATGTTAAATAAGGCATAGGACATGTAACCCGAGGTAGTATATCCCATGCAGAAGCTCAGAATATATGACCTCTAAAATATCTTGGTAACAAGATGTGATTAACGCAGATGTTTCCTCTTTGGATGTGTATGAAAAATTGATGCATGAGCTTTGTACAGTACAGGAAGGCGATTCTAAGTGCTCAAACATCCTCTGACAAATATTTCATGTAACCCTTTAGCTGCCAATCCATCTAAGCACTTGCAATCATTAATTAATGTTTCACTGGATGGAATGGAAGGATGTACCTGGGGAATTCTGCAGTGCAGCAAGTATGTTCCACCTAACATCCCTGGTACGTTCTTCAGAGAAGCCCAGTAGGTGTATTCCACTGGATGTACTTGTTAAGTTCAGCAGTTCAGAGCGGCACAATAGGTGTCATTCCTCCTGGCCATACCTGATGCAGGATTGTGAGTGCATTCCACCTGTGAATTTGAGCAGCAGCCAAAGGGTTAAGAAGTTACAGCAGCAGAACAGGAATGTTTTACAGAATGAGAAATACCAAATTTGTCCTGTACCAGGATAACTTTTAAGAAGGTATTGGACACTGTTTAGAGAACTAGACTGTTAAATAAAATGTGTCCTCAGAACTTCACCAAACTGAACTTTTTTTAAAGGAGGTGGGCATATGTGCGTGGGAAATGTATGGTGGGATGGGGAGAGGGAGAGAGATCCTCAAGTTTCCTCATCTTTTGCTCCTTCCCACAACAGTATGAGAGTGTTTTCCCTCCAGGGCTGGCCGTGGCTCCCCAAGCAGGCTGACAGTGCTGTTCCACACATCAACCAGAGGGAGTCTCTGGAGGGAAGAGCTCTGACACTCCTTCCCCTAAGGCTGAACACTCTATTAGATGAGTGAAGTGCTCAAGTGACAGCTGCCATCTTGACCAATACACCGGGATGTGAGCTGGGGACCTCCAGAGCTGCATGCATGAGCTGCTACAGCTTGAGTTAAAGTTGTTTAGACGGGTCTGTAACAGACTCTCATCCTCTGCATATTGGGTGCAGAGGTGATCCGTAAAATGTTGTGCTGGGACTGAGGAAGCCTCTAGACCCAAATTCTGATCCCAACTGTCAAGTTGGCTATCACCTCCTTTTAACTCTCTCCACTGGCAGAGTATTTCGGTGTACGTGAGCCAACTGCAGCTGGCACAGTAATAAACAAGACCATAGCCTGTTCCTTTTTAAATCTGAATCCTGAATTGCACAAGGATATTCTTTGTTGGCAGGACCTTTGCAACAGAGCCTATGCAATTAACAGTACAGGACTGGCAACTGTCCTTAGTTTAATATTTTATCCATGTAAAGTTAATAAAAGTGTAAACACATGAAATAGTTCTCCTCTTTCAACAGTGCAGATTTGATTTTTAATAAATATATTGCCAGTGTATTCTGAATTACAATAGCACTATTCTGGAGTGCTTGACAGAGTGGATCTCAAGGTAGTGTCTTATGCCATCCCTGTACAAACGTACTCATGAGCTTAGGACAGTCGTTATGTTTGGGATTTTTTCCACACAGCTGGTTAGTGGCTTTGAAGTGCTTCTTTACATGATTTTTCATACTTGACATATTTGCATTAAAGTCTTATGCATCGAACATCCTGCCAGTAGCAGCTGTTACATGTACTCGCATTCAGCACCTTGCCGTACGGTTTGGTTGATGTGTGGTGCTCTGCAGAACTTCAGCTGAATTTGCTCTTATTGTTTTACAGGCAAAACCCTGATCTACACCTGCAGTTACAGCAGAGGCCCCCTCACCATCACAGCCCAACTTCCTCCTTAACGTCCTTGGGATCTTTGACCTTACTGCAGTCTCCACCACCATCCAGATTGTCTCCTTCGCAGCATCAGCAATCCCTGACTCCAAATCAGGGAGACCCATGCTTTCTACCGCGGACCCAGCAGCTGTTCCTGTCAAACCAGGTCCATCAGGGAGATTTCTACCGACTATGCCAGCCCGGTCTAGGCCAGCAGCAACAGCAGCAAGGAGATTCCTATACGTTAATGCCAAGAGCTCAGCAGATACCATCTCCTTATCAGCAGATGCAAGTAGATCCTTTTGCTATTGTTTCCAGGGCCCAGCAGATGGTGGAGATCCTGTCAGAGGAGAACAGATCCTTACGACAGGAGTTGGATGGGTGCTATGAGAAAGTGGCAAGGTTACAGAAGGTGGGTGTTGAATGGAACTGACCTTCTCCCTTGTCTAATATTCTCTGTAGTCAAAATGACAACAAAACAAATGTGGGCTGGATGGTTCAGGACATGGGCGGCACATGACGCTCCCTTTTGGGGAGGCTAGCGCTCTTTCCCACCTCCTCCACCTATGGTCCTGCCCACGCTCTGCCTCAGGCCCCGCCTCCTCCCCACTCACTGGTCCCTCCTCTCCTTCCCCGCCTCTGCTCGCACCCTGTCCCTGCATTCCTCCTACCAGAGCGCCACAATTCTCCCCGATTCCCCTGTATTGCCCCATCCTCCATGCACCGCACCCATTGCCCCCATGCCCATTCCATCCTGCTCCCTGCATCTCCCTCCACCTGCCTCCTGCCCCTTCACGCATCCCTGTTTCCCTTTCAATCCCTGTGATGTGTTGGCTCACAGAAACCCCCTTGGGAGCAGCCACCTGATGTGCCAAGACTACCTCTGCTCCTTGTTTTCCCTGCCAGCTCAGGACTCCAGCACCCTGTCTTGCTGAGCCAGACACTCCTGTCTGCTTCAACACAGACCAAGGGTCTGAATTACTTGCCCCAAAGCTGCAGGTTTACTTGAAAATGGCTCACAGAAGTGTGCTTGTCTTTAGCACCCAGATACCCAACTCCTAATGGGGTCTAAACCCAAATAAATCCGTTTTGCCCTGTATAAAGCTTATGCATCGTAAACTCATAAATTGTTCACCCACTGTAACACTGATAGAGAGAGATACACAGTTGTTTGCTCCCCCAGGTATTAATACATACTCTGAGTTAATTAATTAAGTAAAAAGTGATTTTACTAAATACAGAAAGTAGGATTTAATTCCAAGCAGTAAGAGACAGAACAAAGTAAGTGATCAAGCAAAATAAAATAAAATGCGCAAATCTAAGTGTAATCAAACTAAATACAGATAAGATCCTCACCAGTTCCAGAATGCTCCCTTTTACAGATTAATCTCCTTTTAGCCTGGGTCCAGCAATCATTCACACCCCCTGTACATACTGTCCTTTGTTCTAGTTTCTTTCAAGTAGAGAGAGAGAGAGAGAATGGAAGGGTCTCCCAGGGGCTTAAATAGACTTTCTCTTGTCCTCCCCCTGTATAGAATCCACTCAAAAAATGGAGATTCGGAATCACATGGGCAAGTCACATGCCCATGCATGACTCTGGGCCAGGACTTGCAGGTAGCAGCCATTACCCATTTGCTACCTTGAACATCCTCAGGTAGACTTCTTATGTTGATTGGAGTATGCCAAGCTCTTTTGTTTGCTAAGTGCTTCCTGATTGAGCACTTAACTTGCACATTCCTTTCCCAAGAAGTGACTAATTAAGGCTACTTAGAAATCAAGCAATTACACAGCCAGTGTTCATAACTTTGAACACACAAATGGTGCCTGCATACAACTGGGATGACCATAACCAGTAGGTCATAACCTTTACACAGGTATGTTACATGGCATATGTAGCAAAACCCTATTCTGGTTATATCATACATACCTTTATGAGCACCACCCCCCCATAAAGCCTTATGGGGTACACTGTCACAATCCCCTCTTGCCCACACCCCCGAACAGCTGCTGTGCGGATTGCTCCTGCAAGAGATAAACTGGGCTGCCCTGCTTCAGAGCACACTGAGTGCAATATAAGCCCCATAAACGGAGAAGGCTCAAGAATACCAATTAGAAAAGCAGCAGCAACTTTTCCTTTAGATTTAGAGCAAGGGGGGTTGGTGGAGGAAATTAAAGGCTCCTCAGGAAAACTGATACTTAGGAGTAATCTCTTTAGCTAGAGGCTCCTCCCCTAACCCAATAAAGTCACTGTCCTAATAGATATGGGGGGTGTTGGGCCGGGTGGTAAAACTGTGAGAAAGGAACATTATTGGTTTCTTGCTTTAAATGGCACAGGAAGGGTAATTGTGCACAAATACTGCACTGCACTGTCCAAGCTGCTAGTGCTCTGATCTTGTAGCAAGTAATGAGGACCACTCAGATGGTAGGGAGGCGGGCAGGCATGTGCAAGACTGCGCTGACTGGGCAGAGGAGCGGCATGCACGTCTGCAGGTATAGCTGAGGCTGCGAGGCGAGGGGCGTGCAAGTAACCCCATGTGTGCGCAGAAGGAGCACAGTGCTCCCTTGCAGCTGCACGCTCTCCCTTCTTTGTTCCCACACATGTCACTGTCCCAGCCCTCAGCATATCGCAGGCTGGCTTCACGCACCCTGCAGAGAATGGGAGCTGACCTGGAGGCAGCTTTCCTGGCCACAAGGGAGGGAATCACAGTGAGCCCAGCTGGGAGCAGCGTGGGGCCAAACCCTCCCCCTGCAGTCAGGGTAGAACCGGGAGATGTGTGTGTGTCTTTTACCTTCCATCCAAGCAGCGTCCTCTCTGGGGCTGGGGTTGGGCCCAAGGAAGGGGTGCCCTAGCTAGGCTGAGGTCTCTGCACTGGGAGAGGCTCCTGGGGAGCAACAGGAATGTTACTGCTCAAGATTCACCTCTACCAGCTGCAGCCATGGCTCAGGGGTCCCCAGCAGGGGCAGCTCCAGGGCTCAGGGACCTGGCAAGGAGCTTGTGGTCCCGAGTCACTGCACACAACAGGGTGGGAGTGCGATTCACAATCACTTCCTGCTACTGCTGCCCAGAGGCAGGGAGTCCAGCCATTCTTCCCAACCTGTTCCTCCTGGGTCCTAGCGAGGCGTCAATCCCATTGCACTGCAGCCCCTCTGCCCTGGAACCTGCCCTTGGGGGCGCCACGTCCTCTGGGCAGGGGCAGCTTCATCTCCCCACGTTAAGGGGGCATGGTGCGCAGAGGCCAGTGTACCTGTCTGAGCACAGAAAGGTGTCCAGATCCTGGGGAAGGGGTACTGTCACTGGTGTCGGGGAGGCCACTGGGTAGGAGAAGAGCAACCAGGCAACGGTGGGCAGGTGGGAGCTGCCTCTCAGCTTCATATGCACTATGCAGCTTCTGGGGCCTCCTCAGCCACCCCAGAACTGCATAGCACGTAATAAAAACGTCCTCCTGCGGATGTGGAAACCGGCAACTGAGGGTCTTGGCCCATTAGATCCACTGCTCATGGTTCAGGGGATTGGTTATCTGTTCTGTAGCCTTTCATCTCCATACCCAGTTTGGAACCTGCCCATGTTGGTAGTGCCTAAGCGTTATCGTCTGCTAGCGTTTTGTTGATCTACGTGTGATGAGTTGGTGGCCTCATTTCTGCACCAACAGGCGATTGTGCCTGTTCCAGTTGCCAATAAGGGTGCGAATCTCAGAGAGGCGGGTTGCTTGACTGATCAGCTCAGTTACTTAAAGCCGGTGCTAATAACATGGAGGCTGCAGCGGGTATGATCTTCCTGTTCAATCTGGAGAAGGCTTAGGTATTATAATGGTGGGTTCTTCAGGAATACCTGAGATTACATAGGCCAGAGACTAAGTCAGTCATGGGGACTGAACTACCTTTTTGCCCCTGGAAATGGTCCCACCAAAACTACCTGACAGGGCATTGTGAGAGAAGCTTGCACAGCTGCTATCCATGCTGTGTATACCCCGATCTGTGGGTAAATAAAGAAGTTTGGACCTACAGGGCTGTCAAGCCAGCTCCTCTCTGCCGCTATAAATCCCCTTAAATCCCCAACATAACACAAGTCACGTGGAATTCTAGTAGCCTCACTATTGCTTACTTTATACAGCAGGGATTGGGAAAGTATGAGCGACAGCCCTCACCATCACACTGCCACGTATGGGTTTTATAATTCTTAACAAACGTATAGGTAGTGTGCGTTTATAGTTGTGCTCGCCTGATAGACAAACAAAGATAAATTGCTTGTTGGTTACTGAATTCCCCAGCAGTTAGAACCTGCAGCTGGTCAGTCAGCTCTCCCTTTACCCTCCAGATGTAGAGAGAAGGTGAGCACTGGCTGCAGTTCAGGACTCTGCAGAAGTCTTTTTGGGCCGTGAACTGCACTTTGGCCCCTGAACAGCCTGCAAGGCCCTTGAAGTGTCTGGCTGTTGTAACTTTTACCTAATTCTTGTTTCTTGTACCATGTCTGAGTTCCTGTGTTTGCTGTTTCTTCTCACGGCTGCTTATTCCCATTATGACCTGCCCAGGTTGGTTTGTTCAGTTTTAGGGAGGTTCCAGTGAGGGAAGTGTTTTAGTGAAGTGTTTGACAGCTTCCTGATAACAAGGGATAAAGGAATTCTCTTTCCTCCCCTCCCCCACCCATCCAATCAACTTCTTGCCCAGGGAGGTCTGGTGAGGTCTGCTGTTTGGTGGATTGTTAATGCCAAAGTGAGATTAACGTGTCCTGCCTGCTTTGGAGAACTGGAAATGCATTGGCTTCTGTCTCTGGTGAGCAGTTCCCTGCTTAGACATCAAACCAAGAGGCTGTACAGTGAGAGGGGATGGGGAAAGCCATATTTTACTGTTTAAATGACTGTGGCTTCAAGACACTGTAAATTGAAGTTAAATGACGACTGACCAAATAGTCTGGTTTCTTTTCAGAGCTATGTCTCTTAGGCTGTGGCTACACTATGCAACTTTTAGCACAGAGGTGGGCAAACTTTTTGGCCCGAAGGCCACATCTGGGAATAGAAATTGTATGGTGGGTCATGAATGCTCACAAAATTAGGATTGGGGTGCCGGCTCTGGAGTGGGGCTAGGGATGAGGAGTTTGGGGTGTAGGAGGCTGCTCTGGGCTGGGACTGAGGGGTTTGGAGGGCAGGAGAGGAATCAGGGCTGCGGCAGAGGTGTGGGAAGGGGTGCAGGTTCTGGCTGGGGGTGTGGGCTCGGGTGGGGCTGGGATCAAGAGATTTGGAGCGTGGAAGAGGGATCAGGGCTGGGGCATGGGGTTGGGACATGGGGAGAGGCTCAGGGTTGCAGATACTAAGCGGTGCTTACCTGAAGCAGCTCCTGGAAGCAGCAGCATGTCCCTTCTCCGGCTTCTACGTGAAGGTGCAGCCAGGTGGCTCTGCATGCTGCCCCGTCCGCAGGCACCACCCCTGCAGCTCCCATTAGAGCACATAGGAGCCAGAGCGGGGCCATGCCAAGGCTTCCAGGAGCTGTGTGGTGCGGCCTCTGACCCTGCACCCTGTCTGGAGCAGGTCCGAGTCGTGTGGTGCGGTCCTGGACCCAGCACCTCAGCCAGAGCAGGGCCACCCCAGACCAAGCACCCCAGCCAGAGCGCCAGAGTGGGGCCAAGGCTCATGGTCCGGCCCACGACCCAGCACCCGAGCCAGAGCGCCGGAGCGGGACCAAGGCTCATGGTCCAGCCCCCGACCCAGCACCCCAGCCAGAGCACCGGAGCAGGGCTAAGCCTCATGGTCCAGCCCCCAACTCAGCACTCCAGCTGGAGCGCCGGAATGGGGCGGCCCTGGACCCAGCCCCCTGGCCAGAGCAGGGCTGAGCTGCGTGGTCTGGCCCCCGACTCAGCGCCTTGGCCGGAGCAGGGCCTAGCTGTATGGTCTGGCCCCCCAACTCAGTGCCCCAGCTGGAGTGGGCTGGTTAAAACGGCTTGTGGGCGGATGTGGCCCGTGGGCCATAGTTTGCCCACCCCTGTTCTAGCGGCACAGCTGTGCTGCTAAAAGCCACAGTGTAGCTGCTGTTTGTCGGCAGGAAAGAGCTCTCCTGTCAACAAAAAACTTCCAACCCCCATGAGTGGCAGCGACTTTGTCGGCAGGTGCTCCTGCCAACAAAGTGCTGTACATACCGGTGCGTTTCATCAGTAAAATTTTTGTCATCCGGGGTGGGATTTTTTTTTATTTATTTTTTTTAACACTCCTGAACAACAAAAGTTTTGCTGACAAAGTGCCACTGTAGACATGCCCTTAGCGAATAGGATACTAGACTGGAATTCAGGAGACCTGGGCTGTGTTCTCTGCTCTGCCACTGGCTTGCTGGGGGACTTTGGGCAAGTCATGTCACTGCTCTGTGCCTCCATTTCCTCATCTGTAAAATGCGGATAAGGATACTGACCTCCATTGTAAATCTCTTGGAGATCTACTGATGAAAACACTATCTATGAGTTGGGTATTGTTGTTGTTTATTAATTAGGTTGAAGATTTGTAAGTAGAACATACAAAATAGAAGGGTTTAGTACCTGCTGTGGATTGTTATCCCGTAAATAAATACAAATCTGCAAAGCACATCAGTAATTTACAGTTTGGTATTAATATTTTTAAATATAATTTTATTTATCCACTTTGCTTGTTCTTTGGCTTTATTTTTTTCCCATCTGCATCAAAGTCCTTCTGGGAAAAAGCTTTTTGACCAAGCTCATGGTGGGTAGTTGTGCTCCTACTCCCAGGCTCCAGCATCAACACCTGCAAAAGGGTGTTTGTCTTTTCAAGTAACTTTCCACGCACTGTCTGCTGTAATCAAGAGCAAGGGCCTGGAAGACAGGACTCCAGCTCTTTGTCTCGCTGTGCTACTGACTCCCTGTGTGACCTGTGGTACGTCACAGCTGCTTTGTGTTGCACTTTTACCCACCTGTATCATGCTGTAATACTTTCCTGCATTCGAGGCTTAATAAATCTTTGTTCAATAAAGCTCTTTGAGAACCTCAGAAGAAAGATGCTACCTAAGTACCAGGCATTGTTAATGCTAAAGGATATGGATGCTTTAATTTGCTCTGCAGCTGGAAACAGAAATTCAGCAAGTTTCGGAAGCATATAAAAACCTGGAGAAGTCCTCCTCTAAGCGGGATGCCCTGGAAAAGGCTATGAGAAATAAGCTGGAAGGAGAAATTCGTAGGCTTCATGATTTCAACAGGGATTTGAGAGGTAAAACCATTAAAAATGTCTATTTAAATACATTCTTTTGTGCCGATCTGTTTTCCTTTGTGATTCCTTTGTTATGGCTGATCCGCTTACAGAGCATGACATGATACTCCAGGTATTCTCAACTGTCTAGTGCAGAGTGCTGGGAGTGTAGAAAGGTGAGGTTGGTTGATTACTGCAATATCTAACTTCCAGCCTGTTAATCATTAAGGAAACAGAAAGATAGTGACAAGCCAAAACTCTATCCCAGGATATAATTCTAGGGCTATTTCTCACGTTGTATTCTAAAAACATTTTATTCAAGTGCCAGTGTGAAACTGTGAATGCTGACATTCATATCCTGTCCAGTGACCCCTTTGCACTTAACATTCCTTATCAATCCAGGCAGCTCTTCCTGCAGACTCCCCTTTCCCTTCCAGGGCAAGATGTTGTCAGTGTTTCCTTAGTAGTGTCTGGCTGTTGGTAAGAAGTTGCAGCAGTATCGTGGCTGGAATCGAGGCTGTCAGCAAATGGTGTTCAAGCCTAGATTGGCAATGGTTAAGCATTTAATTTTCAAAGGGAGAAAACGGCTTGTGGTTTTAGAAACAAACACTCTGAATAGTTTTAACTAGTTCAGCCTTTTCTATAAAAGCTTTCTGGTTCCCCTGTGTGTTATCTGCTGTTGCAGTCCTCATGGTCTATAACCATTTAAAGCCAGGAGACTTGGGAGAATGTGAAATAGTTTGTCTCGGTCTAAAGTCACGGAGGGTATGTCTACACTGTTGTTTTAAAAACCCACATCAGAGCCTGGGTTGCATCTCAAGCTGGAGCTTGGGTTCTGAAGGCTTCCCTAGGCTTCAGAACCCGAGCTCAAACCTCTACACAGCTGGTTTTAGTGCTGTAGCACGAGCCTGAGACTGAGACTCGTCGGTGTAGGTTTTAAAATGCATAGTGCCCAGTACCACAGCAGAAGGTGACGTACAGAAGCTTGTAATAAATAAACTGACCTCTTTTCCCAGCAAATCAGACATCATAAGCAATTAATACACGTGTCCTAAGACTGATACAGCCTTTTGTCAGTGCTGCTGTTTCAAGAGACAGATGTTGATACACTTACTATTAGGGCTGTTCATTTTTCTGGAAAGTCGGGTAATCAAAGATCAGGCCACTAGATCTTATAGTTTTCCAACTTCTGCCCAGAAGATTTAGTGGAGGATTGCAAGAGAATTACATAGCATTGCAGAAGTTAATTTAAAAAAAATGATATCCTTTCTATAGGTGTTTGGAGCCATCCTGTGTTACTTAAAAGAAAACTATATCCCTGGGATAAAATTCCATAGGATGGTTCAACACACTTCTGATTTTTTTTTAAACTTTTCTAAACGCTTACGTGTTATATATAGATCTTTAGTGGGACAAGGTGGGTGAGGTGATCTGAGAGAGAGACCTGAAGAAGATCTCAGTGTAAGCTTGAAAATTATCTCTCTCCCCAACAGAAGTTGGTCCAATAAAAGATATTATCTCACTCACCAGTCTCTCTAATATCCTGGGACCAACACAGCTACAACAACACTGCGGTGCAGCACAGATTTTTAGAGTAATTTCTATAGAATTCTGTTAGCTTCATCCCCCATTGAATTCTCTAAAATATTCCCCAAGAGTGTTGTAGATAGAAATATTTCATGAGCATCTGTACGTGTGGCAAAAGCAACTGCCCCTTCAGTTTCTGATCCAGCCTTTTGTTTCAGATTGTTTAGAACCAGGAGTCCTTTGCATAGAACTTGTTTTTACACATGTCCAGAGTTGCTGCAACTCACTTAGTGATTCTAAGAGCATTTCTGAAAGTTTTTCATTCTCTTGTTGTTTCTCCTCTTCAAAAAAAAATTCTGCAGAACGTATGGAGACAGCTAACAAGCAGCTTGCTGAGAAGGAATTTGAGGGATCTGAGGACAATCGGAAAACCATCTCTCAGCTCTTTGCACAAAGTGAGTCAGTGGTTTACTGTGGTCTAGCAAAAATGTGCCATTCAGGCTGGGAAAAATCCTCCACTCAGGCGGTGTCATGTACTCCATTATCAGTCTGTCTTGTCATGTACTCAGATATTAGTGTGATGTAGGGCACATTAGAGAGTCTCTGAAACTACCAGTGCAAGAAGAAGTTGAATTCAGGTTTCTCCTTCTGTCAGCACATAAAATACATCTGCTAACCTACAAACACAAAGCAACCTGCTTACAGGGTAAATCCTATGAACTGGGTCCTTAACATCAGTGTGCTTCCATGCAAAGGGTGCAATTCTGATACGTCACATGGGCAAGGGCTTGGAAGGAGGTGAGGGCAGATGAGGAGCTAAGTTGAGATCCAGGGCTGTGGATCCCCCAGCTATTTCTCAGACAGTTGGTCATTGGCATGATCAGTTTAGCAAAGATGCTGAGAGGGAGAACTTTCAGTCTAAAAGAATAAAAAGGAGGAGCTTTGCCTTTATTCTGCTGGGCTGGGCAGAGATACCCAAGGGTCATGACTTATGTACAGAGCAGTGGATCCATCACAGGGCAAACCAAAATTGCAGGTGTGAAGTTTTGCCTTTCCCCATATTGAAATATCTTGAGGCTTATGGCAGTGAGTCAACTTTCCTCCTAATTCCATGGTGCACTCCACCCTTCTGACAATGCTTGCTTCTCTCCAGTTGTGTTATATAAAGTGTTTTTTAAAAAAAGAGAGAGATAAAATTGCGAAATAAAGAGAATTTGTTGTGGTGCAATACACTCTGCTTCTCCTTCTTTGCAGAGTTGAAATCCCTCCCTTGTGCTGTCCTCAATCTACCTCTGTTCACTTAGCCATTCATGTTGTGAGTGTGCGGCTTTGAAGTCACAGGGCTTAGCTGTCCATGTAAATCCCTGAAGATAGTATTGGAAAGTCTACGTAGTTGTGAGATCAGTTTAAAAAACAAACTAAACTAGATTAATAGACGTTGAGATAAAAGTACAAGAGGAGAGAAATGCTGTTTTATTGCTTTATATATAGAGGTGTAGTTCATGTGAGATGTCTGGTCTGCATAAATTGTACAGGCTGGATCCTGTTCTCACTGAAGTCAGTAGCAAAACTGCCATTGACTTTGGGAGCAGAATTGGGCTCTATATGTGTGAATATGTAGGTTACAATCCTCCAGGCTGTGATTTAAACCTGCAGTACTGGCTGGTGCGATCCTTGGGCTGTAGGAAAGAATTACCTATGGAAGGGCAGGTGGTGTTGCTGCCACCTATTGTCACACTTGGTTCTGCCAGCAGAAGCCAGCTTAAGGTTGCATTCGGGGCTTCATAACAGCCTCACTTTAGAGGCTGCCCCCACGGGGAATGTGCTGCATTGGCATGCTTCTTGGCTGCCCATGCTCCCTCCCTGCCACAGCAACCATTTTTTGGGCTGTTCTGGTCCCCTCACAGAAGGGAGTTTGTAGCCGCTCTATGCTGCTAACACTCCACACTTGGCTCTTTTCTGGTGGAAGAATGGAAACCGCTCTGCGCTTGTAGATATATTTATACGCTGGTGTACACCACACACTGTCTATACTAACAGCTAAAGGCTGGCATCTGTTTTTCAAAAGCTTCCACCGCTTGTCCTCATTCCTTTGCGTGGGATATTAGTTTTTGGAATGCAGTTTCTCTGGTGTCCTCAGTGCCGAATGTAGATTGCTGCAGGGGTGCATTCTGAAGTTGTATTAATGTTACCGGTGCAAGTAATTGGCTTCTGCTGAGGACTTCAGTGACTGCAGAAAGCATGTCCGCTCAGCACTCTTGCTTTGCTCATTTATAGGTTTGCTTTACACACTTGCATTATATTTCCCCTGGCCCTGATTTTGTCCTGTTGACTACTTCTGTGAACGAACATGCAGTGTAACTGCATGGATTCTGAGGCATTCGTGAAGTTCATCTCTTGCCGGATGGCAACCTAACTGGAGCAGTCAGTGAACATGGAGTAGATTCCAGTCGATCTTGTCTTGACTTGGCTGTTTCCATGGTAGGATGACAGTGTGTGCATTTGCTTCTGGCATTTGTGGGAGTGTGTAAATCTGGACACCACCCATTGTCCAGCTGAGACACCAGTAGCATGCCTTAGGTTCTCACAGTATGAACTGGACCTGCTGAGGTTAGAAATGACTGCGAAAGGAAATACAGTCAGGACTGAAGCAAACACTTTAGAGGGCAGAGGAAGCAAATGTGTAAAAATTATACCAATAGCCCAAGTGAATCTGCTTCTGGAAAAGATTTAATAATCTGAAGTCCCAGCTTGCCGTCTGTGTGCCTCATTGCTAGCAGCATTATCTGAGCCAACTAATCCCTGCATCAAGAGATGAAAAGCCATCAAATAGCAATGGTAAATATGAAATCCAAATAATTCAATAGATTTTAAGGCCAGAAAGGACCATTATGATCTTCTAGTCTGACCTCCTGTGCAACACAGGCTTTAGAACCTCACCCAGTAATTCCTGCATCAAGCATCAGTTTTTCATCCAATGTAAACAACTGGCAGGTGTATACAGTGCTGGCGGATGGTGCCAGGTGATGCCTTAGAGGGTGAATTCCTTATGTAACCAAAGCATGGGTACAATTGGACCAGTGACAATGCAGGCCAACGTGCCCCAGTCCCCACCAGGGGTATCACTTTTAAGGGCAACAGAGAAGAGATGAGCATTCATTGCTCATTCATTTCCTGGCCTCTCTGAAAATGCCAGCAAAAGGGGGCTGCTGGGAAGGGGCTTCAGTAGTGAAGACATCTTCAGGAACTGAATTGAGGTCAGTGAGCTGCCACGGTATTTATTTATATTTCTGTATTTACAGATTAATTTTAAATTGTGCTTATCACAGAACAGGGAGTCACAAAAGCAAAGATTACATTATGGCCCTAAACCGGACAACTCTCCCTTGCACCCCTGCCATCACCCAGCCAGCAAGCAGTGATGTTACCAGATTCGCTTGTTTTCTGATTTTAAACCAGTGAGCTAGAGTTAAAGGTGCTCCATCCTCTTAGCGGTCTATCTAATCAGGGTAAGATAAACGACCTAATGTAACATATATTTTTCTCGGCAATCCATCATTTCTGTCCCTCTGTATATAGACAGATGTCTGCCCTTTGCCGTCTTTGGAGAGCAAGCAGCTCTCAGCAAAGACCCCCTCCTTCTTGATCACTGGTAGAATTTAGGGGAGTACCCCACTCCTAGAAGTCTGTCAAGGAAAGCTCCATCCATTTTACATTTCCCACTTTATTTGTATAGATAAAGAAACACAGAGGGAGAAGGAGAAACTGGAGATAGAACTAGCTGCTGCACGCTCCAACAATGAGGATCAGCGAAGGCACATTGAGATCCGTGATCAGGCCTTAAACAATGCTCAGGCCAAGGTGGTGAAACTGGAGGAAGAGGTAAGGTCACTGGTAGAGAGAAATTGGAGTAGCTCCGGGTACTTGTTAACAAAAGAGAATGTGGCAGTGATTTGCCTTTTACAAACTGGGTAGGAAATCTGCTATCTTTAAAGCTGTTTGTATCTGTTCAGCTTGTGTCGGTTAATTAAATTGGTGCAAAAACAGAGTGTATATAAGTCATAAGCCTGCATTTCCTTTAAGGGCTTTCATCTTTTGAGCAGCAACATTTCATTTTCCTTCTGTTTTAAATGATGATAAAGATGGGCTTGAACTGAAATCTCAAATCCAAACACCCCCAGAACTTTGGGGGAACTCAGGTCAGGATGGGCTTTTAACTAATAGTGAATAAACTCTGCTCACCCTGTTGTCCACTAACTCTGTGGTGGTATTCTGGTACAGAGCTACGCTGATCACTTTGTATTCCTTACTCATATTGCACTGGGTGGAGTTGAAGAGGAGTTAATAAAGGCAAACAGTTTTAAAAGCATAATTTGAATTAACAATTTTTTTTAATAAGCAAAGAATCGACATTCTGTTTCCCATTGGAAACATGCCCGTATTATTAAAAACCACCATGATGGTTGGCAAATGGCAATCTTTGCAGACTGTTACAATCCCATTTATACAGTGCTGCTTGGTCAGTGTGCATCCCCTTATCATTTGTGTGTGCGCCAGCCAAAAGAATCCTATCCTGAGGCACTACAGACTAAAGTACAATATAAACAGGAGCCATGCACGTTCTACGGGGTTATTGCAGTGGAATGGGAGGGTTTTCAGGCTCTTCGCAGAGAAGAGGATTGACATGTCTGAGACAGAAGGTATGAAGATGCAAGTAGTTGAAGCAATCAAAGTGGGATGTCTGGGGAAAGACTTTGGCAAATTCTAGCGTTGTGGGAGGAGAAGAGGGCAGAGAGAGAGGTGGATGAGGAGTCATCTGGAGAAATGGAAAAGACGGTTACTCACCTTTGTAACTGTTGTTCTTCGAGATGTGTTGCTCACATCCATTCCAGTTAGGTGTGCGCGCCGTGCGTGCACGTTCGTCGGAAACTTTTTACCCTAGCAACTCCAGTGGGCCGGCAGGTCGCCCCCTGGAGTGGCGCCGCCATGGCGCCCAATATATATCCCTGCCGGCCCGCCCGCTCCTCAGTTCCTTCTTGCCGGCTACTCCGACAGTGGGGAAGGAGGGCGGGTGTGGAATGGATGTGAGCAACACATCTCGAAGAACAACAGTTACAAAGGTGAGTAACCATCTTTTCTTCTTCGAGTGATTGCTCACATCCATTCCAGTTAGGTGACTCCCAAGCCATACCTAGGCGGTGGGGTCGGAGTGAGAAGTCGCGGCATGGAGCACTGCAGTTCCGAAGGCCGCATCCTCTCTCGACTGCTGTACCAGGGCGTAGTGGGAAGCAAAGGTGTGGACCGATGACCAGGTCGCTGCCCGACAGATTTCCTGGATGGGCACACGGGCAAGGAAAGCCAGCGACGACGCCTGCGCCCTGGTAGAATGCGCAGTCACACGGCCCGTAGGGACATGGGCCAAGTCATAACAGGTCCTGATACAGGACGTAACCCACGAGGATAACCTCTGGGAGGAGATAGGAAGCCCTTTCATACGGTCCGCTACCGCCACGAAAAGCTGGGGGGATTTGCGGAAGGGTTTGGTCCTCTCTATGTAGAACGCGAGAGCTCTACGGACATCCAGCGAGTGGAGCTGCTGCTCCCTGCCTGAGGAGTGAGGTTTTGGGAAAAAAACCGGGAGGAAAATCTCTTGGTTGACGTGGAAGGCTGAGACCACCTTGGGTAGAAAAGCAGGGTGTGGTCTAAGCTGCACCTTGTCTTTGTGGAAGACCGTGTATGGGGGGTCTACCACAAGGGCTCGGAGTTCCGACACCCGTCTAGCTGAGGTGATAGCTACTAGAAAGGCAGCCTTCCAAGAGAGGTAAAGCAGGGAGCAAGTAGCTAACGGCTCAAAGGGGGGCCCCATGAGCCGGGACAACACCAGGTTAAGATCCCAGGTGGGAGCAGGGGGACGGACGTTAGGGAATAAACGTTCCAGCCCTTTAAGGAATCTCGACACCGTCGGGTGAGAAAAAACGGAGCGACCGTCCGCACCCGGGTGAAAGGTGGAGATAGCTGCTAGATGGACTCGCAACGACGATAAGGCCAGACCTTGCTCTTTGAGGGACCAAACATAGTCTAAGATTTCAGTTACCGAAACTTCCATAGGGCGGAGATTTCTCTCTACGCACCAAAAGGAGAAGCGTTTCCATTTCGCCGAATATGTGGCTCTTGTGGACGGTTTCCTGCTGCTCAAGAGCACCTCTCTCACAGGCGTGGAGCAGCGCAGCTCGGAACCAGTTAGCCACGCAGGAGCCACGCCGCTAGGTGCAGCGACTGCAGGTCTGGGTGACAGAGAGACCCGTGGTCCTGGGTAATCAGGTCCGGATGAAGGGGCAGGGGAACTGGGTCGGCTACGGCCAAGTCCAGCAGCATGGTGTACCAGTGCTGTCTGGGCCATGCCGGGGCCACCATGATCACACGAGCCCTGTCTCTGCGCACCTTCAGGAGGACCTTGTGAACCAGAGGGAACGGAGGAAACGCATAGTACAGGTGGGTCGACCACTGGATGAGGAAGGCATCCGCTATCGACCCCGGCTCCCTGCCCTGAAAGGAGCAGAACGCTTGGCACTTCCTGTTCCCCTTGGACGCAAAGAGGTCCACCCGGGGATAACCCCACCTCCGGAAAATGGAGAGAGCGACGTCCGGGCGAAGGGACCACTCGTGTGACAGGAAGGATCTGCTCAATCGATCCGCCAGCGTGTTCCGTACTCCGGGAAGGAAGGAAGCCCTGAGGTGAATGGAGTGGGCTACGCAAAAGTCCCAGAGTCGTATCGCCTCGAGGCACAGGGAGGAGGACCTGGTGCCGCCCTGTTTGTTGATATAATACATGGTCGTCGTGTTGTCCGTGAACACGGCTACACAACGACCCTGAAGCTGATGACAAAACGTTTGGCAAGCAAGGCGGACCGCTCTCAACTCCCTCATGTTGATGTGTAGCCCCACCTCCTCCTGGGACCACAGGCCCTGCGTCCGCAGGGTCCCTAGGTGGGCCCCCCAGCCTAGATCTGAGGCATCCGTTGTCAGGGATACCGAGGGCTGAGACGGGTGAAAGGGAAGACCCGCACACAATACGGACTGGTCCAACCACCAGCCGAGGGAATCTAAGACCTTCTGGGGGATTGTGATTAACATGTCTAACGGTTGCCTTGCCGGCCTGTAATGACTGATAAGCCACAGCTGGAGAGGCCTCATGCGGAGCCGAGCGTAGTCGGTCACAAAGGTGCACGCCGCCATGTGGCCTAACAGGGTTAGACGTGTCCTCACTGACGTCAACGGGGCTGACCGCAAGCGTTGAACGATCGCCGCCATGGTCTGGAACCGCTGCAGAGGCAGCGAGGCCCTGGCCACAGTGGCGTCCAGGACGGCCCCGATAAATTCCACCTTCTGAGTGGGCCTCAGGGTGGACTTGTCTGTGTTTATCAAGAGGCCCAGACTCGCAAACATGCCGGTGATCACGCGGACATGGCTGTTCACCTGCTGTTCCGACGTGCCCCGAATCAACCAATCGTCCAGATAAGGGAACACGTGGACACGGTTGCGCCGAAGATGCGCCACGACAACTGCCATGCATTTTGTAAACACCCTCGGGGCCGTGGACAGGCCGAACGGGAGGACTGCAAATTGATAATGAAGAGCCCCCACAACGAAGCGGAGAAAGCGTCTGTGGCGCGGCCAAATGGCAATGTGGAAATACGCGTCCTGCATGTCGAGGGCGGCGTACCAGTCTCCCGGATCCAGGGATGGAATAATGGTCCCCAGGGATACCATGCGGAACTTCAACTTCACGAGGTATTTGTTGAGCTCTCGCAGGTCAAGGATAGGCCTGAGGCCCCCCTTGGCCTTGGGGATCAGAAAGTAGCGGGAATAAAACCCCTTGCCTTTCTCGTTTTCCGGAACCGCCTCTATAGCTCCTTTGCTGAGGAGCGTCTGCACCTCCTGCCGAAGGAATTGCTCGTGAGAGGGGTCCCTGAAGAGGGACGAGGAAGGAGGGCGGGAAGGAGGAAACGAAACAAACTGCAGGCGGTATCCCGTCTGCACCACGCTTAAGACCCAGCGGTCCGATGTTATTTGGGACCACGCCGGGAGGAAAAACGAAAGGCGGTTGGAAAACGGGGGGGAAGGATCCATAGGGGAAACTGTTACTGCGCCCTCGAGCGCACCTTCAAAATGAAGGCTTAGGACCAGGCGGGGGTTTTGAGGAGCCTTGGTTCTGCCCCCCTTGGTTCCCCGACTGCCTGCGCCTCCCGTTCCTGCCGCGGCGCCTGTAAAGGTCCTGCCGCTGGCGGAACTGGGAAAACGGCCTGCGTTGTTGTTGTTGTTGTTGTTGTTGCGGCCGGAAGGGTCTACGCTGCGTCACGGGAGTGTGCATCCCGAGGGACCGCATAACGACTCGGTTATCTTTCAGACTCTTGAGTCTGGGGTCTGTTTTGTCAGAAAACAGGCCCTGGCCTTCGAAAGGAAGGTCCTGTATAGTATGCTGGAGCTCCGGCGGAAGGCCGGAAACCTGCAGCCAGGAGATGCGACGCATCGTAACTCCTGACGCAAGGGTACGGGCAGCCGAGTCCGCAGCGTCCAAGGAGGCTTGCAAGGCCGTGCGTGCGACCTTCTTGCCTTCGTCCAAGATGGCCGTAAACTCTTGGCGAGCATCCTGTGGCAGCAGCTCCTTAAATTTGTCCACTGCCACCCAGGAATCAAAGGCATATCTGCTCAGCAGGGCCTGCTGGTTGGAGACCCTGAGCTGCAGCGCCCCAGCCGAATACACCTTACGGCCAAGGAGGTCCATCCGCCTGGCCTCTCTTGATTTGGGGGCTGGAGCCTCCTGGCCATGACGCTCCCTATCGTTCACTGATTGAACCACCAGTGAACACGGAGTCGGGTGTACATGGAGATATTCGTATCCCCTAGAAGGGGCCATGTACTTCCTCTCGACGCCTTTTGCTGTCGGAGGGATGGAGGCCGGAGACTGCCAGATGGTGTTGGCGTTGGCCTGGATGGTTCGTATAAAGGGCAGGGCGACCCTGGTGGGAGCATCAGAAGAGATGATGGTTACAATTGGATCCTCTATCTCCGAGACCTCCTCCGCCTGCAGACTCAGATTTTGAGCCAATCGCCTGAGGAGGTCTTGGTGAGCCCTGAGATCCAGCGGGGGGGGACTGTTGGAGGAGGTACCCGCCACCGCCTCATCCGGGGAGGAGGATGATGAGACCCCCGGCACGAGAGTGTCTAACTGAGGGTCTTCCTCAGCCCTCGCCTCTGCCTCCGGAGCCACAGCGGAGTCCTGCTGCTTGGACCCTTCCTCCCCTTCCGGGGAGGGAGGGGGGCGAGACAACGAGGCTTCCGGGGCCCTACGCTCCGCAGTCGCCGGCCTAGCAGGGAGCTGCTGGGGGCCCTGGGCCTGATGGTACGCCCAGGGTGTCCAGAATCCCCACTGTTGTGGGCCTTGGTCCTGCAGCGGCGGATCACCAAACAGCGCCGCCTGCCGGTCGGTGCCCAGCGCATAGCCGCTGTCCGTCTGGGAGGATACGGACGGCTGTCTCGAGGGCCACGGTGGGGCCGACCCTGGATGGTACGGGTCTGCGCGGGCCGGCACGGAGGATCGTCTCGGTGCCGGGGACCGGTGCCGGGAGTCATATCGGTGCCGGGATCGGGACCGGGACCGGGATCTGTCACGGTGCCGTGATCCTGATCGGTGCCGGGCGCCGCTTCGGTGCCGGGCGCCGCTTCGGTGCCGGGCGCCGCTTCGGTGCCGGGACCTGCTACCAGCTCGGTGCCGGGAGGTCGACCGGGACCTGCCACCAGCTCGGTGCCGGGAGGTCGAGCGAGACCGGGACCGGGACCTGCCACCAGCTCGGTGCCGGGAGGTCGACCGGTGCGGCGAGTAGCGTCGGGACCTGCTCCTGGAGTCGCGGTGCCGGTGTCGACTGGAGCCTGACCGCGACCGTCTCGATGCCGACCGGTGCCGCGAGTGCGACCGGTACCGCTGAGGGGAGCGGTGCCGGGACTGCGAGCGGCGTCGGGATCTGGAGCGCCCAAGACGTCGGGACCTGGATCGGGAACGACTGTCTCTGGGCGGTGCCGACATCATGGGCTTGCCTCTGGACACGACCCGCACCGGAGGTACCGGGGGTGGCAGCCGAGTAGGCTCAGTCAGGGCAATAAGGTCCCGAGCCGAGGCGAAGGTCTCCGGTGTGGACGGGACCACTATCTCAACCCCAGATCTCATGGGGGAGCTCGGCGGCACCGGACTCAACGGACCCGCCGGGCCCGGAGTCAACGGTGCTGACGGTGCCGGCGGCGCCGCGGCCGATGTCGAGGCCGGGCGCTCTAGCCGGGTCTGCCTGGCCGGAGTATTAGACTTCGACGGCCTTGGCTCTGGCTCCAGTGCCGGAGAGGGTCGGTGCCGAGGAGTCTTCTCGGTGCCGGAGCGATCCGGTGCCGGTGCCGATACCACGGCCTGCGAAGCCGTCGGGTCAAGTGCCGCCTCCATTAGGAGAGTTCGGAGCCTTTGATCCCTCTCCTTCTTTGTCCTCGGCTTAAAGGCCTTACAGATGCGGCACTTGTCGGATCTGTGCGATTCCCCGAGGCACTTCAGGCACGCTTCGTGGGGATCGCTGGTAGGCATGGGCTTCTTGCAGGCCGCACACTGCTTGAAGCCCGGCGAACCAGGCATGAGCCCGGTGCCGGGTGCCGGGAAGGGCTAAGCCCCCGGCGAAGAAGTACTTTACAACTAATTAACTTAACTATCAACTTAACAAACTAATTAACAACTATAATGAAACTAGAGATAACGATAGATAACGATAGATAACTAGGAGAGCTAGGGACGTGGAGGACAGCTATGCCGCGCTCCACAGTTCCAACGACCGACACGGCGGTAAGAAGGAACTGAGGAGCGGGCGGGCCGGCAGGGATATATATTGGGCGCCCATGGCGGCGCCACTCCAGGGGGCGACCTGCCGGCCCACTGGAGTTGCTAGGGTAAAAAGTTTCCGACGAACGTGCACGCGCGGCGCGCACACCTAACTGGAATGGATGTGAGCAATCACTCGAAGAAGAACTACAGTTTTACACCGAATTAGAGAGGTTAAGGATTGAGTGGATATGGATTATGAACTCCCCTCTGAACACACGAGGGGTTTGGGTTGAAGTGCCTGTGTCGGGGGAATTGGCCCTGCTGCTGCCTGTTCTGGAGGTAAGCAGAGGAATTCAGGCTCAGGGACTGTTGACCTTTAGCATCTTTCACCAGCACAATGTCACACCAATGCTGCAGAATATTTGAGCTGCCCCAGGTATAGTGCTGGGCATAGCTGTGAGGGAGACTTGGCTTTTCTCTTCAAGATACCAGAGGAAGTGGGCCTGAGAGGGGGTGGGGACTTTGTGAACCTGGAGGAGGCTGTTGAAGACCAAGAGACAAATTCAGCCCTGGTTGCTGCTGACACAACTCCACTGACTTCAGAAGGAGCTGCAGCAGCTTATGCCCAGGCTGAATTGGGCCTTGTGTATGCTCAGGAGAGTAAAGAGTTGTCAGGTGTAGGCTTTTAAAATGAGAGATGATGCAGTTTGATGATGCAGACTATTCTAGGACTCGATCCTGCAATGGGTGGAGCGCTTTGGCCCTGATCCAGCAAAGCACTTCAGCACATGCTTAACTTTAAGCATGTGTATAGTCCTGGCAGGTTTGAGCTCCTATTTAGATTCTGACACTGCTTCCATCACTGTAACATCTGAATTCCTGCAGATTAGTAATATATAAACATCCACATGTTGTATTTCTAAAAGTCCATCTTGTACTAGTAAGAGATTTGTGGTATGCTGCGGTCTTATAAATATTCTGCCAATAGACTTATGTTTTTAAATAAAGCATGGGCTATACTTACTGATCCCTGTTCTTAGGTCAAATGCACTATAGTTAGTCTGTATGAAGGTTTGTGATGGTTCTTATCCAGCCATTACTTGAATCTAGGGCCCACAGGAAGTGCCACCTTTCCTGTTGCACATAAATACAGACGCTTCTCAGCGAGTGAGCAGAAATTAACTGTCAGGGTTGCAGTCATTAATGGAGGCATGGGGAGAATGGAGAAAAAATGACCAGTCTTTCCAGGTCTCCCAAATCACTTTTCATTAAAATATTCAGGATCGTGAGGGATTTGTTGCCTCATTGGCACTAAACTGTGAGGGCTTCTCAAATCCTTGATCTGCTGTTTCGGTAAGTTTCCAAAACAAGGCACAGGAAACAGTTCAGTGCTCAGAGTAACAATTTGAAAAGGACTCTAAATGTCAGGCTATGATTTAGTGATATCCAGTGACCAAGATATCTTAACAATTTGTCAATGATTTCTTTGATTCATGCGTGCTTTACTCAAATAGGCAGTCCCCATAATTGTCAGGAATTTCCAAATTAGTGCTGCAGAAGAGGGTGGAGTTACTTATGTTAACACTTGGCAGTGGCCCTGGTTCAAGGCCTGAGGGATGCTGTGTGTATATATGTGTATTTCAGTTGTTGCATCCTGTATTGTGTGGTTGGGTTTTTTTTTCTTCCTCTTTGGCTTCCTACTCAGCAGATTCTCATCCTGTTTGATATCTAGCAGATCCTTTTAAAAAACAGAATTTATTCTAGTTTATATCAGAGCTAGAAATGATGTGCCGCTTTAAATCAAAGATTTGATTTATAATCAGGATGAAGGGATTCTTTTCTCAGCTCTGTTACTGACTCACAGACTTGGGCAAGTCACCTAACTTTCTGAGCCTGTATATTCCTCTTCTAAAACCTGGGGATAAAACTTCTTGCCTACCTCATCGGAATGTTCTGAGTCTTAATTAATATTCTGTATTCTGAGATCTTGGTGGCAGGTGTAAGGGTTATATGAGTACTAGTAATACTAAGAAAGCAGCCTCCTTGAAGTTCTCCAAACATTGTGGCATTCTCTTGCTTGAGTAGGAGAAAGGGACGCTCACAGAGTATTTTCCTACACTGTTAATAGATGAAATGTTTCTTTAAATAAAAGTGTAAAATATAAGGTGCAATTGAAATTAAAATTAGATGAGGATGGTTTATTTCTGGGCAATAGTAGGGGCATGATTATGGATACTTAAAGGGAACTCAAAGCATATATGTCTACAGGTACCCAGTATATGTCTGTGTGTATCATATAATGTTTGCCCTTAACTGCTTGTCTCTGCTTTAAAAATGATTTCAGGTGGTGTTTATCATCCATATTTTTTTTTCCACTTCAGAAATAATGAGGGTTTCGTTGTCCTCCCTTTGCCAGGGGGCCTTGGTAAGATCTTGAGGGAAGAGCTGAGTGGCAGCTTGAAGCTGTAATGTGAACTGCGGCTTTCCCTCCTGATGCTCACCTACAGCAGTAGCTCTGCACTGCTATGTATGAGACGCAGGCCTGACTAGAATCCCTGTACTTATGTTTCTCAACATGCAGTAGGCCAGGGGCATGTATATAACAGGATAAGTAACCCGAGGAGAAAAAACTGAACCCCGTCTTTCTGTGTATTTATCTTAGGTATTTATAACTACTCATTGATAGTTAAGGACTATGTGCATTTAAAAATAAAATGTTACTACTCCATGTATCTGGGAGAAATCTTGTTGTATAGGACCACATCATGCTGTTTTTGCCTCATATCATACCTCATTGATTTCAGCGGGGACTCCTGCTTAGCAATCCATGGTAAGAGAAGACCAATTGACTCACCAGGGCAAGTTTTGAGATGAGTTCAGCTCCCGCTGGTTCTCAGTGGGAGCTGCTGGGTGCAGAAGACTTGAAATTCTGTCCTCTTCATTGAGGTGCCTGAATGGGAGCTGAGCTCTTTGGAAACCTGGCTTATAGTTTGCAGCAAAATGTGTCTTGTTTAGGCTGTAAGTGCAAATTAGTAACCACTTGTTAAACTCCTGATCAAAGAACCTCTGTGTTTTCCTGTGGCCATGGCAGTCTCATTAAGGAGAAAATTTACTTAATGTAGTTAAGGAAATGGCTGGCCCTAATGCCAACAATGCAGGCCAATGAATCTTCTTCCTCATGTTGGCTCAGGTTGATCAAGAGGACAGCTATTTTGGTGGCTGCCTCTGGGATCATGGGAAAAATTGCTGGCTCTTTTGAGACGTTGAATTTAAAGAAGAATGGGCTGGCTGCAGAATAGCTGGCATATGCCTGTTAGTCTAGTTCTTTCTAGTCTAGTCTAGTTTGCTTGAATGAGTATCCGAGAGGCTGCTGAGGGAATTGTTAACCATTGCTATGCTATATTATTTTTTCCAGCATTTCAGGAATGCACAGTGTAGGTCAGACAGGGAGACAATTTGGTCTGGCAATTGGAGCCTGGACTCCTGGATTCTGCTGCAGGCTGTGCCACTGACTTTGTGTGACCTTGGGCCAAGTACTTAAATTTCCCCCATTGCATCGATTTCTCATCTGAGCAAAGCAGGGTGTAGTACAGGGGTTCTCAAACTGGGGGTCAGGACCCCTTGGGATCATGAGGTTATTACATGGGGGGTCGCAAACTGTCAGCCTACAACCCAAACCTGGTCTGCCTCCAGCATTTATAATGGTGTTAATTATATTATAAAGTGTGTTTAATTTATAAGGGGGGTCGCACTCAGGCTTGCTGTGTGAAAGGGGTCCTCAGTACAAAAGTCTGAGAACCACTGGTGTAGTACGTACCCATCTCATAGAAGTGTTGTGGGCTTGAGTGGTTTAAAGCTCTTTGAGTTAAAGGGTGCTATTGAAGTGCAAGTATTTTAGCGTTAGCATGGGTTGGCTTCATGTATGCTGCATATGTAGGGGCAACATTTTTATATAAAGTAGGTAATACATGTCTAGTCAGTTTTCTTCTCCCTTCTACTTCAGGCCTCGTTACTAAGTGCCACAACTTCACAGTAACAGTTGAGTGATGACAATGTCATACCAAATCCATTTCTAGGGCAATATTTAGCCTTTTCCTCCTCAGTTAAAAACCCTGATTGTCTATATAACTAAAACATAGTTTGCATGAATTCTATATACCAGAACTAAAATACATGTTGGCTGTAAAAAATCTTGCAATCCCAACTGGTTAATTGTGTACTATGGACTTAATACTCCTGGCAACTAATGCAGACTTTTCTTCAGCCCCTTTTGTAGGAGCCTGTAGTTTTGGAGCATGGATTGCCATTCTGTCCTCAATTGCATTGCAAAAGTTTGAGTGGTCTTGGTGTACAGCATGCAGGAAGATGCTAGAGGTCTAGGATTTGTTCCAATATAGGTCTTGTCTGGACTAGGATTTAAAATTGCAATATTAGCATGTGTTGGGTTGCATGCTAACTAACAGGTTTTAAAAGTCTACAGTGGGCAAGACACTGTGCCTGTAGGTAGCACACACTAATCTGGCTAATGTTAACGGAGTTGCAGAATCTACAGAACTGGCCATACTGACCAGACCAATTGACTCTGAGTACCAGGCTTTCCATATGGCAAAGAATTTGTCATAGGTGCCTAGTGCAGTATCCAGCCACAACTGGTGATAATGGAGGAAAGGTTCATCAGCACTCCTTTTAGAAGTCTTATTTTAAAAAGACGATATTAAACTCAGTTTCTCTTTAAGCCAGTCAACTCTTAACATCATCTTGATGGAGGGCCAAACTTCAACCAGGCTGCCACATTTTCCCCAAAATGCAACTTTATCTGAGTATACCTTTCATCCTTTCAGTGTCGCCCGAGCGTTCCAGGTACCACAGTCTCAAAATAAAGCAATTGCCACTGAAAGTACAGATTAATAGATAGCACACGTGCAACTCACAATGTAAAGGAAAATGACCTCCTCCCACATGTATAAAGCACATTGGGAAAAACCCTGGAAAGAAATTTTGAAGGAAATATTCTTTGAAAAGGAAAGTTCTAGAAGACATAAGACATTACAGCCATAAAATGTGAACATAAACCAGCTACCAGAGTTAAGGTAGCGCATTTTTTTCTGGTTTATCAACAGTGTAAGGGAATAATGTGATATTTCTGGTTACACTGTGAGGTTTATCTGTAGGCAGATGTTGAAATGTTGACTTCTTAATGGTGTCTACTGTATCTTGTATGCTGTATCTGAGATGTCATTCATAACAATCACTTTTAAAGGAAATATTATCGTTCATGCATCTGTGTATGGCAGTGGGAGGAGAGGAAGGTGCTTTTACATTTTTTCCCCCTAAGTAGGGTATGCATGTCTTTAATGACCCGTCGTTCTGTAATGATGCAGAAATGGCTTTTTTACTGCTGCATTTCCAACTCTATTACTGCCTCTTAGTCATTTTCCAGAGGTGGCTTTGAGGCTTTAACCCAAACAAATGGAGAGACAATATTATGACCTTCCCATGCAGCAAACTCTGCTCCCTAGTAAGAGGATAGTATTACCAAATTGCTTCAGTATGAGCTCTTGCTGAGGCCGGTGGTGTCTTACTGGAACTGAATTAATCAAACTGAGGGTTCACAGGAATTTTACAGGACTATATTCCAACAGCAGAGAGAGAGCTATATACATTAAATACAGGTTAAATGTGCTTGCATTCTTTTCTTAGTATGTTAGTGAGCAAATCCCTGTGGGGAAATACATTTTCAGCTGCATCTGAACTGATTCAGATTTAGGATAAACCCATTATAGAATCAAAACACGCTAGATAGATTTAAAAAAATACATTGACGATCTCAAAAAGTGGCGGGTGGGAGGCAGAGGCTGACAAGCGTTACCAATTTGCTGCAATAGTGCTATCCAAAACAAAGAGGATAATGGCTGGGAGGGTTTCTGAATCATTGCTGGTGACGCAAGACGTCCTCTCCCAAAAATCCTCGCTGAGTAACTCATCTGGAGCTATACATCTGTTTGAAGGGAAGGAATTTCCCCCCTTTTCTCCTGTCATTGCTTTCTGGGCTGAATTTGCTCCATGGAGGCTACTCGAACCTGGAGGCTGCAGCAGCCTCTGTGTCCATAGTGCTCCCCTTGCAGCTAAGGACCTGTATAGGGAAGGGTCTTCTGCCCTGACTGCCTTTGTTCCCCCCACCTGAAACCCCTGGCAGATGGGCTCCTCACTGGATGGGTGTGACCTCCGCTGTCTTTCTGCACCCCACTGCCTTGCCCCACAGAATGGCACTAGTTTAACTACAAGGATTCTGGAGATCTGGAGGATATTGCAGGATTTGTCTCTAAAGAGCTTAATAAAATGAATGAACTGTATTATTTTGTCTCTTGGAGTTTTACCAATCAGTCTCTTTTGGTGAGCAATGTAATACTATTCAGCTGCCCGTATCTAGATGGGAACACGTTGTTCTTTGCTATAACTGATTTTTGGACCAGTAGTTCTGCACGTCTGATCTGATGCTTCATGTGGCAAAGAATACCTTGGTAGCCTGGTGGTTCGAATTGCTACGGAATTCTCTGTATTGTTCTGGGAAGCGGCTGTTTTAAGTGTGTTCCCCTGTAAAGAGCTGGTTCCTGCTCTCCACAGCTCAGCGAATGTATTTGTTTAATTATTTCATTCCTGTGTATTTAGAAAGATGGATTTATTTCCATTTGCTGTGAGCCTTGCAGTTCATGGATTTCAATGTGCAGTCGTTTTTAAGCAATAAAACCTTTCTGACTAACTTGGAAACAAAGAACTGCTCAGGTCAGCCAAAACTCTCTTGAACAACATAGCCTTAGAATCCCTTCCTGGTCTTGCTGCTCTTTATTGCACTGAAACCTACCAGAAATCTCTTGGCTGCAGAAACAGTCTTCGCAGTAAAAGAATTAAAATGAACAAACTACTTGATCAGGAGACCAAGGAATCTTTTTGGGGCACTTCACTGACTGATTTTAAGGTTGTGCAATTTATTCCCATTACCCATTATGTCACACTTTGATATCTGTGTAAAACTGTGTGGCAGGACTTCGGGAGGAATATTTTAGAAGGGAGAGTGTTGTTTTGGAATTTTTCCTGGAAAAATGACAGCATCTCTTTTAAATGGTTAAATTCAGCATTGTAGCTACAATTAACGTGTCTGACAGAATTAAAACGACACCCTAGATATCTGGAAATGAACTTTGCAAAGTAGCTAGGCAGTGAAGTTAAAAGAATTTGTATGTATGTATGTAGCCCTGTGCTGTTAGAATCGCACCAGGTACTGTAGAAAATGTTCTGTCCCCCAGCGTGGTTGTGCTGGAATGCTGTGTAATAGCGGGCAGCCTCCCAGCCATGAATGGGCATAGTTGAAGTCTTTTGGGATCTTTTGATTTTAAAAGGTACTATATTAATGTAAGAATATTAATAGATAGAGTACTTTGCAATGTCAAAGCATGCCCCAAAAAGATGAGTTATTATAAGTAGTGTGAACATTAATTTATTACCCAATTACAGTCATCTTTTAAAAATCTGCCATTTTGTTATGTTTGCATTTTTAAAAAAATATCGCTCTCAATCTGTTTTTTACAAATAAATCACAGTAAAGCACACAGGATTTAAACTTAATTTGATACCATGCTAAGAAAAAAGATTAACACGTGGGTTTATGTTGGATAAATGCATATCATAATGCAAAGAAATAGAATGAAGGTAGCAACCAAAGCATCCAGATTGGTTAGAATTTGCATCTGGAAGTTAAATAGTTCGGTGGTCTTGGGGAAAATGTTAAGAAATAGTCTAGAAGCCAGGAGTTTTTGGAGCAGAAATTGGAACCATCAGGCCGTTGGTGATGGGAAAGGGCATTTGAATGTACAGTGGTTCCCTGCAGGCTCTTCTTGATTTGCAGGTGTTACTGGTCCAAAGTTGCAGCCGCTTAGTCACCAGAGTTTCCAGATCTTGCTGGAAGGGAAGGAACAGGAGACAGATACTGCTCTATACATCTTCGTAAATGAGCAAGAGAGAGCTGTTAAGTGGAACACCTGTTGACTCAGAGGCCAGTTACAGAAGGACTCAAGCATCCACTGCTGCCGCCTGTCCAACTGGCAGATGTCGTTATGGCCATCGGCGTGGAGCAGCCAGTTTTGTTTTCTTGTTGTGGGGGAACCATGACAGTTAACAAAGACCAAGCCTCAGCTTGCTGCTTTCTTTTTTTCTATTTTGCCTGCAGCATGTTGGCAGTGTTCAAGAAACGCTGTTTCCAATTCCAGTCTTAGGAAAACATACTCATACTCTTCATTTATGTTAATAAAATCCCTCTATGCTTGGCTGCAATATTCCTGGGCCTTTTTATATTGAGGACAAATCCATGCAGAAGATAAAATAGAACTAAACTTCTGCAATAAGACTTCAGCTGATGAATCCAGGTTCACAGTTTATTCCTCCAAGCTGATCGTCATAGTAGTGAAGTCAGAAAATTTGATTTCCCTGAAGTATCTCCAAGTTACCACATTATCTCTTACAATTATTGTACTCAATCCACACACAGTATATTCTATATGGCAAAGTTATACAATGAAGTGGTATTTTTCCCATCTCTGATAACAGTCTTCAGATACATTAAGGGCTCTTATAAAGAGGACTGTGATCAATTATTCTCCATGTTCACTGAAGGTAGGACAAGAAGTAATGGTCTTAATCTGCAGCAAGGGAGATTAAGGCCATGTCTACATCTAAAATTTTACAGCGCTGGTTGTTACAGCTGTATTAGTACAGCTGTATAGGGCCAGCGCTGCAGAGTGGCCACACTTACAGCAACCAGCGCTGCAAGTGGTGTTAGATGTGGCCACACTGCAGCGCTGTTGGGCGGCTTCAAGGGGGGTTCGGGGAGACCAGCTTCGCCGCGGTTTGCTCTCGCGTTCCCCGAACCCCCCTGCAAACCGCAGGGAAGGAGACCTGCTTGCTCGGGGGTTCGGGGAACGAGAGAGCAAACCGGGAAAGGAGACCAGCTTCGCCGCGGTTTGCTCTCGCGTTCCCCGAACCCCCGAGCAAGCAAGTCTCCCTGCGGTTTGCAGGGTGGTTGGGGGAACGCGAGAGCAAACCGGGAAAGGAGACCAGCTTCGCCGCGGTTTGCTCTCGCGTTCCCCGAGCAAGCAGGTCTCCTTCCCTGCGGTTTGCAGGGTGGTTCGGGGAACGCGAGAGCAAACCGCGGCGAAGCTGGTCTCCTTTCCCGGTTTGCTCTCGCGTTCCCCGAACCACCCTGCAAACCGCAGGGAACGAGACCTGCTTGCTCGGGGGTTTGGGAACGAGAGAGCAAACCGGGAAAGGAGACCAGCTTCGCGGCGGTTTGCTCTCGCGTTCCCCGAACCACCCTGCAAACCGCAGGGAAGGAGACCTGCTTGCTCGGGGTTCCGGGAACGCGAGAGCAAGCCGGGGAAGGAGACCAGATTGATTACCAGAGGCTTCTTCCTTCCACGGAGGTCAAGAAAAGCGCTGGTAAGTGTCTACATTGGATTACCAGCGTTGGATCACCAGCGCTGGATCCTCTACACCCGAGACAAAACGGGAGTACGGCCAGCGCTGCAAACAGGGAGTTGCAGCGCTGGTGATGCCTTGCAGATGTGTACACCTTCAAAGTTGCAGCGCTGTAACTCCCTCACCAGCGCTGCAACTTTCTGATGTAGACAAGCCCTTAGGTTAGGTAGTAGGAAAGAGTTTCTAACTATAAGGGTATTTAAGATCAGGAACAGGCTTCCAAGGGAGGTTTGGGAATCCCTGGCATTGGAGATTTTTAAGAACAGGGACAAACACCCGTCAGGGATGATCTAGGTGTACTTGGCCCTGCCTCAGCGCAAGGGGCTGGACCTGATGACTTCTTGAGATCCTTTCCAACCTTATATATCTAGATTCTATAGTTAGGTTGGTAGCCACTGCTGACCAGTGTTGTCACAACTTTGTATTATTGTTACCTATGCTAGCTAGATTAAAGTTAGCATGGGTGTATGCCTACCCCACGCTGTGCTTTGCTTACAGTGCAGACATACCCCAGCGGATGTTAAATTTACCCATCTTTTAATTTAGTTGAACAAAGATGAGTTAAAGTGCTTCTGTACTAAAGCCCCTTTTAAACTTATTTTTTATGTACCTAATGCTGCTTGACATGGAAAGGATAACTCAGGGGTTTTTTAGAGAAAAATAAATCTGACTTTACGAAAAGCCACTGAACAAGCCATGCCTGTACCTTAGGTTTGGTACATTAGTTAAACATGTGCAGGCAGTGCTACTATGTTGGGCAATCACCTGTGTTACAACATTTCACCTGCAGGTTCGGCCGCTGGGAGCATTTTCAAAGTGAACATTTCAGTTGAATTTCTGTGGCCTAATTCTATTTTTGGCTGGGCTTTTGGTATTTGTTGGCTGTAGGCCAAAAATATAATCCACACACATTCTCGCATTATTTAATAATAAAACTAGTCAATGTTTTTTCTTTTAGCAGGTGATCAGCTGCTTTTTTTTTTTTTTTTAATTATGCTTTATAAAATTTTGGAAATACAGTAACTCATTGGATAGCACTGGGAGCCCCAAGATCCTTGGTTTATTTCATGCATAAGAGAGTTAGAGAGATCCCGATCATTGCTAATTTTCCTGCATGAATTACTGTCTTTTTGCATTTTCCCAAGCTCTTTATCATGTTGTACCGTGCATTTGTACAGGAAGTGTGACCTCTGTGCAAAAACAAGGGACTAGAAACCAGAAACTCCTGGGTTCTGTTGTTGGCTCTGCTGCTGACGCACTGCATATGAGTTTTGGCAGTCACTTAACTGCTCTGAGCCTCTGTTAACTCAGCTGTAGAATGGGCACAGTAATATCCACCTTACTGGGGAATTAAAAGAGTTAGTTTAATCTTTGTAAAGCACTTTGAGATCGTTGGATGAATAGCGCTATCTTCCTCTCATCATTTTTTTTAAATCAATGTTTTCAATAGCAAGAGTTTAATGTAAAAGTGCATTAAAATGTTCTTGCATCTCCAGATCCAAATAAATATGAAATCTTGAGCAACTGAGAGGTGGTAATACCTACTTACTGTACCTGCCCTGTTTGGGAAATCTTTGGGTGGGTTACTCACTGTTTATCGTACCTTTATAATAAAATACCTGTTTCTGGAAAATCCTCTAGGGCAGCAGCCATGCTTCATGCTGTGAGATTAGGGGTATGTCTACAGTATGAAATTAGGTCGAGTTTATAGAAGTTGATTTTTTAGAAATCGTTTTTATACAGTTGATAGTGTGTGTCCCCACACAAAATGCTCTAAGTGCATTAACTCAGCGGACTGCGTCCACAGTACCAAGGCTAGCGTCAACTTCCGGAGCGTTGTATTGCGGTAGCTATCCCACAGTTCCTGCAGTCTCCACCGTCCAATGGAATTTTGGGTTGAGATCCCAATGCCTGATGGGGCAAAAGCAGTGTCGCAGGTGGTTCTGGGTACATGTCATCAGGCCTCCCTCTCTCCGTGAAAGCAACTGCAGACAATCATTTTGTGCCTTTCTTCCTGGGTTACCTGTGCAGACGCCATAACCCGGCAAGCATGGAGCCCGTTCAGCTCACCGTCACCGTACGTCTCCTGGGTGCTGGTAGACGTGGGACTGCATTGCTACACAGCAGCAGCTCATTGCCTTTTGGCAGCAGACGGTGCATTACGACTGGTAGCCGCCGTCGTCGTCGTACTGCTGGGTGCTCTTTTAGCTGACCTCAGTGAGATCGGTCAGAGGCGCCTGGGCAGACATGGGAGTGACTCAGACAGGTCGTTCCCCAGTCGTACTGCACCGTCTTTTGGCGAGCACCCAGGAGGATGACAATGGCTAGCAATCTTAATACAGCATCTTCTGCCGAGCACCCAGGAGATGACAATGGCTAGGAGTCGTACTGTGCCGTCTGCTGCCAGCCTAAGGTGTATAAGATAGATGGAGTGAATCCAAACAAGAAATAGACCAGATCTGTTTTGTATTCAGTTGCTCCCCGCTCCCTCCGTGAAATCAACAGCCTGCTAAACCTAAGGTTTTTAGTTCAATCCTTGAGGGGGCCATTCTGTGTGACAGTTGTTTGTGTTTTTCCTTGATGCAAAGCCACCCCTTTGTTGATTTTAATTCCCTGTAAGCCATGTCATCAGTCGCACCTCCCTCCGTCAGAGCAACGGCAGACAATCGTTTTGCACCTTTTTTCAGCACAGACGCCATAGCACTGGGAACATGGAGCCCGCTCAGATCACCACTGCAATTATGAGCACTGTAAACACCACGCACATTATCCTGCAGTATATGCAGAACCAGAACCTACAAAAGCGAAACCAGGCGAGGAGGCAGCGGCAGCACGGTGACGAGAGTGATGAGGACATAGACTTCTCACAAAGTACGGACCCTGGCTGTGTGCACATCGTGGTGTTAATGGGGCAGGTTCATGCCGTGGAACGCCGATTCTGGGCCTGGGAAACAAGCACAGACTGGTGGGACCGCATAGTGTTGCAGGTCTGGGATGATTCCCAGCGGCTGTGAAACTTTCGCATGCGTAAGGGCACTTTCATGGAACTTTGTGACTTGCTTTCCCCTGCCCTGATACACCAGAATACCAAGTTGAGAGCAGCCTTCACAGCTGAGAAGCGAGTGGCAATAGGCCTGTGGAAGCTTGCAGTGCCAGACAGCTACCAGTCAGTTGGACATCAATTTGGAGTGGGCAAATCTATTGTGGGGGCTGCTGTGATCCAAGTAGCCAATGCAATCAAAGAGCTGCTGATATCAAGGGTAGTGACTCTGAGAAATGTGCAGGCCGTAGTGGATGGCTTTGCTGCAATGGGATTCCCTAACTGTGGTGGGGCAATAGACGGAACCCATACCCCTATCTTGGCACCGGAGCACCAAGCCAGCGAGTACATAAACCGAAAGGAGTACTTTTCAATGGCTCTGCAAGCACTGGTGGATCACAAGGGACGTTTCACCAACATCAGTGTGGAATGGGCAGGAAAGGTACATGACACTCGCATCTTCAGGAACTCTGGTCTGTTTCAAAAGTTGCAGGAAGGGACTTTCTTCCCAGACCAGAAAATAATCATTGGGGATGTTGAAATGCCTATAGTAATCCTTGGAGACCCAGCCTACCCCTTAATGCTATGGCTCATGAAGCCATACACAGGCAGACTGGACAGTAGTCAGGAGCTGTTCAACTATAAGCTGAGCAAGTTCAGAATGGTGGTAGAATGTGCATTTGGACGTTTAAAAGCACGCTGGCGCAGTTTACTGACTCAGATAGACCTCAGCAAAACCAATATTCCCATTGTTACTACTGCTTGCTGCGCGCTCCACAATATCTGTGAGAGTAAGGGGGAGGCATTTATGGCGGGGTGGGACGTTGAGGCAAATTGCCTGGCTGCTGATTACGTGCAACCAGACACCTGCAGCTCAACCATACGCTGGAGCATATGAGTTTGATGCTCCAGCAGCCTGAGCATTGACTCCTGCCTTCTGTCAGCAAGCTGACACCACTTATCATCTTCAGCCTGCCACTTACTCTCTTCATCCCGCAACATAGTCTCTTCAGCGCACCACCTCTCCTCGCGTTCATATTGCGCTTTCCTGGACTGTGACATTGTCTGCCTCCATGCATTCTGCTGTGCTCTGTCAGTGTGGGAGGACAGCATGAGCTCAGAGAACATTTCATCCCGAGTGCGTTTTTTTTCACCTTCTAATCTTCGCTAGCCTCTGGGAAGGAGAAACATATGCAGCTGGTGGAGGAAAAAAAGGGAGAGTGGTAGTTAAAAAGACACATTTTATAGAACAATGGGTACACTCTTTCATGGTAAACCTTGCTGGTAACACTACATAGCACATTTAAAAAGCCCTTTAAATCGAAAAAAAGGGCTTTGTCTTGTGGATGGGTGCAGGGTTAAATCGAGGTAACACTGCTAAATTCGACCTAAAATTGTAGTGTAGACCAGGCCTAGGTGTCTGCTGAGTTTGGGAATAAATGATACTAGACTTGGGACTGGTGGAAAATAAGATGTTGCTGTTTGGAGCTTACCTGCTGTACTACTCACAGTGGGTTCTCGATAGTCAGTACTTAATTTGTACCAGTGCTGAGCCCTGGCACCACTAGGCTTGGCAGTTCATAGCTCCGGCACCTCTGGGCTTGCAACATCAGTTACGAAAGTAAAAAATAATTACTTGAGCCTCGGCATCTCTTTCATTACAAATTAAGCACTGTCTATAGTGGCTTGATGCAGAGGAACTGAGGAGCATATGATAATTTTTTGAAGGGATGACATGGTGAAATCAAGAGAATCTAAATTTTGCAACACAGGGTTCCCTGCAAATTGGGTTCTGACTCTCGGGGAGTACCTCCTTCTTCAGCCATTATTGTGTCAGTTACTCCTGAGGGAATTCTGCGCCAAAAATTAAAGATTCTGTACAAAAATTAAAAATTCTGTGCACAATATTTTAAAATTCTGCATATTTATTTGTCAAAATAACACAATAGAATCACACCATTTTCAATTATTTTCTGACAAGTATTTTGAAATAAATTACTAAAATAATTGAAAATGGTCTGATTATATTGCGTTATTTTAACAAATAAAATATGCAGAACTTTGCAGAATATTAAAATTTTTTCATTGTTTGGCACAGAATTCCCTCAAGAGTACCAAGGTTCTGTGTGGTGCAATTTGGAGGGGGCGAATCTATATGCACAGGGACTTGGTGTGGGGTTCTGGGTGCAGAGAAGGAAAGCGGTGCATGGAGGGGGGAAGGGTCACTATACAGGGAGTTGTTCCCCCATCTGCCCAAACCCTGTGCATCTGGGCACCCCCCCCCCCCATGCCCAAAGCCCCCTAGGGGGAGAGGTGAGTGAGCACTAGTGCAGCTTCTCTTTTCTTCCCCACCGAAACTATTTTCTGCAAGGAAACAAAGAGAATCTGCGGGGGAGGAGGAGGGGCATTTTTCTGCTGTGCTGCAGGGGCGCAGAATTCTCCCAGGGGTAGTCACTGGGTTGTTATAACTTATGGTCCTGCCCAGCATTTGAAGCCCAAACCCAGCTAACAATAATTGTGTTCGTATTTTACCCCTCTGGCAACCTCTTTGCTGTGTTGTAGGCCTCATTTGGACTGCAGTATCCACTGTGTTTAAACACTTCAAACAGATTTGGGCCATGGTTCCTTAACACAGATAACACATGGTTTGGGCCTCTCCATATGGCAAAGGCCAAGCCCTATTCTAGCACAGCCCTTGGCTGTGTTTATAGTATGGTATTTAATTTGGTAGATTTCATACTGGAGATGGGACTATAGTCTGATTTCCCAAAGTAGTCTTTAACATCTCATTACTGTGAACACTACCATACTGGGGGAGTCTGCTATGACCTGGTAGTACCATCATCCAGATAACACAGATTGGACTTGCTTGTGGAGATAACACCAAAATCACACAAGTCTGAATTATGTTTTAATCCTGCTAGGGCCCTAATGTTTCATAAATGAGTCTCCCGGCCTGATGGGTTGATAGGTCAGGTTAATGTGGTTTGGCTAGCATAAGTCTTTGGGGGCAGCGAGAGAGAATAGAGTGGAACTTCCTAGGTCGCTCTGGCCGCAGGAACAATGCCTAGAACCACATACAGTTGTTGCTCGCACTGTTCTGTCTGCAGTATGGAGAGAATACGAGTCCTTAACCTAGTTATAATGTGATTTTGGTCCTCTTCGAGGCCATAACCTTCCGACGATGGATTGGGGCGCAGGAGTTCTGGGTGTAATTCTTTGTAGAGCTGGTCAAAAACTTCCATGTTTTCAAAACTTTTTCTGCATTTTTTGACAAGCTGTAATTCCTGGCTGTGACATAAGCCGCCTGTGTAACTTTGGGCAAGTCACATAACCTCTCTGTGCCTCAGATCCCCATCTGTAAAATGGAGATAATCTTTTCCTGCCTCACAGGGAGGTGATGAGGATATATTCGTTAATGCTTGTGAATGCTCAGGTACTAAGGCAATGAGATGGAGAGGGCATCTAGATAAGGCCTGAGACTGGGAATGAGAGAAGAGGAAAAAAGTACGTGGAGCAGGTGGGAATTAACATTGTGATCATTGTCCTCTCTTGTTTCAGCTGAAAAAGAAGCAGATTTATGTTGAGAAGGTGGAGAAGATGCAGCAGGCGTTGGTTCAGCTGCAGGCAGCTTGTGAGAAGCGAGAACAGTTAGAGCACCGGCTCCGAACTCGCCTGGAGAGAGAACTGGAGTCTCTCCGGATGCAGCAGGTAACCAGGATTAGTCCATTCACTGAGCAGTTTTTCATGTAAATATATTTCTTGTAAGGTTTTCCTGTCCAGCCATGCACAAAACACGCAGCAGAGCATGATCTTTCCCCTCTTTTGTATAGAACTGTAGCAAAATTATTCTTTTGCAAAATGTTGCCATTACCTTGCTAGGTTGGTATTGGTTTCACTTAATTGAGTAAACCTTTAAATCTATCCCAAAGTTTTTAAATTAAAAATAATAGCTGATTCCTCATCTGGGAGGCTGCAGGCATATATCTAGAAATTGTTCTGGACTCTTAATGACTCCTGCTTTGCATTTTAATTTGTAATAAGGTGTTAAGACACCTCTACTCTCTTTCTCTCTCTCTCACTCACACACACACTCTCTCTCTGACTCACACACACACTCTCACTCTCTCTCTCTCTCTCTTTCTCTCTTTTTTACTTTTTTGGGTGGTCACATCTGTTCACACAGCTCAAACATGGACCTGAAGACAGAATGCTCTTTGGAAGGCTTTTGAAGCCTGATAACATAAATGCTGTTGATGGAAATTTGTAACCGCTAATATACAATATGCTCTAACAATTTGTATCAAGCCCATTTTTACAATGGGAAGAAAGGAAAACATTTTTTCTGGGGATAGTATGAATTGAATTTGAATTTTTAGTCCTTTTTGAACTCATGTTAACAAACGTTAACTAATGTGATTGTAAATTCTGGTGTAAGTAGGATTCAGATATTTGTTCCTAGTTGTGTTCAGTCCTAACTGCAACATAGAGTTAAATGTGACTGGGAACAAATGTTTAAACCCTAGAACAAACATTTGCTCTAGAATTAACAATTATTTTAATTAACACAAGATAAAGCAGGACTAGCAATGCAAATGCAGACATGCCAAAGTGAGGGAGAAGAATTACTACAATGTGATAGTTTGCAGTTAACTGTTTTTTGGGGACAGTGGAGGCTGTCTCAGATTACAATTAAAAATCCAGTTGACTGAAATATATGCCATGATCTAATAGTAAATTAAATGGTAAACTACTTCCATTTTTTTTACTAGAAATTATGTGATATATGATATATAATTGACTCTAATGATAGGATTAATAAAAAAAAGTTTAAACATAAATATATGAAGGAAGAAATAAGTTATATTATTGATGAAACTGTCTTGAAAGAAGACCAGATTTAACACATTCTGTATTGGGTCTAGATATAAATGTTACTCTAGATCTAAAAAATTCTTCCTATCTAGTATAGAAAATATATTGAGTTGACATAATTTAGAATTATTTGAAGTGTATAAATTCTAGCGTTATTTAAAACCAACAACTTGTAAGTGGACGTAACAAGATTTCTGCTTTAAACCATGTTTCCTCTTAAGGAAACAGAAAATGTAAAATCATCCTGAATCCTGAGCCACACATATTAGATTGTCTGCTTGATTCCTTCTCTTATAAATGAGCTTTTCATAACTAGCTTTCTGGGCACAAGATCTTGCACTCCAAGAAAAGATCTCCTTGTAATACTTTCCTGTTTAATATTATTCTTTGAGCTTTTAGCATAGAAAATCTCAAACATCTTTTTGTATTTTCCGGTATGCCTCTGTTTGGCTTATTGGCTCCAAATGGAATAAATGTATCTGTTCCAAACCTCCTCTTAGAATTTAATTACTTTTCCTCCCTCAGTTCCCAAGTATAGCATTGTCATGGTATAATTCCCCACTCTGAACCTTAGCATCCAAAAGATGGGGTACCAGCATGAATTCCTCTAAGCTTAATTACCAGCTTAGAACCTGTAGCGCTGCCACCAACCAGGAATTCCAGTGCCTAGTACACTCTGGTCCCCCCAAGACCTTGCCCGGGGAACCGCAAGACCCAGACCCTCTGGATCTTACCACAAGGAAAGTAAACCCTTTCCCTCACCGTTGCCTCTCCCAGGCTTCACCTCCCTGGGTTACCCTGGAAGATCACTGTGATTCAAACTCCTTGAATCTTAAAACAGAGAGGAAGATTCACCTTTCCCCCTCCTTCTCTCTCCCCCTCCCAGACTCTCCCTGAGAGAGAAAGTAATCCTAACACAGAAAGAAAATTAACCTTTCTCTCCCCCTTCCCTCCTTTCTCCCCACCAATTCCCTGGTGGATCCAGACCCCGTCCCCTGGGGTCTCACACCAGAATAAAAAACAATCAGGTTCTTAAACAAGAAACTTTTAATTAAAGAGAAAAACAGTAAAAGTTATCTTTGTAAATTTAAAATGGAATAGGCACATGGTCTTTCAGCTATAGACACTGGGAATACCTTCCCAGCCTAAGTATACAAGTACAAATTAAAATCCTTTCAGCAAAATACAAATTTGAACTCCTTCCAGCCAAATACACATTTGCAAATAAAGAAAACAACCATAAGCCTAACTCGCTTTATCTACCTAATGCTCACTATTCTGAACTTATAAGAGCCTGTATCGGAGAGATTGGAGAGAAACCTGGTTGCACGTCTGGTCCCTCTGAGCCCCCAGGGTGAACAACAACCAAACACTAACAGCACACACAAAAACTTCCCTCCCTCAAGATTTGAAAGTATCCTGTTCCCTGATTGGTCCTCTGGTCAGGTGACAGCCAGGCTCACTGAACTTGTTAACCCTTTACAGGCAAAAGAGACATGAAGTACTCCTGTTCTATTAACCTTTAACTATCTGTTTATGACACGCCCCCCAAATCGCTAACAGTGTGGAACTTCACTGGCAGTGATTTCTCCCTAGAACAGATTAATAAACACATACACCTTTACATATACTACTAACTATGTAAAACTACATGATTCTTTACATTGTAAGGACAATTTTTAACCAGTTGATTTTGGGAAACTTTCACGGGAGAGTGCATTAACTCCTGGATCTGCTGCCGCTGCAGACGTTGCAGGGTTGTGGAGAGGTTCACCTTTTCCATGCCACAGTCACTTTTCCCTTCATAGTAGACACCGTCAGGCCACTCAGCGTCATCTCCTCCCTGCGGCAGGAAGCAGAGCGCTGTGGCTGGTAGAGTGGAGCAGGCTGGGGCTGGGCTGCTCTGCTTCCGCCGCTGCTGGTGAGTGTGGGGGGAATCCCTTCCCCCGAGTGACACGGCTGGGGCCGGGCGAGGGAAGCAGAGCGGGCTGCTCCCAGCCCTCCGCTAATCCCCTGGGCCACTCTGGGACTCCGGGGCCCCCAAAAGTGCCCTCCCGCAGCTCCTTTCCCCAACCTCCCTGCACTCACCAGCAGCGGGAAGCAGATCAGCCGAGCCTCAGCCAGCTCCACTCTGCCAGCTCTCAGCCATGGCGCTCTACTTCCGCCAGGCAGGTGAGTGCAGGACCTTTCCCCAGCCGCCCCCCCAGTGACATGGCTGGGGCCGGGGCAAGGAAAGTGGAGTGTGCTGGGGCCGTGTCACTCCGTTTCCCGCTGCAGGTGAGTGTAGGACCTTTCCCCAGCCTCCCCACCAGTGACATGGCTGGGGCCGGGGCAAGGAAAGCGGAGTGTGCTGTGGCCGTGTCACTCCGCTTCCCGCTGCAGGTGACAGGACCTTTCCCCAGCTGCCTCCCAGCAACACAGCTGAGGTTGGGGCAAGGAAAGTGGAGCGGGCTGGGGCCGCATCACTCCGCTTCCTGCCGAGGTGAGTGCAGGGGGGCATCGTTTCCCCAACCTCTCTGCACTCACCGGCAGCAGGAAATGGAGCGCCACGGCTGGGAGGTGGCAGAGTGGAGCGGGCTGGGGCCGGGCTGCTCCGTTTCCTGCCACTGCCGGTGAGTGCTTGTCAGGGTGTGGGGAGGGGTGGTGGATAGGGGTCAGAGCAGTCAGGGGACAGGGTAGGGGGTGGGGTCCTGGGGGTGATTAGAGATGGGGGTCTCTGAAGGAAGCGGTCAGGGAACAAGGGACGGGGAGGGGCCAAAGCAAGCGTGATATAATGCAGTCTCACCTATAATGCGGTGAGATTTTTTTTTTCTCCCGCGGACTGCGTTATATCGGGGTAGAGGGGTGTATGTGTGTGTATAGAGAAAGAGAGAGAGTGTAATAGTGGTGGGTGTGTGGGGGGTGTATTATCTTAATATTTTAATTGGGTCACAGTGTTCATGAAAAGAATTATTCATGGGCCACGTTCTCTTAACTGGGGTAAATCAGCATATCTTCAATGGCTTCAGTGGAGCTCAGCTGATTTGCCCCAACTGGTGATTTATGGATTTTAAAGCTTGAAGGGACCATTATGATCATCTGGTCTGACCTCCTGCCCAACGCAGGCCATAGAATTCTGCCCAGTGATTGCTCCATTAAGCTGATAACTAATCCGGCCTCCTCATCCCACAGGTGAAAACAGGCTTTTCCAAATCTCTTCTGATGCATTTTGTTCTTTTGAAAATCAGCGTCAAGGTACATCTCAGACTGCCAGCGCCTCGGAGTACAGCGCCACAGCCCTTATGGAACTCCTGCGGGAGAAGGAGGAGAGAATTCTTGCCCTGGAAGCTGACATGACTAAATGGGAACAGAAGTACCTAGAGGAGAGCGTGATGAGACAATTTGCTTTGGATGCTGCAGCTACAGTGGCTGCTCAGAGGTAAATGAAACTATTCATAGCAGGGTATTTTTCCAGTAGAATGTCGTATTTCCTACCGATGAATGTTACCCTGAGTCTCGCTTTTCCATGACTCCTTCTCTTGCCCTCCACACATCATCAGCTAAAACTCCTGGAATAGAGGTGGAGCTTGGCTGCTTTCGCTGGGATTCCTGCATAGTTGCCAGCATTTAGAAACTTTGAAGGGACTGTTCCATCAAATGAAAGAACTGTGTTTTATACAAGTATTCATCTGAATGGCTCCTGGAAGCTGCTGACTAAAAAATAGATAGTAGAGCAGAAAAAGATTTACAAGCATCTGTCCTTGCTGCCATCACGTGAGATGGGGGAGGCTTGGTGATTCACATCGTTCGGCTTGAATGCCACACTTGTTCACCAGACTGTTTTTTCAAATTACTTTGTGTTATTGTCCACAATATGGCTGCTAACCAGAAACACATACACAGAAATTCCGCTCAAAGCAGTCGGCTGCGTAGAGATGACATCGTTTGTGGGGGCAGAGAGAGAATGGTGTCTGGACTTTGGTATCCAGCATAGATTCCAAGGTGACTATCCAGAACTAAATAGGCTGCAAATAGGCTTCAGTTAGCTGGTGAGCAAGTGCTGCTAAGGGGGTGCAATTGGGTAGTGCTTACATGTGATTTTATTGCTAACTGGTGCCTGGCTCCTGACAGAAGAGTGTATTTTGGCCGTTTTGTAAGCCAGATTCAAGTGCAGATGTTGCAACTTTGCTACTTTTGCCCAAGTTCGTAACTTATTACAGGATCATAGTAAAAATCAGCAAGGAGAGTTGCACCATCTGCAGTGTTAGCATTTAAAGGGTTATCTTCTCTCATTCCAGAAGCAGCCTGTTACCTCAAGGTATTAATGCTTCTTGTGCACTGTTTTCCAGCTTCTCTAAATGGCTTCTTTAAAGTGTGTCCAAGGGACATGTTGTATTTTCAGCCCACGCTGATCAATAGAAGTGTGGTCTGTTGGTTGTCACATATGGGGAGAGGACACATTAAGCCAGTTGACGCTGTATTTAAATAAACAAGCAAGGAAGGTTTCCAGAGTCAGGAAAGCTCTCATCTCCACACTTTAGTTTCCTGTTTCCTTCTAACTGCTGGTCCTTAAAGAGAGAGATCTGTTACTGCACTAGCATCTGACAGTCAGAAAGTTAATTCCAAGTTAAGATTGGCCCACCATTCCTCCCAAATGTTCCTCATTTCAAGGCGACACCATTTTTAAGTTTCCTGCCTGAACAGTCTCTTTCTGTTCCTTATTTTGGGGTTTTGCCATTCACTGCATCCCCGTTTGTGCCTTGGCAGAGTGAGAGGTATGCTGGCCACTCCACTCTTAACCCTGCCAGACGTGGGAAGTAAAATTGGCACATTATAATGATTTGGTAGCTTTCATCCTGTCCCAGGCTGCTGCAGTCTTAACATTATTTGAATGTGCATTTATGTTGTATGGGGCCTTCTAATTGTTAGGATCCACATAGTGGTATAATGGCATAGCGTGATGACTGGTATTGAAGTGAACAAGGGATATTATATTACCGTATTAGTTTTATTAGCCTGCATTGCATTGTTTACAATATGGGATGCTACAAAGTATCAACATAAACTCTCTTCTCATCCTATTCTAACATTCTGGCTGAGACTCTCAAAACCACCTAAGGGGTTTGGATGCCCAGTTCCTATTTGGTGTCCGTATCCCCTAGCTGATTTTGAAAATCTCAGTCTGAGTGTTTGGTGTGTGGTGTTTTTAACCTAAATGGCAGGTTGGTCTTCCTAGGACATGTTTAAAAAAAAATCTATCTGAAATGTAAGTGTATAGCAGCATTAAATGCTTGGTGTGGGTTTAGTAGACTGTGCAAAGATTGCAATGGGGCAGTGGTTCTCAACATGTGTCCCAATCAGCACAGAGCTGTGGCCCATGTGACATCCTCAGGGCCACACAGGTAGTATTGGATGTGGCCCACATAACACACTAATGGTAAGTAGGTTGAGAACCACTGCAGTGGGGGAACCTTAAGTGTGTGGCATAGAAGTTAAAGTGAAAGAGTGCTGTTTATGCTCCATATCCAACCAGTACCCAACACATTTGAGCACTAGCCTGTAGGAGAGGGGACTATATATCTAAAATCATTAGACATAAATTCACTATATTCTAGCTTAAAAGGGAACATACGTGTCTAGTCTCTCATCCTGGCATGCCATTTCCCCTACCTCCTTGTCCTTGACTACACACAAACGTGCCTGGGTTTAACTAAATCAGTTTAAAAACACACCTTTAGATGAGCAGGATTGTATGTAGAGTAGGCCCTTGTTTTTAGCGACTTAAGGCATCTCTGTTGTTTCTTTAGTGCTGGGAAATGGATTTTCCTGGTTCGAGGTCCATAGCCAGAAATGGAGACCTTGAACAAGCCTTTACTCAAAGAAGTAGATATCTTTGTTAAATAGTTTTGAGAGATTATTGTATGCTGTTGGGATGAGGACAGTGGATTCGTATGGTCCTTTATCTGCTATGCTGCTCATTCTCAGGGACACAACTGTGATCAGCCACTCGCCTAATGCTAGCTATGACACCTCCTTGGAAGCTCGCATTCAGAAGGAAGAAGAGGAGATCCTGATGGCCAATAGGCGGTGTCTTGACATGGAGGGCAGGTAAAATGCAGTTCGTTCTCAGACAGCTTCTTGTGCATTGTAATTTGAAGTTGATGGCTGGGGCAGGCTATTGCAAATCATCCCGTTGGGGTATGGTAGCCTCAGTTATAGCAATGAAATATCAGAGATACCAGGTTGTGCTCACTTGGTTGAACAAAACAATTACATTTTCTTTCACTATTGATATGGTTTGGATTCATAAGTAAAATGCCCCTCAGACTGTTGATTCTATTTATTTTTTTAATGTTCTGTCCCTATTTGTCTGCTCTTCTTGTTCCTCTTCAGCACCTTCATCCACACGTGTGCCTCTAACACCAAGCTCAGAGAAATTTGGATCATGTCTTAACAGTGTGGTTCTATGGAGGTGTTGGCCTTGGTGTTTAGCACAGTGCAGGGTCGCTGAAGAGCATTAATCTCTCCTCTTCCTTATCCCTTTGCTGTCTGGACACAGCTCTTGGATCTCAAACGGCCTCTGCAGTTGTTGTGTCCAGTAGCCTGAGATGGGCAGCTCAGTGAAAATCTCTCAACTGTAGAAAGTCTTGTCCATGATCTGGCCCTATGGCATGGTGAGCCAGTGAGCACCCATTATTCAAGCCAGTTAGCTCAGTTGCATTCTCTTTAACAAAGAGCTGCACTAATTCCCCGAATGCCTACAAAGCAAGGGAGAATTACAAGAGCGCAGTGGACTTTTGAAGCATCAGTCTGAAGATACTGTTCTTTTTGTTATCCTCTCAGGATAAAGACTCTCCATGCTCAGATCATTGAAAAGGATGCCATGATTAAAGTCCTCCAGCAGCGCTCCCGGAAAGAGACCAGTAAGACAGATCAGCTGTCTTCAATGAGACCAGCTAAGTCCCTGATGTCAATTTCTAATGCTGGATCAGGCTTGCTGTCCCACTCTTCAACCCTGAGCAGCACTCCGATATTGGAAGAGAAGAGGGAAGACAAAAGCTGGAAGGGCAGTTTAGGTAACATTGTAACCCTTACAAAAGCACTGCCAGCTCTGTTAAGGGAGCGCGGTCTAAAACCACTCGGGGGGGGGAGTGCGAGCAATGGAAGGACAATGTACTGACCGAGGGTGCTAGGTGCGCTACAAACAGATACAAACATGTGGTCACTGGCCTGAAGGGCGCTCAGCCTTTATTTGGAGAAAATGTGTTGTAATTGGTCCAAGTTATCAGTTATATTTTCTGTAGATGGCTTGGGGCCCAAACCTACTCCCATTGCTGTAAATGGGAATTTTTTGCAATTAACTTCAGGGTAAGCAGGACTGCACAGTAGTGGGCCATAAAGGGGAAGCAGCATTGTCTAGTGGTTGGAGATAGGGCGTGGGAGATGAAACATATTCCAACATTACCTTTATAGTGCTGAGTGACCTTGGTTTTCCCAACCTCTGTGCCTCACTTTCCCCGTCTGTAAAATGGGGATAATGCAGTGCTTCATAAAGCACTTTGAGATTGGCAGTTGAAAGGGGGAGGGGTGGAGTGCAAAACTGTGAACTGGGCAGAACTAGTCCTGCAATGCTGCTTGTACGTAAGTGCTTTCAAATCTGCTTCCCTTTCTGTCCACAAAGGTGTTCTGCTGGGTCCAGAATGTCGCTCGGAATCCATTCCTTCAACTCCCTCACCGGTCCTTCCCTCCACCCCGCTGCTGTCTGCACACTCGAAAACAGGCAGCCGAGACTGCAGCACGCAGACAGATAGGGGAAGTGAACAAAATAAAGCTGCTTCCTCTGCTGTGGCCCTTGTACCAGGGCGACTCCCCACTACCAGTGTGCCCTACAATTCAGACAAAACAGGTAACTAGACCCAACTGGTCTCCAGTGGGACATTGGTATGAGGTCAGTGTAATTGCTCTCCCAGAATGCTAGTCATGCAGAGCCTTTTGGGGTTGCCAATCGTATGGGTTTAGTTGTTGGTAGGGTGATATGAATTAGATGGTTATCACAGTAAAGGCCGGGTTTCTTTGGTGAAATGTTAGTGCTAAAGGGACAGACTTCTGATCTCCATTACGTTTGTGTAAAGCCATAGTGACTATCCTGGTTTTAACGCAGTCACTGCAGATTTATACATCACTGCATAAATATGAAAGAAAGAAAGTAAAGAAAGAGAGAAAATCTGAATTTTTAAATTTAAAAAGCTGCCATCAGACTTCCAGCCACCATCACCAACTGCCTTTATGAATAAGCAGGAAACTCTCTTGTTCCAGTCCTATCCCCACTGTAGCTGTAGTTGGCAACTGGAGTTACAGCTTGATTCTTTCTGTTCTGTTTCCTCCTCTTGATATAGATGGGCCAGTTTTCCACTCCAGCACTTTGGAAAGAAAACCGCCTGTTCACAGCTTGGGGCAGGACCTCACTGATGCAGAAATGGTGGAATACCTCATCTGAAAGGCTGAACTTGTATCAAAGCTGGGACACAATAGCAAGAATTTTTTAAAAAAAGACATTTTTATTGGAAAAAATATAGTACCTGAGTAATAAAGGAACACTCAGCTCTTCGCTCTTGTATATTAGGTCTCAAAAATGTGGACAGGTTAATTTATGATTTGTTCTAAATTATAAAATACTTGTTCTTTGAAAGCCGTTTCCTCCTCTCTCTTCTTCCTCAAGCTTGTTATTAATACTGGATCTGGTAATGTCTGGATAAAACCAAGGTCGTAAATGCACTAAATTCTATTTTTAATTTCAGTATTTTTAAAACCTTGTATTTAAAAAAAATTAGTACTTACTTTCACAGCAGTCGGTTAACTTCATTTGACCATTGCCAAGATGGGCGTAATGACTGCAAATTTATTGAGCACCAGGTCACACAATGACCACGTAACATCACAACTAGATTGGGGTGCTTTGTTCCTAATGTCACTGAACGCTCCAGAGTACAGGTATTCTGAGTAGCTTTGTAAAATTTGTAGGAGATGATCAAGGGAGCTTTTTTCTCTGTTACCCTCAGTAATACGAAGTCAACATGGATATCCAATATTCCAGGGCTGGAATGATTTCAATCTTCACAATGTGCTCGTGCACTTTTTTGTTTTTTTTGTACTCTGTCGCAGTCACATTGTTTTTAATAGCTCCAGAGATTGTGATGTTTGTCATTTTCAGCAGTGTCAGAGGGTCCCCAGTACTTTTATACATATATAATTTTGAGTAATTTATACAGTAGATAATAAAATAATATATTGCGTTCAGGTTTTAAGTTAATAAATATGAAGAAACTGTGGGCCTAATCCTGATCTCAATAACATCTGTTTTTCACCATTGTAGCTCCACTGTCTTCAGTGAAATTACTCTGAATTTCCACCAGTGTAGGTGTTGAGCCCTGTAGTATTTGAATATTAGCAACTTGATCTGCTGCATTAGACCTTGACAGAGAATTATTTTTGGTATATTTCCCTCTATTTCAAATCTCTTTCTAGTTTGTATGTCCCTCATTCCATGAAATAAGGGATTCTCTGTTCATATAGCAAGTGTCCAAGTTAGTGCCTTACACAAGGTAAAGGGTACAGTTGGTTATTGTCAAAAGCTTCAAGTGGCAAATTCTGTGTCCTTCCAAAATATTTCCCTCTTCTAACTGGAGAGAGCAGCATTTCTATGTTTTAAAGTATTTAAGGGAGTAAGTTTCACATCTGTTCATCGTCAGTTTCACTTTCAGGTTTTTAGGAACTAGCCCAAATGCTGCAGTGCTTGAGTTGCAAATCCTGCAGGGGATGTTCAGACGCATTTTAAAAAAGGCTTGTTTTCAGTTTTTTTTTTCTTTTTAATTTTATGAAAACACTTGTATTAATATTAGTTTGTTTTAAAACACTTGGTTTACTTAAATTTGATGTCTTTACCAGACAGTGCTGCTAAAGCATCTCAGCTGATCCCAAAATTCCACTACAGCATTGTAACAACCTAAACTTGCCATGGAGCGAGGTAGCTTCATGTTAAAGCACCAAGCCTTATCCTGCAACTGGGCTTAGTACCCTTAACTCCCACTGAGTAGAAAGCACTTGGCATCTTAGTGCATTAGGCCCTAAACTGCAGTGGGCGTAGGAAAGCTGCAGCACTATCACCTATTGGTACTATGTCTTCTAGCCTCTGGCTTATCAGCTTTTAAAAGGGTCAAAGTAATTGGCCTTAACAGATCAGTGGAAGCAGCCTGGATTTTACAGGGGAGAAGAAAACCCAGAAAGGTGTCCTCCATTAGTAGGCCTCAGATACCTTTCTTGATCTTCCTCCTGTCCCAAAATTAACACTGTAATGCCTGAATATCAGCTCAGAGTGAGATTATACTTTACTCGAAGCAATCATTTAGTGGAATGGATCATGCTTTACTCTTGAAAGTCAGTTCCTCTTGGTCCTGGTGGGTTTACTGCTTGCTAATTTTAATCATTGAGAAGTCTTAGAACCATAAAAGTTAGAGATGGCAAAGTATGTTGGTAAGAGATGGCCCCAGTGCAAATATCGTGACTTTGCCACTGACCTCTTTCTCTCACAGCCTGAATCCACCCCCTAAACTGGACACCCACAATATGTGGGATAATTCAGAGCTGTGCTTTTAAGAGTTGGCCCATCTCTACCACATAGGTCCTCGTCTTTCCTCTTGGCCTCTGCAGAATTGTTCCTTAACATTCATTCTGTTATATTTTGTCCAGGCAAGTGTTCTACCCCTTTCCATGGGGATACCCATCAAAGCCTCATAGCTCTCACTGTTGGAAATAGCTAATGTTCTCTTTTGCTTAATTTCATTCCATGACATCAAGTAATGCCTACCCTGGATGATTATAAATAATGCCTCTCCTCCTTTGTAGTCACTGGAAGCATTGTGTGACTGTATCTGTATTCCTGCCATAGGATTGTTCCCGTTGTGCATTTTGTGGGCTGGGTTTAATACAGTGAACAGCTAAGGAGATTGAGAACATAGCTGTGAGAGAGATTCAGTGTGAGAAGAGTAAGTCTTTTTGTTAGTCTTTCAAAGTTTGGAAAAACTGTACCTTCTTGAGTGCTACTCAGAGGCAGGTAAGGAATGTTACATCCTGTGCCCATTAGTCCATTCTAACTCAGTTGACCTGCATTGGTACTAAAATGTATGGATCAATTATGCACATATGTCTGATTGGGTAAACTCCAGTTTGCCTAGGTCCATGTGTGTTGATGATTAGGATGGACCAATCATCACTAGTTGTTTGTCCTCCCCCAACTCATTCCTTATAACAAAATTCCATTGTAATTATTCTAATGAAGAAAAGAAATAGGGGGTTACGTTTTCTGAATGAAACACAAAAGTTGCACGGCAATGGTTTCCTCCTGAGAATGCGGGCTAGAAGTCTCAAGTAATGCAAAACTTCAGTATTACATGGTGACTTTGGCAGTTCTGTGCAAATGTGAATGAGCTTGGAAGGAAACATTTCCCACAGCTTCACATTGCTTTAGTTAATTTCCCTGCTTTCTAGCATTGATATCATAAGTTAAGTTTTTATTAGTCAGCCATTTAAAAAAGGAAGCAAGCAAAAAGAAAGTTGTAGTATTCTTGTGTGATCTGGAGATCTGAGGTCCTTTTGTTGGGCTGACAAACTAGGAGCCATCAGGAATATGTGCTTTCCCCTAAGCCTTCCCTGAGTGATCCTGATGTGAATCTAAATACGCTGCTTTCTTTGGGGGAGACGTGTAATATAGTTTTCAGTCTTTTGCTGTACAGATTTTTCAGATTTGTTTTTAAACAGAAGCTACTTAAAGAAGTCAAACTGCACACCTGGTCCTTTTCTTTCTGTAGACTACTTTCTACTGAAGTAAGATTGTAATTCAAAGTAATTGCAATGACCTTAAATCTTAAACCAAACTTTAGACTAAGAGTTTGTCTTAAACTCGGGTATTAGAAGCAGAGTTGCAGCTTTTATAAGGAAAACCTCATATTCCTCTTTGTAGAGCAGAACAAGCATACATTTTTCATCTCTTTCTCTTCCCCTTAAATGCTCACGTAGTGTCCAATTCCACAAATGCTTTCCATGGGGAACTCCCTTGAGATTTGATGGCCCAGGGGACTGAGTAATCAGAGACAGAGAGTTTCATCACTAGATGATTGGTTCGAATCTGGCCCCATGTCACTAGTGACTTTAAATAGCTCCCATCTAACAACTGTTTGTTGATTAAATGAGTTAGTGGGTTTTCCTAAGAGCTATCCATGTGGCTGGTTTGCAGGATTCGCCCAAAGTTACCAAGAACTCTGCATGCTCCAGGAGCCCATTGCTCAGATTATGTGTTGCAATAGTCTCTCTAGACATTTGTCCAGTGAATCCTATTACTAGCAGCCACCAAAGAGACTGTTGTTTATCTGGTCATTACAATGGTGGCAGTGTAACACTGCGCATTTAGTATGGACAGACTTTTTTTGGCCTTATTTTAACACCCATTAGGACTGGTGAGCGCCAGCACAGGATTTACTGTAATTCTCCACACCGTGTCGAATGTGCCTGGGGGTTTTCTTTTCATATATTCATATTGGAACTTTTTAAAAAGCTAGCAATTTTATGTCTAGAAAGTAAAAGACAGTAAATATAATTGTACTATTGTATTTATGAAGAAAATACTTCTTTTCCTCCCCCCAAAAGATCTTGCTCTAGGGTGGTTTTAGTTTTTGATTTCTAGTAATGTTTCTTAGGCTTTCAGGAAAGCATTGAAACCCATCTTGTTTGCACTATTGTGTAAATGTAAAAAAAAGTGCTGAGCTAAGGAGTTTAGATTAAAATAACAGGCCCTTCCCTCTCCTAACTCAAGCAGAGCCTTTGGGGCTTTTGTTTTAGTTCTCAAATGTTTAAATAAGTTTTCAGTCACCTCCACTTTCTGGCTGGGACCAAAAGCAGAACTGTTGAAATAAATCTTGGGTGACTTGTCCCTTGTGGTTCCACTCAACATCCACAGGTCAACTCAATACTGATCAGAACCTTTAGAGGTTTGCCTCTCCATAGAGTCAATGGTAAAATTCCCATTGACATCAGTGGCTCTGAGAGAGATTCTCCAGGATTCTGGTTCTCTAGTTCTCCATTTATAGACTAGTAATTGTTAGATGGGTTACCATTTTATACTCTCTTGGTTTTCCTTTCCCTGGAGTTGTGACCTACAGGGAAGAGCCAGAAGAAACTGACCAATGTGCTGCTTATCTTTAGGGTCCAAAATATCAAACCATGAATGGAAATACGATAAGTGTGCTATTTAACAATCTTAGAAAATGTATCAAGAGAATGGTCTTTTTTTTTCTATATAAATCTATATTAAAATAAATTGTGTGGATTATTTTTTTCCTTTTTTGTTTAAACTGTCAAGCTGATTTCATAATTGGGGAATGAGCTGTTTTGTAACTCACTTGTTGAAATAGCCCTAAAATCTTTGAAGAATGTGGCAGCTTTAGTTCTTTTTTAAAAAGTGTAAATATGCACTAAATCTTTTGTAAATGTCTGTATTATCATGTCTGTAGTTACCCATAAAAATATCTTCAATGTGTTTTAAAATGTGGATCCTGTGTTTTTGAAATTTATTTTTATTATCAGTTTGCTTTTTTTTGTTTTTAATTACCACAAACATTTTCTTTCTGTTGAAGAAGTGTATTAAAACTCAGCTCAATTCACTTTGGGACCTGATTCTAATCTTACTTACACAGGGGTAAATTGGAAATCACTTCACTGAAGTAAATGGAGTTTGCACCACTGAAACCAGTGTAAGACGAGAATCCAGATCTCTGGCTCGCATTTCCAAAAATGTGGTTGAAACATGGGGAAACTTCTGTTTTTTCAATTGGGGGGAGAAATGTGTCCCTTTTTTAGTTGAAAAAATTTTTGGTCAAAAAAGCAAAATGTGAATTTTTCCAACCAATTATATAGCAGGTCAGAAAAAACAGGATCAATTTTTTCTGAAAAATGTTTCACAAAAAAATGTTTTCCCTCCTCTGCCTCCCGCTGCCCCTCCCCACTTGAAAATTTTAAATTTGGAACATTTTGACTAGCACTAACAATTTTAGGGTTAGTTTGGTTGCCCAATTTGAGAAGGGCTCACTGTTTGAAAATCTGGCCATTTTTGGATGCCTGAAATGGGGCACCCAAAATCACAAGTTACTTTTGAAAAGATTGCCCTTTGTCTTTAAGCTGCTGATGTAAAGTTAATTTGTTTACTTTTGGTATGAGTTGAATACTTCCATTTCTTTATTTCCCCCCATTTATCTTGCACTGGAAGGGAAAGAATGCTCATCATCTAGAGGTGAGTAGGTCTCAGCAGGCTTGTTGGAGTTGATGTGTTTTCATTGTTAATCTTTAGAAGAGGAACTTGATATTTCTCATCTTCATGAGCTGCCAATAGTTTCTTAAATAATACTGGGTCAGCAAATCTGGGAGCCAGAGGTTAAATTAAAACAATTGGTCAGAGCACTATAGAAATTTTAATGAAGGGTGGGTGTGTCTCTGTCTCCTTTGCTTGCGAGCTCATTTGTCTTGTTTAGCTGTGCAATCCGTGGACAATGGCAATGGCTTTCTGCACAGCTGGCTTTTCTGCAGTGCATTTACAAGTGGCCTTTTAAACACCATTTAAACATGGTGCAAAACCCAGTTCATAACACAGTTTGGCCACTCATTGTGGATGTAGCCAAAGTTCATTAAAGTTCAGGAGCCTTATCCAGGACCCACTGACAACAGTGTAGAAAGACTCCTATTGATTACAATGAGCATTGGATTAGGGCTGTTGCAGAGAGAAGTCTGGTTCTCTCTTGTCCTTGCACTGGTTTGTACCCACGTAGCAAGTTTGTTTGACGGATCTGTTTTATCACATCCATATGTGGCAACCCTTACAATACAGCTGTCCCAATGTGTTCTGGCCTTCCGGGATGCACAGTTCCCAGTATTATTGCTTGGAAAAGCGCTTTTGGGGCAAGTGCTTGGTGTGAGTTTTCTCTCTCCTTGCTCTTTGAGTCTTGATGTGCCAAATATTTGGGTTTCAATTAAAAACAAATTCTAAATTAATTGGTTACTCAGTTTTTAAATGGCTGGACCTTTAAATGGAAAAATAGATCCGTCATTGCAGAATGAAACTGGAAAAATGTAGGGTTCTGTTGTTTCTTTGGCAAGTATTACTCCCATTACCAGGAAAAGGGGCTCTAATTGAACACAGTACAGCAATGGAAGGCTAGCATAAAGCACCTGGACAATTCATTGGCTAGTATACATGTGACAATATTCTTTAAAGGGATGTTATTGCTTTCCACTGAGCTTTTCATATCTGGCCTAGGTTTAATTGGACTTCAAGCATAATTATATTATACTATTATACTGCCTGTTTTGTTATATTTTAATGGACGCTTTAAAGCAATTGCTAAAGTACGCAGAATCCCAGTGTAGTTTGAATCACTTACATAGGCACATGAATGCCTCCCCTGCCCTATCTAATGTAGAATCTGAGCTGCTTTCATGTAAAAATAAATCCTGTAGCACTGGAATTGACTTCCTAGAAATGTATAAAACCGGATGGCAGCAAGAGGCCCCGTTTGCTCTTCAGGGGTTAAAGGCCTCTTAAAAGGGACATTTTTGTGTGTGGGAGGGAGGGAGTAATGATGTAATCTTCTGTAGTTTTGGGAAAAACTGATGAGACAAATGTCGAGAGTGAGGAATAGCGTTTCTGTTAATCTATAATAATTTGTCCCCCTCTTTTTTTTTTTTTTTAAAAAAAGCTACATTTATTTATTTGTGTATTTATTTTAGTAAAAAGCTGAGGAGTTCACCAGTGATAGGTCTGTGAGATCCTAATGGTAGAAGGAACATTTCTTAAGCAAAGTAACTGCTTTCTTTCCCCAGTAACTTTTATGGTGAGTTGTTTCCTAACAGAAGAATTATTTTTGCACTATTCTCTTTTTCTGTTGCCATGCTCAGGAGCTGGAAAATAAAACTCAGTGTGTAGTATGTTGTTGTTGTCTTTTATTTCTTCTGGATGAATTTTTATTCCTTTCTCCTATGCACGTCTGAAGGAGCACAACAAGGATACGGGGCAGAAATTTGGCAAAACAGGAAATATTATTTGCTGGTAAGCTTGTTCGGGGAGGTGGGAAGATATTGATGAAAGAGTGTTTTTCTGGCTAGTTGATCTGTTCTACATAGGTCCGTGTGTATCCATCACCATGACATCAAGACATGCCAAACCCATGAAAAAAAATGCAGAAATTGGGCTTGTTTTTGGCTTAATTGGCTTGTGACTTGCTTGTCAGCTAGATTTGGCATGTGGCTTGTTGCTTGTTTGGCTTGTAGCTTGTTGCTTTATTTTGATCAGCTCCTGGCAAGCAGGGACAAGGGGGGGAGGAGAGAGAGTCAGATGTGCACAGCGGGCCCACCACAGTCCCACACTGCACACTGGGGGGATCTAGTCACATAGAGTGTTGGTGTTCTTAGAGATTGGCTTGATTTTTTTTTTTTGTGAATGTTGGGGTGCTTATTTACCACGTGAAAGTTGGCAACTGTGGTGAAACCTGAGTACAGACTGTAGGGCAGCATTGCATCAGTTTGCTGCTTACCTTGGAAGTTTTTACTTTTAAAAATAAGAGCCTGAAACTTGATTTTTATTAAATTAAATCTTAAAATTTTCAGAAATAGACAGGCCCTCTGGAGAAGAGTGGGGATGTGGTATCCTCTCGTGGAGCCAACAGTGTTTGCAAGTCCTATACAGTAGTCGTCAGTCTATGGACCAGGCTAGTCAGGTTGAACAACCTGCTCTGCCAGTGCCACAGCAGGTGGAGTGGCACCAGGCTCCTTAGCCGGCACCATGGTATTAATGGGCCCTGTGGCCCCCAACGCAGCCCCTGGTGGTGGCTTGCTCGGTGGCCGGAGTCTCAGAGATCCTGTCGGCCTCCCTATCTCAGCCCCCCAGAAGGAGTCAGTGGGGTATTCATCTCCAGTTCTGCACCCAGAGGGTGTCCAGGTGATGGGACCTCTGGCATTGGTGGGTACGCAGAGTACCGCACCCCCATCCTCATCCTCCCCGATGAGGCAATTACGGCCCCTCCTCCATCTGTTCCACAGGAGGACTCTATGGCCCACAAGGGACTGTTGAAAATGGTGGCATCAAGCCTCAACTTTGAAGCCAAAGAGGTGGAGGAGCCCTCGGACTCGGTGCCAGGCAGGGTGGCCCTCCTACTTCACAAGAAGATGGCAAAAATTTCAAATCCCTTGTGGCAAACTCCAGCTTCCTTGCCCCACATCTCTAAGAGGGCAGAATGGAAGTACTTCGTGCCTGCCAGGAGGCATGATACCTATACACCCACCCTGCCCAACTCCCTGGGAGTTGAGTTGGTGAAGCACAGGGAGAGGCAGGGCCAACTAGCTCCTACTCCAAAACACAAAGACTCAAGGAGGCTGGACTTATTCAGGAAAAAGGTTTATTTGTCCTCGAGTTTCCAGTTAAGGATGGCAAACCATCAAGCCCCCTGGGGTGGTATGAATTCAATTTGTGAGCCCAAATTTGAGGACTCCCTCCAGGAGTGTGATGGGAAGGAGTTCAAGGCTCTGGTGGAGGAGGGTACAGCAGCTGCCAGAGCTACCCTGCAGGCAGTGTTGGATGCCATCGAAAAGGATGCAAGGTCTATGGCCTCTGCGGTGTCCGTGAGGAGGGCATCATAGCTCCTGCTGTCTGGGCTGTCCAGTGAGGCACAGACCTCCCTGCAGGAGACCTTCCATTTGCTGGCAAGGCCCTGTTTGTGGAATAGATGGACATGAAATTGCACGGCCTGAAAGATTCCTGTACTACGTTTAAGACACTTGGCCTCTATGTCCCGGCTCTGGCCAGGACCAAGTTTAAGGCTCAACAGGCTCCCACCCAGGCCCCCACTCTAAATATGAGCCCCCTTATAAAAAAGTCTTCGGACTATAGGAAACACCTGCAGAGGCAATCCTGGTCTGCCTCCCAGCCTGGGCCTTCCAAGGGCAAACAGGTTGGAAAATGTCAGTTTTGACAGGATGCCCGGGGGCGACTTACCATTTCATACCAGGGATCCACCCACAATAAAGCTCCCTTCTCCAATCAGTTGTGTGCTTTTCTCCTGGAGTGGTTGCAGCGGACCTCGGACTTATGGGTCGTCAGTACCATCTCCCAGGGCTACACCCTCCGGTTTACCTCTGCCCCACCCAACCACCCTCCATCCCCGTACCTCCTGGGGGACACCTCTCATGAGGCCCTGCTCGAGCAGGAGGTGGGGCAGCTCCTTTCGCCTAGGAGCGGTGGAAGTGGTGCCAGCGGCGTTCAGACACAGAGTACTACTCCTGCTATTTCCTTATCCCGAAGGCCAAGGGGCGGGCTCAGGCCCATCCTGGACCTGCGAGCCCTGAACCAATACATGGTGAAGCTCGGGTTCCGCATGGTCTCTCTGGCCTCCATCAGCCTTTCCCTGGATCCCGGGGACTGGTATGCCGCCCTCTATGTGCAGGATGTGTACTTCCACATTTCATATATTCGAGGGGCACAGACACTTCCTCTGTTTCATGGTGGGGCAGGAACACTACCAATTTACAGTCCTCCCATTTGGCCTGTCCACTGCTCCCAGGGTGTTCACAAAATGTATGTCAGTGGTGGTGGCCTACCTCAAGTGCTGAGGGGTCCAGATCTTCCCCTATCTGGAGGAGTGGATGGTCAAGGGCAGCTCCCTGTCGCAGGTGTGGGATCACATGGTGCTCCTCCTGTCTATCCTGGGCCTGTTGGTAAATGACACCAAATCCACATTAGTCCCGGTGCAGCGCATAGAGTTTATCGGGGTGGTCCTGGGCATGACATTGGCCAGGGCCTCCCTCCCACTGGACAGGTTCGAGATCCTGAAGGGGCTCATCGACACGGTCACAAGGTTTCCAGTGACAACAGCCAGAGCGTGCCTCCAGCTCTTGGGTCACATGTCGGTGTGCACGTATGTGGTTCGCTATGCCAGACTCAGGATGAGGCCCCTCCAGCTCTGGTTGGCCTTGGAGTTCTCCTAGTCCAGAGACAGGATGGACAAAGTCCTCACTGTGCTCAAACCGGTGATCACCTCCCTATGGTGGTGGTCCTCCCCAAGAAACTTGCTGCAAGGGGTCCTGTTCAGGGGCAGGGACCCGTCGCTGGAACTGGTGTCCAATGCCTTGGACCTGGGATGGGGGGCCCATGTGGGGAACGTTCAGACCCAAGGTCTGTGGTCGGCTCAGGATCTGACCCGCCATATAAACATCAAGGAGCTCAGAGGGGTATGGCTGGCGTGCATGGCCTTCTGCTTGCACCTGAAGGGCTGCGTGGTCAGGGTCCTTACAGACAACACGGCCTCAATGTTCTACATCAACAGTTGAGGCGGGGCCTGGTCCTCTGCCCTCTGCCATGAAGCCCTCAGGTTGTGGCACTTTTGTATAGCCCAGAGGTGGACCTGTTCATGGCTCGGCAAAGCCATTGCTGTCCCCAGGGGGGCTGGGATGGGGCGCTCTCACCGATGCCTTCCTCCTGTCCTGGTCAAGCCATTTCTCTATGCCTTTTCCCCGTTCCCACTGATTGACAAGATAAAGATGGACAAGGCACAGGTCTTTCTGATTGCTCTGGCATGGCCCAGGCAGATTGGTACGGGACCCATACAGGCCTGGTGGTCGCTCAGGACCTGCTTTCCCACTCGGACATGCCTTCCCAGGACCAGGGCCGCCTCCTTCACCCCAACCTCACGGCATTCCACCTCATGGCGTGGCTGCTTAATGGTTAGAGAGGGAGGAAAAGACGTGCTTGGAAGGGATTCAGAGCGTCCTCCTAGAAAGCAGGCTGCCCTCCATGCACCGAGCCTACTTTGCAAAGTGGTCTTGGTTTTACAGATGGGCGGATGAGTGGGGTGTTTCCCCGGTGGCCGCCCTGATCCAGCTTATTCTGGACTGCCTCCTTCACCTTAGAGCACAAGGCCTGGCGCCCTCATCAGTCAAGGTGCACCTGGTGGCCATATTGACCTTCCATCCGCTGATGCAGGGCCACATGGTATTGTCTCATGCTATGACTGGCTGATTCCTTATGGAGTTGGATCGTCTCTTCCTGTATGTTAGGCCCCCTGTCCTGCAGTGGGACCTAAACCTGGTGTTGCCCGTGTCACGGGCCCCCATTTGAGCTGCTAGCCATGTGTTCCTGGTCACACCTCTCGTGGAAGGTGGCCTTCATGGTTGCGATCACATCGGCTAAGGAGGTCTCAGAACTCAAGGTCCTGACCTCCAAGCCCCCCCCGTACACGGTGTTTCATAAAGATAAGGTCCAGCTCCACCCACATCCTTCGTTCCTCCCAAAGGTGGTTTCCACGTATCACACGGGTCAGGACATTTTTCTGCCAGTCCTCTGCCCCATGTGTCCAGTGAGGAGCGCCGCCTCCACACACTGGATGTGAGACGGGCTCTGGCTTTCTATCAGGAGCGGACTAAGCCATTTAGAAAGTCCTCGAAACTGTTCATCGCCTCGGCCGAGTGCATGAAAGGTCGGCCAATCTCCACTCAGTGGCTCTCCAACTGGATCACTTCATGCATCCGTACCTGTTATGACCTTGCGGGAATCCCTCCGCCATCAATTGTGAGGGTGCACTCGACTCGGGTGCAGGCCTCGTCAGCTGCCTTTTTGGCCCATGTCCCCATTCAGGACATTTGTAGGGCTGCCATGTGGTCTTCAGTTCACACGTTCACCTTGCATTATGGATCGTCTCCCAGACTAGGGATGACGCCGGGTTCAGAAGGGCTGTGCTCCATCCCAAGAATTTGTGAACTCCTACCCACCTCCAACAGATATAGCTTGGAATCACTTATTGTGGAATACACATGAGCAATCACTCGAAGAAGAAAAGACAGTTACCTTTTCTGTAACTAGTGTCTTCGAGATGTGTTGCTCATGTCTATTCCGCATCCTGCCCTCATTCCCCCATGTTAGAGGTGTCTGGCAAGAAGGAACTGAGGATGCGGGGAGCGCCCCTTATACCGCGCCATGGAGGTACCACTCCAGGGGTCAGTAGGGCGCTCCCCTACAGGTACTGCTAGGGGGAAAAGCTTCCAGCACTGATGCACATGGCGAGCATGCACACCTGTTGTGGAATAGACATGAGCAACACATATCGAAGAACTCCAATTATGGAAAAGGTAACTGTCTGTCTTTTTATCATTTCGTAACTGTTTGACCTCAAGCATCACTTCCTCTAATGTCATCTGCCTGATTTCTGCTGGATTCATTTTTGGATTAAGTTGTAGTTTACACCTTGGTGGGTACTTGTTCATTAATTCACAAAAATGCTCATGACAGCAGTTAAGTTGTGCATCAATATCCTGGCAGGATTTTCCATTTTCTGTCCTTAACTGTTAGAAGCTGCGAAAATGGACATCTAATTAGGCTCTTCAAAATCTCAAATACACATTTCTGGTCATGTCTTTCAGAGGCTTCCTCAATACGTGGTGCCACACTATTCAACTGTTGATTATGATCATTCCAACACTCTATTGACTGGTTGTTCAAGACATTTATTTTCCTCTACTGCCCATTTCTGCCTCTCTTCACTGACTCAACTCTATGCATCCATTCTACATCACACCTCCTTTTTTCCCTCTCTCATAATTTGATAGTATCATCTGTAATCCAAACGCTTTTTTATTTGTCCCTTAGTCCCAGTTGTTCTCCAGCAATCTCTGTGATGGAATGCATAAATAAAGTCCACTCTCCTTCGATGTAGATAGCTGGTCACGCATTATAGAATATTTGTTGGAAATTACTACCATGTAATTATGAGCAATTGCTTCATCAATAAGTTTATCAATATTGAAGTGTTTTGATATAGTAAATACCTGTCTCTAGAACTTTATTAAACAGAACATAATTGTTGCTATTAGGAATCGATGATCAGGTTCCAGAGCAAGATCAGCACTCCTAAATACATGTACATCCTGGATGAGTTTAGTCAAGGGTTTCTGAACTAGAGTGTTGTCCAATGTTGCACCATCACCTGGTAGATATCAGAATGTATATTTATGGCATTTCCCATTCAGAAACCAGGTAGCCATTAAAAATAGTTCATGTATGGTAGCAGAATCTATTAATACGTCCATTTTCTGCTCTCTTTTGGTAAACAGTGTGATCTGAATACCAATTCAAATTCAGTTTTATCCTGGCCATTCTCTCATTCATATGTCCTAAAATGACAATATGAAGTTGGGGTGATATACTAGATACAATGTCATCTTTAAGATGGCATAATAAACATCTTTTCCAGCCTGAGGCCTGGCATCACATGGAGCATGTGCATTAATATCTACCATATGTCCAACCTTCAGACTGAAAATGGCAGCTCTCAGAAGTGGGGAATAAGCCTGCCAAATCGGTAGTGCATTTTGTGCCTGCAGGGACAAAACCAAAGCAACACTAGTGTGCCCATTAGATGTATCGTAGGCATACAACAACTGAAAGATTTCACCGCTATGAGTCAAAGCTGTGCTCTCGGTGTTCAGATTCGACCAAGTCTCCTGCATGGCATATACATCAACATTCAACCTTTCCAGTTCTTCAGTCAAAAGTCATTTTCCCAACAACTGGTAATGAATGAGTATTGCATGATACCATCTTCAGATACTGATGTCGCCGCAGAAGTGGCTGTACTGTCTCTTTATAAGGTACTTCCCCCTCTGGTTTATGGAAGAACCATGATCCTCTACATGTAGCAGAAGATTTAGATGAATCCTGAAACTTGATTCTGTTGTGAGTAGCAAATGAAACTGCCAAAGTTTTATGTCCTTTTCTTCTGCATGTCAAAGGAAGAGATGTTTTATGGGGATTACTTGCCAAATCATTGCCTAACTTTCTGACTTTATCCAAAGCAGCAGGAACAAGGAACCCAAGGGCGTGGTTTGTTCCCTTCTGAAGCAAATGTCAAAAAAGGTCAACCTTGGTCAAGCTTAAGCAGTGTTACCTAGTGGTTGGAGCATAGGCTTGGTAATCAGGACTCCTGTGTTCTGGTTAGGGGGGTTTACACTAACTCTCGTTGGATGAGTTAACTAACCTCTTTTGTGCCTCAGTTTCTTCATTAGTAAAATGTAGGTGGGTGTTCTGAGGTCTGATGACTAATGTTTGAAGTGCTGTGAGATCTTTGGATGGACTGGACACAGCTATCACATGCACTGCACCAGTTCTAGGTGTGGGTGACCAGGACCGGTGCCCTGGGTACCAGCCTCTGGGAGTGCCGTAGGGCTGTGTTACTTGTCCACGTTTGGGCTTTTTTGTTTTGTTTGCTTGGCTGCTTTGGGAGGATGCCAGAAAAAGTGCCTAGGGCTGTTCCTGCTTGGGCAGGTGTGCACCCACACGCGGGCACACGCAACTTAGTGTTACAGAAAAGTAGGCCTGGAAGGGTCCTTGAGAGCTCATCTAGGCCACCCCCCACACTAAGGGAGGATTACATGTACCTAGACCACTCCTGACAGATGTTTGTCTAAGCTGTTCTTAAAACCTACTAATCATGGGGAGTTCATAACCTCCCTCGCTAACCTGTTCCAGTGCTTAACTCGCCTTAGAGTCAGAAAGCTCTCCTAATATCTATCATAAATCTTCTTTGCTGCAAACTAAGCCAATTATTTCTTGTTCTACCATAGGTGCCAATTTTCTAAGCTGCTGGGGGGTGCTCCGCCAAGGCCCTGCCCTCATTTTCCCCTTCCTCCATTGCCCCACCTCCACCTTGCTTCTTCCCTGCCCCGCCTCTTCCCCATCCAGTTCCACCCCCTCCCCCAAGCACGCTGCGCCCTCACTCTCCCCTCCTCCCCCCAGTGCCTCTTGACGCCTCAAAATAGCTGATCCATGGGAGGCTCTGGGAGGGAGGAGGAGGTGCTTATTGGTGGGGTCCATCGGTGGGCAGGAGGCACTGGGGGGAGAGAGAGGCGTTGATGGGGGAGGTTGCTGGTGGGGTGCTCTGCACCCACCATTTTTTTCCTGTGGGTGCGCCAACCCCGGAGCACCCATGGGGTCAGCGCCTATGTGTTCTACCCTTGGCGGACATGGAGAACACTGGTCCCTGTTCTCTGTATAACAGTCCTGAACTTCTCATGTCCCTCCCCGCAGTCTTCTCTTCGTTAAATTAAACATGCCCAGTTCTTTCAATCTTTCCTCCTATGTCACATTTTCTAAACCCCTTAGCATTTTTGTTGGGCTCCTCTGGATTCTTTCCAGCTTGGTCCCATCTTTCTGAAACTTTTTTTCTTCCTTGCATTATATCAAATGGGGCCTGCTCCACGTGTTTGCTCCTGCCAAAATGCTCTGTTCAATGCAGGATTCTCTATCACATGACTGGCTAATGTGTCTTCCTTTCTTAAAATGTGGTGACCAGAATTGGACCCAGTACCTCCTGTATCTGATGTTGTTGTTATATTAAATTTCAATTCAATTAATTCTACCTCTACCTCGCCAGTGTACAAATGAGAACAACAGAACTGAACCACCTGCAGTTTTCATGAAGAGTTTTTTTAGATGGAAATATTTACTTTACCAGTTTGGTTGATTTCCATGAGGAAATCACAGAACTGTGGAAAGAGACTGTTGAGTGAGTGCAAAGGGAATTGGAGTTTGAAACACATGTCTCTTTAAGCTTAAAAACTGCAGTGCAATGTTTGGTAATTGCAACACAGCCCTGACTGAGGCCAGGAAACTGGAAAGGTTATGAGTCCCCCTTTGCAGTATAGTTTAATCAGATGTAGAAGACTTCTCATTAAAAAAAAAAAATCTGTCAGGAGTTATTTAAAGATCACTTGATTACAGTTAGCCCAGTCATTTTTGGCTGGATGCTCCAACAATGTCACTTCTTGGCAAAAGTAGCTCAGTGGAAAATAGGCTTGACATCCTCTGTGTGTGTGTTGTCTCCCACCCCCCTTCCCTTTCCCTTTCCCGGCTAGCACAAGTACAGATACAGCACCAGCAGATGAAAAATACAGCAGAGAGGATTAGTTACGTAATAAACAAAACCCTCTGTTAACTTTCTAAAATGAGTTTGAAGGCAGTGGAGTTACTTGTATTATTATGGGCTTTCACTCTTTGCGGAATTCATTGAGGAGTAGTGTAAACATGTACCATGTAACAACATTAGCATTTTGCAAATTAAGCCTTCCACCACCTCTCTATTCTGGTAAATTTAATCATCCCTATGTGGCAGCTAGGAAGCTGAGTCACAGAGAGTTGAAGTGAATTGGCCAAGGCACATCAGCAGCAGATCTGGGATTAGAACTCAGAAGTGAATGATTCTTATTCTTCCTCTCTTCCTGTAGACAAGCCCCTTCTATTGTGTACAGTCAAGCTCATGCTAATATCCCCCCCATTGGCCTTCCGTGCCAAACTATCCAACCTGAGCCAGCAGAGGAAATGTGTACTTTGCAATAATATTTGGGCCCATAACTGT